>NC_081560.1:70662140-70931459 GCF_022355385.1 Mustela nigripes
TTTTTTTTTTTTTTTTTTTTTTTTTTTTTTTAAATGTGCTCCCATGAGCCAAGCTGACAGGCTACCACCCAGACTGACACACATCTATTCATCTCTATGGCTGCCCACTCCCGTCGGTGGGAACCCTGACACATGACAGAAGAATCTCTTGGAATGACCGCTATACTTGTTTTAATCATCTACAGAACCATAAAATGGGGACGACTCAGAACAGAGGAGAAGCTGGTTTAAAATACAGTCTAATTCTCCTCCAAGACCTGAGCGCCCAGCACCCTCCTCTATAGTATGGGCCTTTGTTGAGACTTATATTTCCCACCTGTATTTCTTTTACTTTTTCCAGCAACAGTCTGTCTTTGTACCGGCTCCTAAATAACCATAAATTTTGTTCTTATAAACCTTAATGAATGCCTGGCCAAGATGCTGTAACTATTGGCTTCTACATTGGAGCATAAATGGAAAGGGGAAAAAAAAAAAAGTGTGCGCAGTGAAAAACTGGATAAAATGGAAAAAAGATCACAGCAAACCCAAAGTCGCCATTTGCCTTTAATGTGAAGGAGGCCTTGTTTTCACGGTGTGGCAGCTTTCAGGGGTTTTAATCTCAAAGTGGCTGATCAATTTAAGGTAAGTGGCAGGCATTTGGCCTGGTTCCCAGGCTTGGCTTTGCTGCTCTGAGAAAAGAAAGGATTCAGTCAGACACACAGACAACAGGCATCATCGGCGGCTCCCACATTCCAAGCATTTTAACACAGATTAGGTTGGCATGATTCTACTGTTTACTGAAATCTCCTAGGTGTTGCATTTTTCCCTCTCCTTGCGTGGTTATCCAAGATGGTTTTCTCAGGTCAGGACCTTCATATGCCAAATAGCTTGCAGAGCTGTTAAGGGAGAAAGAAGAGCATGGGTCAAGACTCCCGATTAAAATGCTATTTCACTTGCTCCCTGCAAAATAGGAGACTTCACACAGCAGGTAACTGAGCGCTGAACTTTTTGCCTTAGGCATACATCGAGACAGGAACTGTTTTACATGCATTCCTGAGGGGGGAAAAAACGGAGATAATTTCTTTAACAAGGACAAACTTAATTCAGCTATAAATGCCCACTGGATTAACAGGGTGATTTGTAGTTATTTTCTCTTCAGATTTTATAAGCATGAGCCTTTCACATAGGTGGAGCGATATTGCAACCGATGCAGTCTGTTTGTTAACATTTTCACATTATTCTTTAGTTTTTCAAAGCAGTTAATATTAAAAGAGCTCAGCAGATCCCTTGCCGCTATCTTATTTTCTATTTTAGCAAAAGGGAGTTTTCTTAATTCATTTGACCTACGTTAAATAAAATATGCATTCAGTTGATCTCATCAAAAAAATGTGTTAGTTGTCTTTCTTGTGCTTTTGGCCGTATTATGCCTTATGGAAACTCTATATTTTTAAATACACTTCACAGTTTTTAAAAATACTTTATCTCACTTTAATATATTCAGCCCTTTTCCTTTAGTCATCCTCATGACAGAGTTCTTCATTTTTTTCCTAAGAAATTTTATTAAAATAAATAATGTGTATTTTAAAAAACAATTTCCAGCTATTAAACTTTTCAAAAGCTGTGTCCAAATTATTATATTTAGCTATACCCAGAAATGTCTTCTTAACATTAATAAATTTACATTAACAAAATTAACATTGTTGCAACTGAGTAATTATATTAAGACTGTGCCTGTGAGGGTTGCATTTATTTTATGCATCTGTTCTAATTTCTGTTGTTATATATGCAAGCGTGGTCTTTAAAAAATCAGTATAGGGTTCCTCTTTGATTAGAGAAAAAAAAGACATAAATGGGATGAAACTATCCAACTCAGGATTTCATCTTATATGAGAAAATAAATTCCCTTTCATTTACTCAGCAATATTTGTTGAGCACCTACCCTGTGGGGTGCTGTCAGTGCCCTGTTCTAGGAGCTTGAATTTCTCAGTGAACAAAATACATAAGGACCCTACCCTTGTGGAACTAACATTCTAGCCAAGAGAGATAATAAACTAAAAACATAAATAAAGAAATAATACAGTATGTTAAGAAGTAGTAAGTGGATAAAGTGTATAAGTCAAGCACGGTAAAAAGGAGACAGGTGTTGAATAAAGTGAAGGTTGGTCAGCCTCACTGAGGAAGTGAGATTTGAACAAACACTTGAAGGAAATGAAGAAATTATTCTTTAAGCCAGTAAGAAGTAGGTTTTTTGGTTTTTAATTTTTCTTTTTTTTTAAGATTTTATTTATTTACTTGACAGAGATCACAAGTAGGCAGAGAGACAGGCAGGGGGTGGTGGGTGCAGGCTCCCTACTGAGCGAGCCCAATGTGGAGCTCGATCCCAGGACCCCAAGATCATGACCTGAGCCGGAGGCAGAGGCTTTAACCCACTGAGTCACCCAGATGCCCCTTATTTTTTCTTCTTATTAAAAATCCTCTAAATAAGAAGGTGAGCAGAAAGAGACAGATATTTGGAATGTATGTGATGCCAGTTCCACTCAGTTCTTCCTAGTTCCTGTGAGCTAAAACATTTCTTTCTTTAAGTTTGAGTTGGGTTTCTATCTCTTGCCACTGAAAGAGACAGACTAGTACATTTTAAGCTGGTCACAAATAAACTAGTTCTGGATCCATGGACAATAAGCCCAAATAGATACTGAGCCATAATTCCATCCTCTATATAATGAGCTTGATTTTCCACACTGGGGATGTCTAGGCATCCATAAGAATGTGACTTAGCAGTCCAGACAATGGTATTACCAGACAGTGGTATTGATGAAATAAGAAATATAAGTCAGTGGAAGATAACAGAGAGCTTGGAAATAACTCCAATAAATGAAGTTAACTGATCTTTGACAAGGGAGCAAAGGCAATACAATAGAGAAAAGACAGTCTCTTCAACAAATGGTGCTGGAACAGTGGACATCCATATACAAGAAGAGTAAATCTAGACATAGACCTTATACTCCTTACAAAAATCAACAGAAAATGAATCACAGAGCTAAATATAGGACAAAAACTATAAAATTCCTAGAAGAGGCCATAGGAGAAAACCTACATGACCTTGGGTATGTCTTTGGCTTTTTACAGAGTCATTACCCATGAAAAAAATCATGGTTAATGCAGACTTCATTAAATTTAAAAACTTCTGCTCTGTGAGGGACAATATCAAGAGAATGAGAAAACCAGCCACAGACTGGAAGAAAATATTTGCAAAACACACAACTGATAAAGAACTGTTATCAAAACAAAACAAAACCCAAAACCAAAAAAACCTCTTAAAAGTCGACAATAGGGGCGCCTGGGTGGCTCAGTGGATTAAAGCCTCTGGCTTCAGCTCAGGTCATGATCCCAGGGTCCTGGGATCGAGCCCCACATCGGACTTTCTGCTCGGCGGGGAGCCTGGTTCCTCCTCTCTCTCTCTCTCTCTCTGCCTGCCTCTCTGTCTACTTGTGATCTCTATCTGTCAAATAAATAAATAAAATCTTAAAAAAAAAAGTCAACAATAAGAAAACAAACAACCTAATTTTAAAAAGAGCTAAGGGTACCTGAGTGGTTCAGTCAGTTGTGTCCACCTCATGGTTTCAGCTCAAAGCGTGATCTCAGGATTGTGAGATGGAGCCCCGTGCTGGGCTCTCACTCACACATGCACATGCTCTCTCCCTCTCTCTCAAACAAACAATGAGCCAAAGATCCTAACAGACACCTTGCCAAAGAATATATATGGCTGAACAATGAACATATGAGAAGATGTTCCACAGCACGTGTCATCAAGAAGATGCAAATTAAAATAGCAATGAGCTTCCACACAACAATTAGAATGGTCAATATTCAGAATATGGATGATACCAAATGCTGGCAAAGATATGGAGCAACAGGAACTCTCAATCTTTGCTGGTGGGAATACAAAATAGTACAGAAAACAATCTAGTGATTTCATGCAAAACTAAGTATACTCTTGGAATATGATCCAGCTATCACAAAAGAATTGAAAACTTATGACTACACAAAAACCTATACACAAATGTTCACAGAAACTTTGTTCATAACTGCCAAAACTTGGAAGCCACCAAGTTGTCTTTCAGTAGGTGAATGGTTAAATACACTACAGTACGCCCAGTCAATGGAATACTATTGAGTGCTAAAAAGAAATGAAGAGACATGGAAGAACCTTCAGTGCATATCACTGAGTGAAAGAAGTAAGTCTGAAAAGACTACACACCATATGATTCCACCAATATAACATTCTGGAAAAGGCAAAACTGTGGAGACAGTAAAATGATCAGCAGTTGTCAGGAGCTGGGAAAGAATGAAGAGGTGGAGCACAGGGGAATTTTAGGGCAGTGAAAATTCTATGTGGCACTGTAACGGTTGATAAATAACATTATGCATTTGTCAGAGCCAAAAAGAAAGTGTACAACACTTTCACAAAGTGTTCACACTTTTTCACAGTGATGAGCCCTTATGTAAACTATGGACTTTAGTTAATGGTAATGTATTAATATTGGTTTATCAGTTGTAACAAATGAACCACACCAATGCATGATGTTAGTAATAGGGGAATCTGGGGAGGGGAGAGAAATATATGGGAATCTCTGTTCTTTCTGCTCATGTTTCTGTAAACCTGAAACTTCTTTTTAAAAATAAAGTCTCTTGGGGGTGCCTGGTTAGCTCAGTTGGTAGAGCATGCAACTCTTGATCTTAGGGTTGCAAGTTCAAGCCCCAAAGTGAGTATAGTGATTACTTAAAAAAATAATTTCAAAAAATTAAGACTCTTTAAAAAAAAAAAGCACTAAACATAATAGGAAAGATTGATCATTCAAACTCATTACAATTTAAAACCTCTGTTCATCATGGGATGCCTAGGTGGCTCAGTCAGTTGGGCATCTGACTCTTGATTTTGGTTCGGGTAATGATCTTGGGGTCATGGGATCGACCCGCATGAGATTGAGCCCCACTGAACACAAAGTCTGCTTGTTCTCCCATTGCTCCTCCCCAACTCACTCACCCTCTCTCTCTCAAATGAGTCAATAAAATCTTCTAAAAAAAAAAAAAATAAAACCTCTATTCATCAAAAGACACCATTAAGAGAATGAAAAGACAAGAAGCAATGTGGGAGAAGATATTTTACATGGATAAATCACACAAAGAACTATTTCTAGGCCATATAAATATCTCTTATAAATCAATAAGAAAAAATGGACGACTCAATTATTTTTAAGAAAGGATAAAAGATATGAATACATTTCTTACACAAGAGAGTATCCAAATGGCCAATGACCATTAGAAGGTGCTCAACATCATTAGTTACCAGGAAAAGGCAAATTGAAAACAAAACAAGATATCACACCTCAGAATGGCTAAATTTTAATGGGTTGACAATAGTGAGGATATAGACTGCGACAAACTCTTAAAATGCTGTGGGACTGCAAATTGGCAAAACTACTTTGGGAATTTTGTTGCCAGTAAAGTTAAGCATATACCTACTCTGTAACTCAGCAATTCAGCCCCTAGGAGTAAATGCAAAAGAAATGCCTACATATGAGCACAAAAACATAGTAACAAAAATATTCTTAGTACATTATTCTTAATAGAATCAAGAGGCATCTAGGTGGCTCAGTTAGTTAAGCATCTGCCTTTGACTCAGGTCATGTTTTCCGTGTCCTGTGATGGAGTGGGGCATCAAGCTCCCTGCTTGGCAGGGAGTCTGCTTCTCCCTCTCCCTCTGCCTGCCACTCCCCCTGCTTATTCTCTCTCTCTCTCTCTCTGTCAAATTAAATAAAATCTTCTAAAAAAAAAAAAAAAGAATCAAACTAGAAGCCACACAAATGTCGATTACAATGGAATGGATAAATAAAGTATATGCATAATGCAATACTGTACATCTGTGAAGAAAACTATTTGTATGCGTAGCAACATGATTGAATTTTTAAAATGTAACATTTAGCAACAAAAAGTGTACCTACTATATAATCCGGTTTAAAGTTCAAAAATAGGCAAAACCAATTTATGGCAAGAGAAATCTGTGTAGTGGTTAACTTTGGAGGATGAGAGCACAAAGTAAACCTTTGTAATGTTAGTATTGAGCAGTATCTTGTTTTGTATGATAATCAAGCTACAAACTTAAGATTTGTGCCCTTTCCAGTCGATATGTTACATTTAAATAAGTAAAACTAAAAATATATGGTTACCTAAATCAACCAAACATAAATTAAAGCCATGAGCCGTAAAAATTCCTAGTTCCTATCATTGCAATAAAGAGAATTATTTCTTCTATATAACCCTTCAGATGGGGTCACCATATGTGAATCTTGAAACTAACATGTAATAATCTTCAATTTCTAAGACTCCAAACTGTCATTCCTGGCTCCAAGGTAAATGGCACGAACCTCCTCATACTAAAATTCATTCTTACTGTAGACACTCCGTTATCACTCTGATGCCCAACAAATTATTAATAATAATAGCTAATATTTTAGGCACTCTTACTGCGGGCCAGTACCATACTGAGTGCTGGATATGCATATATTTGCATACGTAAGTCTGCCATTACCCCTAAGAGAGAGGTATTACTAAGCTACTTCACAGATGAAAAAATAGGTTGAGAAAAATGTAATAAATGCTCCTCAGGTCATTGAATCAGTAAATATCCTTACTTACATTTTTTTTTAAGATTTTATTTATTCATTTGACAGAGAGAGAGAGAGAAAGGAAGAGGGAGAAGCAGACTCCCAGCTGAGCAGGGAGCCCGATGCGGTACTCCATCCCAGGACCCTGGGGCTCATGACTTGAGTCTAAGGCAGACGCTTAACCCACTGAATCCCCCCGCCAGGCGCCCTATCCTTAGTTACATCCAAAAACAACCAAAAGTTTGGTTTAAGCATTTAAAGGTCATTGTGTAACTCCCAGAATTGCCAGCATGGTGAGTTGAGGCCTCTGCAATCAAGAACAGTGTCCCAAATGAGGTCACAGAAAGTTAATGCCCAGCCTGGGACAATGTGATCCAGTCCGCCAGTCAGGAACCCAGACACGGCCATCAACAGAACCACCGCTGCTCTGCCGGAACTCTCTGGGACCTCTGCCACTGTTGCACCAATGAGGATGACTTTTAGTTTCCACTGCACTGATCCCATTAAGGGCACACAATTCTGAAATGAGAAATCCAAGGGTGGCGAGCAGGGATTTGAACCCGGTGAGCTTGGCCCCAGCACCCAAGTTCTCATCTACTAGGTTAGGCTGCCTGCAGATATGTGATATTACTTTACCATTTGAAGAACCAGGTGAGGCAAGCAAGTCTAAAAACACCCCACAGCACTTCACGCCACCATATCATGTCCATCAGAAAGCTTCAACAATTTCTTGCTTGACTGATTTAGAAAGAAAGAATAAAAGTACTCATCTGTAAATTGGGCTTCCAAAATCACCCAACTGCTTTAATAAAGGCAAGTATAGAAGGTCTGGTATGACAGCTCAAGAGCCACCATGTGGGGCCATGTGGCCGCATGCTGACTCAGATGGGTGGTGAAGGGGGGCCACTAATGAATCACCAAGACCACATCCTGCCCCTCCCTCAGTTTTTCCCCTGGAAGCTGCCCATCAGTCTTCCTGCTGAGATCTCCACCCAGGCATGAGGCTCAGGTATTTGCAGCAAATGTCTGTTGAGGCTCAGAAGTCCCATTTTCCAGGAACATTTGGCCCTGGTTCTTTCAGTGGCGTCTGTGTGTGAAGTTGGCTATGACTAAGTGTGAAAACTGATAGTCTGTGCATGAGAACTCTGGGCTCAATTCTTGTCATTTTGTATTTCTCATGTGTTGTGTTGGGCACAACAGAACATCTAACATCACATACCCTCACTCTGACAAAGTTTTTGAGCTTATTTAAGCTAAAAGGAAAGTCATAATGTGAACACGTGATGCTAACTAGATAATGACTTGGGAGAAATGTGTTCTTCCTGAAAATTGTGCCGTGGATATATTTTCATTATAGCCAAAGACCAAGCAGGCATTTCATCCTGCTCTGATTCATCTTAGAAAAATGTGTGGTAAGCTATTCAAAATTCTCCCCCATTTACTTTCAAATAAAGAACAAGAGAAAAAGTCTTTTTTTTTTTTTTTTTTGTAAAGGCAATTTGGTAAAATTAGTATCTGTTGGGGCTTTTTTTTTGGGTTTGGTTTTGTTTGGGGTTTTTTTTGGCTTCCAGTGAAGACAGGAGTAGGAGTAGGATTACAAAGGCTGAGATAGCCAGTATATGGAGGAATTTGAAAGTGAAGAAGTCTGACCTTTATTCTGTAGGCAGGAAGTAATTCATAATGGTCTTTTTCATCTAATTTATTTTTAACAATTTTTAAGTCATTACAATAAACAGAAAAGTAAATTTAATTTAGAAAACGATAAGGCAAAATGTGTTGCAACCACTACAGGTGACAGGTTGGAGGTAGTGGCTAATGCTGGGGTTGACCCTCCAACAATGCTGGGCTTCGGGTACTGACTACCTTTCCCCAAACCCCCACTCCCTGCACAGCCAAAAATCCAAGTATGACTTTTGACTCCCCCAAACATTAACTACTACTAACCTGCTGTTGACCAGAAGCCTTACCAGTAACAGTCAATTAACACTTATTTCGTATGTTATAGGTATTATATAGTGTATGCTTACAACAAAGTAAGCTAGAGAAAAGAAAATCATAAGGAAAACACATTATAGGAATGTACTGTATTGAAAAACATCCACATATAAGAGGACCCATGAAGTTTAAACCTGTGTTGTTCAAGGGTCAATGATACTATGGTGGTAATCATTTTGCAGTGTGTAAGTATATTGAATCAACACATTGTACACTTTATACAGTGTTACACATTAGTTATATCTCAGTAAAGCCGGGGGAGAATAGAAATAGGAGACTGCCAGTTCCTCAGAAAGTACCCTAGTGGCATTTTTAAAAATTATGATAATAGAGACAAAGCATAAAGCATGTATGTTCAGCTTAACATGTTATCCTCATCAAGGTCAAAAAGTCCAAGATCAGCAGCATCCCAGAAGTCTCCTGAATTCACATCCCTAATCAAAACTCCCTTCTTCACTGAGCTAAGGAAATCTCTACCCTGACATCTGGAATTGTCATTTATTTCATTTTTCTTTATGATTTTACTACCTACCTATGCATCTCTAAATAACACACTTTAATTTAGCTTTTCCTGAATTTTGTCTAAATGGAATCATACTGTATTTTCTTTGATCTTTGCTTCTTTTGCCCAAGAATATTTTTGAGAATCATCCATGTCAGTGTTTGTAATCTATAGTCCATTCACTTTCTTTATTGTAAATATTCCATAATATATCAAAAATTGTTTATCCATGCTATGTTAGACATTTGGGTCATTTCCAGCTTGAGGCTGTTACAAACAATGCTGTGGTATGTGTGTGTGTGTGCACGCACGTGTGTGTAAGAGAAAAAAAGAGGATTAGGGAGATCTATCTAGCAGTAGTGTGTAAGTTGAACTCAGATACAAAGAGAAGGATCAGAGAATTCAGCTGGGCTCATCAGTCATACAAGACTAATACTGGAAGTCGGTGATTAACAGAAGGAATAAGGCAATTGATTCATGGCAATAGTTCACCAAGTAAAAGTTATACTTATTTAAAATTTTCATAGGTACTGCTACATTTCCTTTTTAAAGGCTTTATCCAAAAAAAAAAAAAAAAAGTCTTTAGGAATGTACACTCTCACCAGAGGATTGTGTATGAATGAGAATGCCCGTTCTTCTGCATTTTTGCCAACTTTAGATATTATCCACCTTTTTAAACATTTGCCAAGGGGCACCTGGGTGTCTCAGTTAGTTAAGCAACTGACTCTTAATTTTGACTCATGATCTCAGGGTCAGGAAATCAGACCCCTTGTCAGGCTGCATGTTCAGTGTGGAGCCTGCTTGAGATTCTCTCTCTCTCTTTCCCTTTGCCTCTCCCACTGCTCATATACCCCCCCACACACACACTCTGTCTCTCTCTCTCTCTCTCTCTAAAATAAATAAATAAATAAATAAATAATCTTAAAAAAATGTTTGCCAAAATTACCAGGGAAATTTAAAATTTTATTTTTTTAATTTTGAAAATTCAAATAATTTTATTTTCTTAATTCTTAGTGAGTTTAAGCATTTTCTTACATTTTTCCATCAGACTATCATATTTTATATATGAATTTCCTGTTCATATCTTTTGCCCATATTTCTATCAGCTGCGCCCTGGCTTTCTTTTTGATTTGGGGGAACTCAATAAATTTTGAATATTAATATTTTTATTACCTATATTGTAAATATATTTACCTATCTGTTGTCTTTTTGTTTATAGTGTCTTTTGCTATCCATAAATTTTTAATTTTTGATGTGTCACCTTGGCTAGGCTATAGTATCCAGTTATTCGATCAAATGCTAATCTTGGTTTTGCTGTAAAGGTATTTTGCAAATGTAAATAAAACCCCTAATCAGTTGACTTTAGGTAAGGTGCATTATCTTGAATAATCTGGGTGAGCCTGATTCAATCAGCTAAAAAGCCTTAAAAATAGAACAGAGGCTTTTTCCAAAAGAAGATACAGTTCCAAGCTACCTATGATTCTTGCTTCCTGAGGACCTGCCCTGCTCATTTCAGACTTCCTTAATCAGCCCCAATATCACATCAATCTATCTATCAATCTATCTAATATTTTTATTTATTTATTTTCCTTATTGGCTCTGCTTCTCAGGTTGAACCCTGACTGATACAGTATAGTATTTTTACATAGTCTACCATTCTTCTCATTTGTAGCATCCAGGTTTCCTGTCTTGCTGATGTAGCTTTTATACAAAGATGTATGCAAATCTTGTTCATGCAACATTGACAGTAATGGCTAAAAACTGAAAAGTTCTCCTTCATTCCCCTTTACTGAACTTTCTCCATCTAAAGGCTCCTATTGTCAATAAGATAGGGATATATTTGTCCAGCCTACATTTTATTTTATTTTATTTACATTCAATTAATTAACATACAGTGTATTATCAGTGTCAGAAGTAAAGTTCAGTGATTCTTCTGTTGTATATAACACCCAGTGCTCATTACATCTTGTGCCCTCCCTAATGCGTATCACCCAGTTACCCCATCCAAGCCACTTCCCTCCCCTCCAGCAACCCTCAGTTTGTTTCCTATGGTCAAGAATCTCTTATGGTGGGGCGCCTGGGTGGCTCAGTGGGTTAAGACCTCTGCTCAGGTCATGATCCCAGAGTCCTGGGATCGAGCTCCGTATTGGGCTCTCTGCTCAGCAGGGAGCCTGATTCCCTTCCTCTCTCTCTGCCTGCCTCTCTGTCTACTTGTAATCTCTGTCTGCCAAATAAATGAATAAAATAAAATTTAAAAAAAGAATCTCTTATGGTTTTTCTCCCTTTCTGATTTCATCATGTTTTATCTTTCCCTTCCTTCCTCTATGCTCCTCCATTTTGTTTCTTAAATTCCACCTATGAGGGGCGCCTGGGTGGCTCAGTGGGTTAAGCCGCTGCCTTCGGCTCAGGTCATGATCTCAGGGTCCTGGGATCGAGTCCCGCATCGGGCTCTCTGCTCAGCGGGGAGCCTGCTTCCCTCTCTCTCCCTCTCCATCTACTTGTGATTTCTCTCTGTCAAATAAATAAATAAAATCTTTAAAAAAAAAAAATTCCACCTATGAGTGAAATCATATGATAATTGTCTTTTTCTGGTTGACTTATTTCACTCAGATAATACCCTCTAGTTCCATCCATGTCATTGCAAATGGCAAGATTTCATTTTTTGATGGCTGCATAGTATTCCATTGTGTGTGTGTGTGTGTATATATATATATATATATATATATATATATATATATACCATATCTTCTCTATCCATTCATCTGTCAATGAACATCTGGGCTCTTTCTAGTTTGGCTACTAGTTTGGCTATTGTGAACATTGCTGCTATAAACATTGGGGTGCAGGTGTCCTTTTGGATCACTATATTTGTATCTTTGCGGTAAATACCCAGTAGCGCAATTGCTGGGTCATAGAGTAGCTCTGTTTTTAACTTTTTAAGGAACCTCCATGATATTATCCCAGCCTACTTTTTATGTAAAAAACTAATAGCCGTGTGTGTGTGTGTGTGTGTGTGTGTGTGTGTGTAAAAGTCTCTAAGTGAACCAAAAAAATCATACTCCAATTTAGTGACAATAATTATCTGTAAAAGGGGAAGGGTTGCTAGAGAGAAGTGAAGGAGGACTTGCAGAGCTTTTGTACTTTTGATTGTCTAAATAATATACAATAAGAATCTATTTGTATTTAATTTGGGTGATTTTTTTTAACGATCTTAACCATTTTTAAGTACAGTTCAGTGCTGTTAAATACATAGGGTGATGATTTTAAAGGGTAAAAAAAACTTTACAAAAGTTATCAACAATGACTGCAAGATTTCAAAGTTCAGAGACCAGGAAATTACTCCATTGAGATAAATAAATATGCCAAAAGAAAGCTGGTTTATTGCAAGCATTACCATCTTCAAAGCCTTTAAATACCCGGCTTAACTGCAGAATAGAAGATATACACAGAATATAAATATATAAACATAAATGTATAAATATAAAAAATGCAGAATAAAAAGTTTGAATGTGATGTCTGTCTAGAGAGCACACTCTTGGCCTAAATTTCAAGAACGTATATACCTACAGGCCAAATTTGGCTTTTAAGTCAAATATATATCACCCTGGCAATTGTATAAGAAAAAATGACCATATAAAGGTAGAAAACACAGAAGCAGTAAAAATGAATGTTACTGTAAAAAAAAAATCAAAGTACTCACAAAATAAAAGGATGTAAAATATAAAAACATAAACCTAATAATGTGGGGAGGAGAGGAGTAAAGAATGGGTTCAAACTCAATGACCATCAAATTAATATAGACTGCTATATGCAGGAGGGGTTATATACAACTTAATGGTAACCATATATACAAAGAATAAAGAGAAAGAAATCCAAATATATCACTAAATAAAATCAGCAAACCATGAAAGAGAGAAAAATAAGAAGGGATCAGAGAAAATCTTTGGAAACAACAACAAAACAAATAACAAAATGACAATAAATACGTATCTTATCAGTTAATTACTTTGAATGTAAATGGACTACATGCTTCAATCAAAAGACACAGCATGACAGAATGGATAAAAAGAGACCCATCTATGTGCTTCCTACAAGACACTCATTTTAGACCTAAAGACACCTGCAGATTGAACGTGAGAGGATGGAGAACACTTATTAAGAAAATGACAAAGGAAAGCCAGAGTAACAATACTTATATTCGATAAAATAAACTTTAAAACAAAGACTGTAACAAAAGACAAAGAAAGTCACTATATAATAATAATTAAGTCACTCTAACAAGACTTTAAATATTTTAAATTTTAAATATTTATGCACCCTATGTTGGGTTAATAACAAACATAAGGAACTAATTGATAATAATAATAGTATGAGACTTTAGCATCCCACTTATATCAATGGAGAGATTAAACAAAAAATCAACACTGAAACAATGGCTTTGAATGACACACTGGACCAGATGGATTTAACAGATATATTCAGAACAATCCATCCTAAAACAACAGAATATACATTCTTTTCCAGTACACATGAAATGTTCTCCAGAACAGATCACATATTAGCCCACAAAAAAAAAAAAAAAAAAAACCTTAACACATTTAAGAAGATCGAAGTTATGCCATGCGTCTTTTCTGATCATCAACCCTAGGAAATTAGGATACAGTCACACACACAAAAAATCTGGAAGGATTACAAATGCATGAAGGTTTAATCACCTGCTACTGAACAAGGATTGGGCTAGCCAGAAAATAAAAGAAGAAATAAAAAATTATGTGGAAACAATCAAAATGAAAACACAACAGTCCCAAACCTTTGGGATAAAGCAAAAGTGATTCTAAGAGGAAAATATATTGAATACAGGTCTACTTTAAGAAGAGGGAAAAAATCTCAAAAAAATTAATTAATCTTACTCCTAAAGGAGCTGGAAAAAGAACAACAAAACCTAAAGCCACCAAAAGGAAAGAAATAGTAAGGATTAGAGCAGAAATAAATGACATCAAAACTAAAAAAAAAAAAAAAAATTTAAAATAAAACAGATCAATGAAACCAGGAGCTGGTTCTTTGAAAAAAAATCACTAAAATTGATAAATCTCTAACCAGACTTATCAAGAAAAAAAGAGAAAAGATCAAAAAAATAAAATCACAAGTGAGAGAGGAGAAATAATAACCAACACCACAGAAGTACAATTATAAGAGAATATTGTGAAAAACTATATGCCAACTAATTGGACAACCTGGAAAAAATGGATAAATTCCTAGAAATATATTAACTACCAAAACTGAAACAGAAAAAAATAGAAAATTTGAACAGACTAATAACCAGTAAAGATACTGAATCAGTAATCAAAAAAACTGCCAACAAACAAAATTCCAGGGCCAGATGGTTTCACAGGAAAATTCTACCAAACATTTAAAGCAGAGTTAATACCTATTCTTCTCAAACTATTTCAAAAAGTAGTAAAGGAAGGAAACTTCCAAATTCATTCTATGAGCCTGGCATTACCTTGATACCCAAAACCAGATAAAGACATGACTAAAAAAAGAGAACTACAGGCCAATACCCCTGATGAACATAGATGCAAAAATCCTCAACAAAGTACTAGCAAAATAAATTCAACAATACATTAAAAAAAAAAATCGGGGCACCTGGGTGGCTCAGTGGGTTAAGCCTCTGCCTTCGGCTTAGGTCATGATCTCAGGGTCCTGGGGTCGAGTCCCATATCTGGCGCTCTGCTCAACAGGGAACCTGCTCCCCACGCCCCCCGCCTGCCTCTCTGCCTACTTGTGATCTCTCTCTGTCAAATAAATAAATAAAATCTTAAAAAAAAAACCACTCATGGGGCTCCTGGGTGGATTAGTCTGTTAAGCGTCTGACTCATGATTTTGGCTCAGGTCATGATCTCAGGGTAGTGGGATCAAACGCACAGTGAGGAGTCTGCATGAGAGTCTCTCTCCTTCTCCCTTTGCCCCCCTCCCCTGGCTCATGCTCGTTCTCCTCAAATAAATAAATAAACATTCACCATGATCAAGTAGGATTTATTCCTAGGTTGCCAGAGTGGTTCAATATTTGCAAATCAATCAACGTGATACACCACATTAATAAAAGAAAGTGTTAAGAACCTTATGATCATTTAAATAGTGGAGAAAAAACATTTGACGAAGTGCAATAGCCATTCATGATAAACTTTCAACAAAGTAGGTTTAGAAGGAACATACCTCAACATAATAAAGGTCATATATGAAAAACCCACAACTAGTATTATCCTTAATGGGGCAAAACAGAGCTTTTCTCCCAAGGTCAGGAACAAGACAATGATGTCCACTGTCATCACTTTTATTCAGCATAGTACTGGAAGTCCTAGATGCAGCATCAAACAACAAAATAAATAGAAGGCATCCAAATTGGTAAGGAAGAATTAAAACTTTCACTTTTTGCGTAATGACCACATACCAAATGTAGAAAATCCTAATGACTCCACCAAAAAACTGCTAGAACTGATAAAAGAATTCAGTAAAGCCACAGGATACAAAATCAGTGTACAGAAATCTGTTGCATTTCTATACATCAAATGAAGGAGCAGAAAGAGAAATTAAGAAAACAACCCCATTTACAATTGCACCAAAAATAATAGTATCTTATTAGGAATAAACCTACCAAAGGGGTGAGGGGACCTGTACTCTAAAAACTATAGAACACTGATGACAGAAATTGAAGACAACAAAAAGAAATGGAAAGACATTCCTCGCTCATAGGTTGGAAGAAGAAATATTGTTAAAATGTCTATACTACCCAAAGTGATCTGCACATTTAATGGAATACAATTTTTCACAGAACTAGAACAAACAATTCTAAAATGGAGTCACAAAAGACCCTGAACAGCCAAAGAAATGTTGGAGGGAAAAAAAAAAAAAAAAAAAAAGCAAAAAAAAAGGCAGCACGAAAAAAAAAAAAAAAAAAAAAAGCAAAGCTGTAGGCATCACAAAAAAAAAAAAACAGCACTATCTGGGGCACCTGGTGGCTCAGTCATTAAGTGTCTGCTTTGCACTCAGGTCATGATCCCAGGGTCCTGTGATAGAGGCCCCACATCAGGTTCTCTGCTTGGCAGGAAGCCTGTGTCTCCCTCTCCCACTCCCCCTGCTTGTGTTCCCTCTCTTGCTCTCTCTCTCTCTCTCTCTGTCAAATAAATAAATAAATAAATACAGCTCCATCTACTATAGCATCAAAAGAATAAAACACTTAGAAATAAACTTAACAAAGGAAATGTAAAATTTCTATTGAGGAAACTACGAAACATCATGAAACAATAGACAATGTAAATAAATAAAAAGATGTGTATTTTTCATGGATTAGATACAATGGACACACTTGTGTTCATTGGCAATACCCCCCAAGTTGACTTACAGAATCAATTCAATCTTTATCAAAACCCCAAGTGGCTTCTTTACAGATATTAAAAAACTGATCCTGAAATTCATAAGGAAATCCTAGCAACCCAGAATAGGTTAAAAATAAAAAGTAATCTTGATATAGAAGAACAAAGTTGGACGACTCACACTTCCCAATTTTAAAACTTACTATAAGCTACAATAATAAAATAAGTATGATGTTGGCATAAAGACAGACATTTAGATCAACGGAATAGAATTTAGAGTCCAGAAATAAAGCCTTGCATTCACAGTCAATTAATTGTCAATACAGTTCAGTGAGAGAAAGAACAATGTTTGTAATAAATGGGTCTGGGACAACTGGATATCCATATGCAAAATAATAAAGTTGGGCTTTTACCTCACATTGTATAAAAAATTAACTCAAAATAGATTTTAAAAAACTAAATATAAGGCTAGAACTATAAAATTCTTTATCAAAAAGGCCTAAATTTTCATGACCTTAGAGAAGACCGTGGTTTCTTAGGTTTGAAACCAAAAGCACAAGCAATAACAGAAAATAAAAATAGATAAGTTGAATTACATCAAAATGAAAAACTTTTGTGTTGCAAAAGTTACCATCAAACAAAAGTGAAAAGAAAACCCACAAAATGAGAGAAAATATTTGCAAATTGTATACCTGTTAAGGGACTTACTATACCTAGAATATATAAAGAACTCTTACAACTCAATAATAATATAACTTAATTTTAAAATGTGCAAAATATCTGAGTAGATATTTCTCCAGAGACTATATACAAGTGGCCCATAAGCACATGAAAAAATGTTCAACATCATCAGCCATGATAAATAAAACTCAAAACCACAATGAGATACCACTTTACAACACACTAGATTAGCTATAATCAAAAAGACAGACAACAGCAACTATTGTGGGGATGTAGGAAAACTGGAAGTCTCATAATTTCCAGTGGCAGTCTAAAATGGTGTACCCATTTTTAAAAACAGAATGGCAGGGACGCCTGGGTGACTCAGTGGGTTAAGCATTTTCCTCAGCTCTGATCATGATCCCAGAGTCCTGGAATGAAGTCTCGTTTCGGGCTCCTTGCTCAGTGGGGAGACCAGTTCTCCATCTGCCTGCTGCTCCCCCTGCTTGTGCTCTCTCCCTCTGACATGTAAGAATGTAAAATCTTAAGAAAGAAAGAAAGAAAGAGAGAGAGAGAGAGAGAGAGAGAGAGAGAGAGAGAAAGAAAGAAAGAAAGAAAGAAAGAAAAGAAGGAAGGAAGGGAAGAAAAGAAAAGAAAAAAAGAAAAACAGATCAGCAGCTCCTCAAAATGTTAAACATAGAGTTACCCTGTAACCCAACATTCCACACCTTGGTATACATTCAAGAGAAATGAAAACATATGTCCAGATAAAAACGTACACAGGAATGTTCATAGCAGCACTATTCGTAACAACTAACAAGTGAAAACAACCCAAATATCCATTGACTAATGAATGGATAAATGAAATGTGGTACATAGAAGTAATGGAATATTATTCAGCAGTAAAAAGGGGAGGGGGGTTGGGAGAAGGGGGTGGGATTATGGACATTGGGGAGGGTATGTGCTTTGGTGAGTGCTGTGAAGTGTGTAAACCTGGTTATTCACAGACCTGTACCCCTGGGGATAAAAATATATGTTTATAAAAAAATAAAAAATTTATTAAAAAAAAAGGGATAAAGTAATGATCCATGTATAACACAGATGACCTTTGAAAACTCTGTATGAAAGAAGCCCAACACAAAAGACCAGGTATTATATGATTCCATTTATCTGAAATGTCCATAATAGGCAAATTTATAAAAACAGAAAAGAAATTAGTGATTGCCTAGGGCTAGGAGGGTAGGTGGTTGGTGACCAATTGGTTCAGATTTTTGGGGGGATGATGAAAATGTTCTGGAATTAGTAGTATTGGCTGCACAATTCTATGAATATACTGAAAACCATTGAATTGTACACTTTAAAGAGGTGTCGAATATAGATATAAATTACATCTCAATAAAGTGTTTGTTTTTTAAAACACAATAAATTAAGTTAAATTAAAGACCGGATAGCAGTCATATCCATACAGAGAGTGAGATGAGATAACGCTAAAGGGGCACTGCCCTAGAGTTGGGTAGGTGGGAACTGAATTTTCTTCTACAGTGCCCTAACTGCAAATTGAGCTCAGTATTATACAATTTAGAACAACCAAAGTGTTGGACACGCTAGAGTTTAGGCACACTAGAAGACTCAATAAGATTCATACCTAAAAAATCAAGGTTGCAGGGTGCCTGGGTGGCTCAGTCAAGCATCTGACCCTTGGTTCCCACTCAGGTCGTGATCTCAGGGTCCTGAATGAGATGGAGCCCTTGTGATGGGCTCTTGTTCCACGTGGGACTCTGCTTGTCCCTCTCCTTCCCCTGTTCCCCTATCTCCTCTCACTTAGATGTGCACGCGCATACTTGATCTCTTGCTTGCTCTCACTCTCTCAAATTAATTAATTAACAATAATAATAATTAAAAAAATCAAGGTTGGGTGGACTTTTGGACAGAGGTACCAGGCAAGTTCAAAGGCAAAAAAGAAGTCTCAGACAATGTCAGCGTGTGGATAGCTGTATCTGCAAGCCTCCCGTAGTTTCTACCTTTACTTCCCATTGAAAAGACCATGGGTCAGTGGTAATGATGGTGTGCCTACTGTATGCCATACACAGTGCCAGGTGTGGACACAAAATCACGAGTAAAGCAAGTTCTCTGCTTCTGAGCTTAAATGGAAGCAAATAATTACATTAAAGTAATAGCTATGTGCTCTGGTGGAGGTCTGGACTAAGAGCTATGGGAGCAGAGAAAAGGGAACAGTTAACTTTGTCCCAGTAAAGCAGAGAGAGCTTCCTGGGATGGTGACCTTCCAGCTAGGTCTTGGAGAATGAACAAAAAAAAAATGCCTGCAATGCCCTCTTGGCATTTTTTCTCCACATATAAAATCTTGTTATGCTATTGAGCCTATATATATACATACATACATACATACATATATATATATAATATTGTGTATATATGGATATCCTTATCTATATCTACATCTATATCTATATATAGATATCCTTATTTAAAAATGAAGCAGAATTAAATAAATACCTAAAAGGCACTAAATATGCTATAAAGCTATTCAGAGAATAAGACATAGGTATGTGGTTTGAGACATTTATGGGCAATTTTTATTCTGCATTTATATAAGAACACAATTCGTTAAGAAAATAATCAATCGTCAACCATAATTTATCCACTAATAGTTAAGAACTTTCTGTTCTATTTTGCTTTATCAAACAATAGACTCATTTCTGAATGAAAGTCTAAGCTGAACCACGGAATCACTTAACTATAAGGCTAGAGATGATGACTCTACTAGGTAGTCTGGGCATCTTGACTTTAGTTCCTGCTGGGTTTAATTACTCCTGATTTAAAATCTTTCCTTTCTTCAAATAGTTCAGAAGGATTTTCTACCACTTCCCTTGATAATCTGTCTTTGTCACCTATGGTCTCACATGCCATCTGTTAAGCGAAACAAAGTGGAATTTTAATGTGTAATTACTAGTAAAAACAAACTGGCAACCCAAAATAATACTAGCATGGGACTTTTCAAAAGCTCGAATTTTTCTGACATACAATTTTATCAGCAAATGGCCCCCAAATATTTGGCTGCATCTCCAAATAAGCCAAGTGCTTATATCTTAATATGATTTGTCAAGCAATTTCAACTGCACCCTACTCTTTGATTTTCAGGATGACCATCTCCTCCTGTGATAAAATTGAATTTTTTTCTGTCAGTTTAGTGGGAAAGGGGCAAAAATATGATAACAGGATGAAAAGTTTTCTTTCAGGAAACAGTAAGAAACTACCCCCTTATAGAAGAGCGTTTTCTTGCCTTCCATCCTTGGACTTGGCTGCTAACGTTTTAGGAACAGACAAGTATGCTCTCTCAGCGCCAATGCCTGGTTATACCCCCAAATTAGCCAAATAGATTTACTACTTATATTTGTAAGTTCCCTTTGGTTGTTGGGTTTTTTTTTTTTTGTAATTAACAGTGTTATATATGGTTTTGTTAAAACTATGTTTGCCAGTCAAAGGTATGACTTTAATTTCAACTCCTCTCTACCAACTTTCTTTTAGTTCTTGCTTTAATTTCTTTAAATTCGATGTTTTAGTCGCCCCTTCCCACCCCAAGGGGATTGGCTTTGGCATTCTTAAAAAACAAAACAAAACAAAAACCTTGATTATGACTGAAACACAGGATGAACTTTGAAGATATCCAGAGATATTTGGAAGTGTTTTTCCCAATATAATTTGGCCACAAAACAGGGGAGCAGAACAATCTTGAACTTAAATTAGTACTGAATGCTTACAGACCTTTACTGGTGGCAAATAATTGTTTCAGGGGAGGACAACTGAGTCACTGGTTTTATGTGAGCGGTTTCTTTTTTTTTTTTTTTTTTTAAAGATTTTATTTATTTATTTGTCAGAGAGAGAGAGAGAGAGAGCAAGAGCGAGCACAGGCAGCATGGCAGGCAGAGTCAGAGGGAGAAGCAGGCACCCTGCGAAGCAAGGAGCCCGATGTGGGACTCGATCCCAGGACGCTGGGATCATGACCTGAGCCGAAGGCAGCTGCTTAACCAACTGAGCCACCCAGGCATCCCTGTGAGCGGTTTCTTAACAAGCACAAAAGCAGAATGTTATTTTTCTCAAATGAAAGGTTAATTGCAGTCTGAGAATTCAACAGAGAACTGGGGAGGTGGCCCAATTAGGTGTCAGCAGTCCTCTGTCCTCCCTCACACCAGCTCTGCCCAATACCCCAGCCTCAGCCACTAGCCAGCACTAATCTAACCACTTCCCAGAAGCCTTTGTGACAAGAGCCTTGAAACCAGAGCCTCTCCCAGAGTAAATCCTGACCAAGATATCAGTCCATCCTGGCCAACTTCTTCCAGAGAGACTAGAGATAGGCTCTCTCCCTGAGTCCCTGGTTCCTTAGAAGTGTGGTCAGTCCCTACCTTTGTGACTCCTTTCAAAGAGAATTTACCCTGGGCCCTTATTATTTCCAAAGTCTGTGGAAAGTTCATGATGTCTTGTGGTGGGACCAAGCTTGAGAAACAGTCAATCTTGATCAGGTAAACCCTTGCTGAATAGTGTCAGAGCACCTCAATCCACCATTCATTCTTTTTTTTTTTTTTTTAAGATTTTATTTATCTATTTGACGGATAGAGATCACAAGTAGTCAGAGAGGCAGGCAGAGAGAGAGAGAGAGGAAGCAGTCTCCCTGCTAAGCAGAGAGCCCGATGCGGGGCTCGATCTCAGAATCCTGCGATCATGACCTGAGCTGAAGGCAGAGGTTTTAACCCACTGAGCCACCCAAGTGCTCCCACCATTCATTCTTTAGGCAAGTTTATAGGTGGCCAGTCCAGCCATGCAGCCATGAATTCACTTTTGGCGACTCTGCCAGCTATAAGGAACCTGTGAGAAAGCAACACAGCAGAGTGACCAAAGGCTTGAGCTCTGGACCAAACTGCATGATTTTGGACAAGCGACATAAAACCTCTGTGGCTTAGTACCTTCATTCATAAAATGGGGATAATTATAATACCTTGTAGGCAGTTTCAAAGAATGAATGAGTTAACACGTCTGAAAGTGTTTAGAATAGTGCCCAAAACATGGTAAATGCCACATATATATTTGCTATTGTTATTTTTGAGCATGGCCAACAGACAGAGATATGTAAAAATCAGTATGATATAATTTTTTAAAAAATTTTATTTATTTATTTGACAGGCAGAGATCACAAGTAGGCAGAGAGGCAGGCAGATAGAGAGAGAGGTGGAAGCAGGTTCCCTGCTGAGCAGAGAGCAGGACCCTGGGATCATGACCTGAGCTGAAGGCAGAGACTTTAACCCACTGAGCCATCCAGGTGCCCCAGTATGATATAATTTTTTAAAAATTAAATTGTACTTCAATAGGCTTCAGCTTTGATTGGATTTCCTATATATAGCATGGAGATACATTTTTAATTACTATTCAAGAGCAACCATTCAAACACTTCTTGAACTGGTCTTCACAGAAGATTATTCCAGGAGACATTAATTAGGTGTGCCAGACAACAAAATTAGTTGTGTAGCAAACAAATTTGTTTGTTCACCCATTAAAAAAATTTAATTGATTTCTTGACTCCAAGATTTCTTAGTCTTTCATGTGATATGTACATTACAAAACACAGGAGAAAGATTTGGTATGCAAGGCTTACCAAGTGTAAGTGAATGCAGAATCCTTTGTTCTTAGAGTTCTCATACATCCACTAGCTCCCCCAAACTGTGTTCCAGAGGGAATGCTATGGATGCTACTTGGCAGCTGACAAAAAGACTATCATGTCAAGTAACATTTAAGTCCCATCTTCCTAATTCTTAATTGGTATGAATAAATTATATCACACTGGAAAAAAAATATTCACAAGGGTAGAAACCAATGAACAGTTTTCAGATTTAGAGTTTTCAAAAACCAATAAAATTAATAGGTTTCCACTCTTTTATCTTACCAAAAAAGATCATTTAGATAAATTGTCTTTTATTATTACCATCGTTTCATAAAAGAACCAGTTTTAACAACCAAAAATTGAAGGAATAATATAACTTAAGGGTAAAGAACTGTTATTAAAATTGAATCTATTTGGCCATTATTGAATTGAAATAATAATTATTAATATTATTGAAAAATTCATTACATTATTTGCATTTTTGTCACTTTGCCTCAAATCAGGGAACATTTCTTCTCTGTTATTTGGGAATCACTGATATATACAGCAGCTTATGGAGCTTATCAAACTAAACCTATGTATTCCAGATTTGTTTTATTTTGCAAAATATTGCTTCTTACTTATTGGCCCCATTGGTCACTACCATGGAGTCCTGCATGTCTGGTGGACTATCACCCATATGTCTGGATATTATTATTCAGAGAGATGGTGCTTTTGTCTTGCTGGTATGTTAAGAACACTGCGGTGGTAGAAGGAGAAATGGACCCTACAAACACATCTTCATGCCTCTCAGGGCATTTTGTCCAAACCTCCAACCACATCTTCTAGAAATCCCTTCTGTAATATAGGAACACTCTCTCTTTTCTCAGAATGTGCACCACCTTGCCTCAATTAAGACATAGTTCTCCCATAAGGAAGCTATACTTCTGCTGTCTTTCACATAGAAGTTACACATTTCCCCCACTCTGTCCAGGTTCGAAGGAGGGAGCGATGTCTTCCTCATTCCCTAGTGCAATTTCCAGACCCTTCTTATTCTTTTATACAAAAATTGCCTGAAATGCTTTCTTCTCACATTTCAAAAGATTCCCCTTCTCATTTTCTTCCCCCTCTCTCCTGCTTTTCAGACTCCTTCGTAAGATCCTTTCTTTACGATCCATCCAAATATGGCATTCCTTGCTTTGGTCTGTGACCCTACTCTTTCTCACTTTATATTCTTTCCCTAAGATTTCTCAGTCAATCCCATAGGATTGATGATCATCTACTTACTAATGAATCTCAGATTTTTATTTCTTGTCTAAAACTCTCTTCCGGGCTTCAGGCCTGTACATCCTGCCCCTCCCCCCCCCCCCCCCCCCCACATTACTCACAGGCTCCACAAATTGAACGTGTTCATAACTCACCTCATTCTCTTCTCCTGACACCTGTGTTTCCTAGCCCAGGCACTGTTCCATCAGTCATCCAGCCAACACTGAAAACGAAGGGACATTTTTACTCTTCTTTTTCCTTCACCTTCCCCATCCCTCAGAGCCCAAATCCCATTTCTCCTTGAGATCAGTAAAATCTACTTACTAAGCATCTCTCGAAAACTACCATTTTCTCTTTTGCCTGCATCACTAGGACTCTAGTCTCACCCCTTCAGTATTTTTTTCTGCACTTTGGAGTGATCTTTCTGATTACAGCATCCCCAGGCCTGAAACCCTTTTTTAACCTGAAAGCAAGGTCCTTCCTGATCTGGCTGCCCCTTGCTTCTGCAACCTGCACTGTCTCCCCTCTTATTCCCAGTGACCTTCGGAGTCTTAAAGAAGCCATGCCCTCTTGGGACTCTAGGCCTTTGCACATGTTACTCCCTTTTCAGAAACACTTCTCCCCACCAGACACAGGTACCATTTACCCCACACCTCCCTTTGCTTGGCTCATTTTTTCTTCTGACTTCAGGCCTAGCTTGGATTATCTCTTCCTGCATAAAGATTTCACAGATGCCTCAACTCAGTATTGGCTTAGGAGCCCCTTCTCTGCACTCTTATTGTGTACTGTCCTTTCCCTACTGTAGAATATCCTACAAAAACAATTGTTATTTGTTGAGCTGTCTACTTCCCCCTCCAAACTATAATCTCATGAAGACACAGACAATGTTATTCTATTAATCGTCATATTTCTTGAGCTTTGCACTTGGCCAGCTCCTAAGAAGCACTCAATAATATCTAAAAAAAAAAAAAAAAAAAAAAAAAAAAAAAAAGAATTAGTGCATTTGATGATGGTTTTCTAAATTAAGTGTTCTTATTAATGGATGTATCACTTAGGTCCCAAGAGGAAATAACACACTCAAAATAGGTTGATTTGGGGACAAGTGACTTACATAGGGATTATGTACAAACGTGGGGTATGCAAACTTGTAGTAACGACTCAGTAATTCAGGCTCTTGCCACCCTTAGCCCAGAAGCAGTTGCAGAACAGGAAGGAGAGAGAGTCATATAGAGCTGGTCACTTGACAGGAGCATTGGCCTTTGGTTAAGAGACAGAGCCAGCATGAAGCTACTGTATCAGTCAGGAATCAACCAGAGAAACAGAACTAGTAGGAGATAAACAGTAAGGCATTTAGTGCAAGGAACTGGCATATGTAATTGTGGAGACTAGCAAGGCCAGGCCACAATGTGATAATAGGCCTTCGGGAGGGACTGGCTGAAACTCTCAGACACAGGATGAACCTCCTGTCCATTGATAGAATTTGGTCTTCTAAAAGTGAGAAGCCTCACTTCTGCTCTTAAGGGCTCAAGTGACTGAGTCAGGCCTGCCCAGATGACCTAGGAGAATCTTCCTTACATAGAGTCAATTAATTATAGACTTCAGTCATATCTAAAAAATACTTTCACAGCAATACCTGAGTTCGTGTTTGATTAAATGACTGAGAAATTCAGCTGAACAGACACATAAAACTGACCATCTCAGCCAACTTGAAGGAAGGGAGCCAGGGAAGGCACATCCTGTCCTCACTCTCCAGGCTCTCCATTGGCCAAGCCCTATTGGCTCTCGAGTCAGAAGGCAGAACCTATTGATGGAATCCTGACAGGTCACTGGATTCCTCACACCTCCGGAGTGCCAGACTGGGAGAGGGAACCAAGCTCCAGATGGCGCTCTGTGGGTGCAGTGTGAAATTTCTCAAAAAAAAAAAAAAAAAAAAAAAGTGAATGAGGATTCAGACTGAACAGTTTTGAAGAAAGAAACTCCTTAAAGAGAAGAGAAGTCTCAAAATTAGGGACCAAAGTGAAAAACTAGGGTGTTCCTAATCCATGGCTCCCATGTAAAAGGTTTGTCCTTTTGTTAATGCTTTTCCTTTGGGCTATAGGGACAGACTGTGTAGTATATACACAGTTCCACATACTGCCCCCTTAAGTCAGAAATCCCATTACTCACACCAAGACTTCCTGACAATTTGAATGCACCTCTGCAAGCTCGTGTGGCATGTTGTAAGGAACCGAGCCGGGGCAGCACCCAGGAATGTGGCCTGACCCGCATCCTTTTTCCTGTGCTGGGGAAACTGCAGTCTGGTGAACTAGGATCAACCAGTTCCCAAGTGGGAGTAAAGCAGCAGGGTGGGCAATTCAGGAACTCTGAAGTAAGCCCACCTGCCAGTCTTTGCCCACTGCCAAATAATAAGGTGACACTGGAAAAGGGTTCACTATCTCCTGGGTAATATTTACTTTTCACAGTTAAAAGTTCAGACTCTCAAGTTAAACTGTTAAGATGCAAATTTCTGCTTCACCACCTGCTGAGTATGAGCTTGTAGACAGGTTAGTTAAGCTATAGAAAGACAATCAGTATGGAGATTAAATGAATCATGAGCATTTCAGAATGGTACGGGGCATGTAGTGTCCGTAGTGTCCCATGAATGCTAGCTATTATTCTCATCGAAAGCAAATTGGTATTTTCAATTTCCTAAATATTACAACCTTCAAGAACTCTAGTGTAGGGGTCTGCTAACAAAGCCAAATCCAGTCTGTCACTCGTTTTTGTAAAGTTTTATTGGAACGTAGCCATGCTCAATCATTTACATACTGGCCATGGTTACATTTACTCTGCACAGTTACATAATTGCCATAGAGGTAGTATGACTCACAAAAACCAAAGTATTTGTTCTCTGACCCATCATAGAAGCCCCAGATTTAGAAAATGGAAGTGCTAACTTGAAAGTGATTAAATGGGATTGCTTTATAAACACAAAAATTGATACCCTATTATAATACATAAAGCTTGATTTTTCCCAAAGAAATCTTACCACTCATTACACAATACTCAGGAACAAGTATAAAGGATGTTCCCTCCACCCTCCTCTTATTTTATTTTATTTTATTTTTTATTTTTTGCCTCGACTAAAAAAAAAAAAAAAAAAAAAAAAAGCCTGAATAATGCTATTATTTGGCACTAGGCAAGTAATATTTTGAAACTGAATTTTAAGAATGAAGACCCAGAAAATTCTCTTTCCCTTGGTTCTGTATGCACAACTTTAGCCAGAATCTGTCTATGGCAAGTTAGTTCCGTAGATTAGAGAAGGGTGCTACTGAAGCCCAAGTCAAGATTTTGACCTACAACTAGTCAAAGCTGATGTTTTATTCTGTCCGATGACCTTGAATACAGACCAATAGCTAATGCTGTTCAACTCTTCTACCAAGCCATGTACCAGGTGCTCACAATGTTATCCCAAGTGACAATTTATCCCTTCAAATGTATCATCACTACTGATACAGTCAGTCAAGAAATATACCTTCATATGGTGGCTCAAAAACATTCTGTTTGCTTGCAAGAGATGACTGGTTTTCATGGATCATACTGCTATGAGTATTCAGAGAAACACATGGGTTGACCATATAAGGGCTTATCTGATAGGTGAGGTCAGTTGGGAGATAGAAGAATTATTAAACTCCCTAAAACCCTCTCTTCCTGCAATCTGCCTATCCTTTGTTGCAGTGTTTCCCTTAACTCGTCCTACTTTACTAATTACTACGTGCTCCTGACCTTGACTTGGCAAATCTGGTTTTGTTTTCTAGGTCCTGATTTAAACATAGCAACTGCTTCTGCTCTCCATCTTTCCTAGACTCTCCCCTTCATGACTTTATTCAAGCCTGGTGATTTGACCCTTAATCTCTGTTACTTTCTTTGTTATTTGGTTTAGGAGAGAGGGATAAGCCCCTCCACACACATAAAATAGTCCCCCCATTGAAAAGAGCTTATCAGTGCAAAATAGGATTGAATGTGGAGAAGGTTAAATACTGGCTATTGTTTTTCTTCACTTCCTATTGTACTTGGTATCACATCCCTGATCACTCTGCAATAAAATCTACACATGGATTACATGTATGAAAAGTAGACATTTGGGAAACTGCTTTATTTTTTAAAACACAATGTTCTGTCTCTTAGCCAAGCATACTTATTTTAAAGAGTTGGTATGCAATTAATGTATTTGGAACACATGACTGATTAAAAATAGCAGCACTGTTAAGTTCTAACTTTGTTCTTTTGCCAGTTTTGAAGTTCCATGAGAGCAAAGGATTTAACGATCATAGTAACTAGATAAAACTGAAGCTTATGTAAGTTTGCCTGCTTTGTCTCACTGAACGTGTCCAAATCTGCGTATGTAATCCAAATCAGGTAATGCTACAAGCATACATTTTTCAGTTCAGTAGATCATTTGCAACACTGACATCACTTAAAGTTTTCTAATGTGTTTTTCATATTAGCTTACTATATTAGATACACTTGTTTTCAGTGGAACTAGGTATTTTTATTATTGAAGTATAATTGACCCACAATGTTATGTTATTTTCAGGTGTTCAACATATTGATTCTACAATTCTATATATTACTAATGCTCTCTACAGTAAGCATAATCACCATCTGTCATCACACAGCATTATTATGATTATTTATTATTTTTTTCAAGAGAGGGAGAGAGAGAGAATATAAACAGGGTGGGAACAGGGGTGAGGTAGAGAGAGAGTCTTAAGCAGGCTCTACACCTAGCATGGAGCCCCACTAAGGGCTCAATCTCAGGATCCTGAGATCATGACCTGAGCCAAAATCAAGAGTCGGCCACTTAACCAACTAAGCCACTCAGGCATCCCACATTGTTCTAGTTATTATTGATTATATTTCCTATGCTGTACTTTCCATCTTTGTGACTTTTTATTTTATAACTAGAACTTTGTATTTTTAATCTCCTTTATCTGTTTCACCCATTTCCCCACCCATCTCCCCTCTAGCGACCACTAGTTTGTTCTCTGTATTGAAGAATCTGTTTTAGGGATGCCTGGGTGGCTTAGTGGGTTAAGCATCTGACTCTGGATTTCCCCTTAGGTCATGCTCTCAGGGGCATGGGGTCAACCTGCTTAGGATTCTCTCTCTCCTCTCTCTGCCCCTCCCCTCCCCTGTTAACTCTCTCTTTCTAAAAAAAAAAAAAAAAAAGAAAGAAAGAAAGAAAGAAAAAGACTGTTTCATTGTTTGTTCATGTTTTTGTCTCTTAGATTCCACATATAAATGAAATCATATAGTATTTGTCTTTTTCTCTGACATTTCACTTAGCATAATACTATCCTTTAGGTCCAGCCATGTTGCAGCAAATGATAAGATTTTATGCTTTTTGATGCCTCAGTAATATTTCAGTGTGTGTGTGTGTGTGTGTGTGTTGAGAATTCTTTATCCATTCATCTTTCAATAGATGGTTAGGTTGCTTCCATATCTTGGTTATTGTAAATAATGCTGCAATAAACATAAAGGTGCAGATATCTTTTCAAATTAGTGTTTGTTTTCTTTGGGTAAATATCCAGTAGTAGAATTACTAGATCAGATGGTCTATTTTTAGTTTTATGAGGAACCTCTACACTGTTTTTCTAAGTGGCTGCACTGATTTACATTCCCATCAACAGTGCTTGAGAGCTCCCCTTTCTCCACATCCTCACCAACACTTGTTATTCCTTGTCTCTCTGATCCTAGCCATTCTGACAGATGTAAGATGATACTTCACTGTGGTTTTGATTTGCATTTTCCTGATGATTAGTGATGTTGAGCATCTTTTCCTGTATCTGTTGGCCATCTGCATGTCCTCTTTGAAAAAAATGTCTCTTCAGATCTTCTGCATAATTTTTAATTGGATTTTGTTTTTTGTGTTGAGTTATGTAAGTTTTAAAATATATATTTTGTATATTAACCCCTTATTGGATGTATCATTTGCAATTTTCTTTTCCCATTCACTAGGTTACCTTTTAGTTTTGTTGATGGTTTCCTTTCCTGTGCAAAATCTTTTTATTTTGGTTTTAGTTTGTGCTTCTTTTGCCATAAAAAGTGTTGCTAAGGGCAATGTCCAAGAGACCACTGCCTATGTTTTCTTTTAGGAGTTTTATGGCTTTTGGTCTCACATTTACATTTTTAATCCATTTTGGGTTTAAACTTGTATATGGTGTAAAAGTGGTCCAGTTTCATTCTTTTGGATGTAATTGTCCAGTTTTCCCCACACCATTTATTGAAAAGATTGCCTTTTCCTCATTGTATAATCTTGCCTTCTTTGTCATAGATTAATTGACCATATAGACATGGAGTTCTTTCTGCAAATAGGATAGAGATATTCTGTTCCACTGATCTATGTTTATATATTTGCACCAGTACCACATACTGTTTTGATTACTATAGCTTCTCAATGTATCTTGAAATCTGGGATTGTGATGCTTCCAGCCTTGTTCTTTCTCAAGATTGCTTTGGCTGGTGAGGGCTTTTGTGGCTCCACACAAATTTTAGGATTATTTGTTCTAGTTCTGTGAAAAATACTGTTGGCATTTTTATAGGGCTTGCTTTGAATCTGTAGAATGCTTGGGGTAGTATGGGCATTTTAACTATATCAATCCTTCCAATCCATGAGCATGGTATAGCTTTCCATTTTTTTGTGTTGTCTTCAATTTTCTTCATCAGTGTCTTACAGTGTTCAAAATACAAGTCTTTCATCTGCTTGGTTACATTTATTCCTGGATATTTTGTTTCTTTTGGTGCAGTTGTAAATGGATTATTTTCTTAATTTCTCCTTATTTGTTACTAGTGTATAGAAACAGAACATATTTCTGTATAATTTGTATCCTGCAACTTTGCTGTATTTATTTATTAATTCTAATAGGGGTGTTTTGGTTCTTTGGAGTCTTTAGGGTTTTCTGCACATAGTATCACAGCATCTGCAAATAGTGGCAGTTTTCTTTCTTCTTTATCTTTTTTTTTTTCTTGTCTGATTGCTGTAGTACTATGTTGAAAAAAGTGGTGAGAATGGACATCCTTGTCCTGTTCCTGAACTTACAGGAAAAGTTTTCAGTTTTGCATCACTGAGTCTGATTTAGCTTTGGGTTTTTCATGTATGACCTTTGTTATATTGAGGTATGTTCCCTCAAAACCCAGTTTGTTGAGAGTTTCTATCATGAACAGTTGTTATATTTTATAAAATTCTTTTTCTGCATCTATTGAGATTATTATATGGTTTTTATCCATCCTCTTGTTAATGTGATATATCACATGGATTGATGGCAAATACTGAACCATGCTTGCATCCCTGGAATAAATCCCACTTTATTGTGGTGAATGATCCTTTTATTATATTGTTGAATTTGATTTGCTAATATTTGTTGAGGACTTTTGTATCTAATGTTCATTAGAGATATTGGGCTGCAGGGTTTTTGTTTGTTTGTTTGTTTTGTTTTGTTTTTATTTTTTGTCATGTCTTTGGTTTTGGTATCTAATAATGCCAGTCTCAGGATAAATTTGGAAGTTTTTCTTCCACTTCTATTTTTTAGTATAGTTTAGTATAGTTTGAAAAGAATAGCATTAGCTCTTCAGTAGAACTCACCTGTGAAGTCATCTGGTCTTGGACTTTTGTTTTTTGGTTTGTTTGGTTTTTTTTAAATTACCAGTTCAATTTCATTACTAGTAATCAGTTTGTTCAAATATTCTTTTTCTTCCTGATTCAGTTTTGGAAGATTGTATGTTTCTAGGAAATTTATACATTTCTTCTAGGTTGTCCAATTTGTTGGCATGTAATTTTTCATAATATTCTCTTATAATCCTCTGTATCTTTGTGACATTCAGTTGTCATTTCTTCTCCTTCATTTCTGATTTTTTTTACTTCAGTGCCCTCTCTTTTTTGTTGACAACTCTGGCTAGATGTTTATCGATTTTGTTTATCTTTCTAAAGAACAAGTTCTTGGTTTCGTGGTATTTTATATTATTTGCTTGTTTTTTAGTCTGTTTCATTTATATTCACTCTTGACTCTATGATTTCCTTTCTACTACTAGCTTTGCGCTTTGTTTGTTCTTCATTTTCTAATTCCTTTAGATGTAAGTTTAGGTTGTTTCATTGAGATTTTTCTTATGTTTTCTTATATGTTTCTTCTTTCTATAAATTTCTCTCTAGAACTGCTTTTGCTACATTCCAAATATTTTGGACCACTATATCTTCATTTTCTTTTTTCTTCATGTATTTTTGGATTTCCTCTTTGATTTCTTTGTTAACCCATTGATTGTTTAGTAGCATGTTGTTTAGCTTCCATGTGTTTGCATTTTTTTCTAGTGTTTTCTTATAATTAATTTCTAGTCTTATACCATTATGATCAAAAAAGATGCTTGATATTATTTCCATTTTCTTAAGTTTATTGAGACATGTTTCATGGCCTGACATTGGAGAATATGGAACTAGACTTTGGTAGTAGCAATCAGGCATAATTTAGAAGTTTGCTCAACAAAATAAAACTTCATTTTTCAAGTTTACCAAGCCATAAGCCTTGTGCTTCCCAAAATTCCTTTTGAATTTTACCCTCTAAAACAGGTTTCTGTTCAGAAAATAACTTTATCTGTTAATTTTTTAAAATTTTTTTTAAAAGGTTCATTTATTTATTTTAGAGAGACAGTGTGTACACAAGCAGGGCGAGCCACAGAGGAAGATAGGGAGAGAGAATCCTTGAGCTGACTCCCCACTGAGCACAAGCCCCATGTGGAGCTTCATCCTAGGACCCTGAGATCATGACCTTAGCTGCTTAACCAACTGAGTCACCTGGGCACCCCTATCTCTTACATTTTATTTATTTTATTTGTTTGTGTGCTTTTGCCCAATCCTCTGCTGCTATATATTATTATCTTGGAGGGCTTTTTTCCTGTTTAATGTAAGACAGCTGGCGGCATGTACTCTCAATTTTTATTGGTCTGAAAATGACTTACTTCGCTTTTATTTTTAAAGGGTATTTTCACTTGGCATAGAATTCTAGACTGGCATCTTCTCCCCAACACTTTGAAGACATCATTCCATATATTTTTGCTAGTCCAGTGTTTCTGTTGAGAATTCAGCTATCATTATAATTGTTGTTCCTTTAAAAGTAATATGTACTTTGGCCCACTTCTGACTGCTGAGTTTTTTTTAAATTGCCTCTTATTTTCAACTTTTTACTGAGATGGACCTAGGTACAGTTTTCTAAGCATTTACCATGCTGTCATTCCAATAACTTCCTGAATAATGTGCATTGGTTTTTAACATTTCCAGACATGAGTTCTTCCTGGTTGCTTCCCTTGTAACCAGGTTGCTTCTCCTGCCCAGTTGTCTTGCTAGTCTCCTTCCAAAGTTAGACATTTTCACTTTGCCTCCTTTATTTTTTATTCCATTCTTTTTTATATTTCATTTTTTTTTTACTCCATGCTATTTTTTATTTTTTCCCCACCTACCTTATAGTCCTTTATTACTTACTTCAACTATATCCAATCTAAGATTATTAATAAAAATAAATACATAAATAAAATGAATAGAAGAGATCCCACAGAGCTCCCTAGCCTCTTTCAACCCTGGGAAAATACAAGGAGAAATGTGTGACCCAGAAGAAAGCCCCACCTAACCATGCTGGTACCCTGATGTTGGACTTTCAGCCTCCAGCACTGTCAGTAGTAGATTTCTATTGTTTAGAAGCTACTCAGTCTCTGGTATTTTGTAATAGCAGCCCAAAATAGACTAACACAGAAAATTCATCCCAAAATGGAGCTGCTGCTGTGACAAATACCTAAAAATGTGCAAGCAGCTTTGGAACTGGATAATGGGCAAAAGGCTGAAAGAGTTTTGAAGTGTGTACTAGAGAAAGCCTACATTGCTATGAATGGACTGCAAAGAGCAAGTCTGGCAAGAGCTCAGAAGAGGAAAGCTGTAGGATTGCCTGGCTGGCTCAGTCAGTAGAGCTTGCTACTCTTGATCTCAGGGTTGTGAGTTTGAATGCCACATTGGGTGTAGAGATAACTTACAGATAAAAATGGTTAAAAAAGAAAGGAAGGAAGGAAGGAAAGAAAGAGAGAGAGAAAGAAAGAAAAGAAAGAAGAGGAAAGGTGTAGAGAAAACCTTTGTCTTAGAGAACACCCAAGTGGTTGTTAGCAGAACCTTGGTAGAAGCATGGATAATAAATGTCATCCTATTGAGGTCTCAGATAGAAATGAGGAAAAGGCAATCTTTGTTATAATGTGAATAAGAACTAAATTGTGTTCTTGTCTTAGTGTTAGTGTTTTGTGGAAGGTAGAACTTGTAAGCAATAAAAAGTAGGGGTGCCTATGCGGCTTGGATGGTTAAGCCTCTGCCTTCGGCTCAGGTCATGATCCCAGGGTCCTGGAATCGAATTCTGCATTGGGCTCCCTGCTCAGCTGAGAGCCTGCTTTGCCCTGTCCCTCTGCTGCTCCCCCTGCTTGTGCTCTCTCGCTCTCTCTGTCAAATAAATAAAATCTTTAAATAAAAAAGAAAGAAAAGTAGATCTGAAGAAATTCCTAAGCAAAGTCTTGGAGGAACAATCTGGTTTCTTTTGAATATTTTTAGTAAAATTTGAAAAGAAATGATTTAAAGGTGAAATTATTACTCAAAAAGAATGCAGAATTTTAAAATTTGGAAAATTCTCAGCCTATCCATTTTGAAAGAAATAAGAAGGCTTGTTTGGTAGAAAGCACCAAGAGTGTGGCCAAATTTGATAAAGGAAATTGGTATAGATTGACCATTCTGACTAAAGATAGGAGCTATTCCTTAAGACAATTGGCAGATTAGTGGGCCTTCCAAACAGAAGCCAGCACTTATTGTTCAAGACAGTAGAAGAATGACCTAAAGGCAGTTCCGGACTGGCCCTACCTCCGCAGGTTTGTAGTTCAAGGGCCTCTGGGGCAGATCTCTTTCAAAGGAGTGCCTGTTGTCTGCCTCACAGTGCGGGCTGTGCTCCCCCAAAAGTCTGTGCTGCACCCCTCAATCTCCAGATGTTGTGTAAGGGGACTAAGGGGGCCAGAGGGGCTCTCTGCCTACCAGAGAGTATAGGTAGTAAACCTGGCAGAGCCCCTACAGAGATCAGAGTGCACTTGCCTGAAGCAGGGGTGAATGGCAATGCCAGGTAAGAATCATAGGACTGAGGGCGCCTGGGTGGCTCAGTGTGTTAAGCCGCTGCCATTGGCTCAGGTAGTGATCTCAGGGTCCTGGGATCGAGTTCCGCATCGGACTTTCTGCTCAGCAGGAAGCCTGCTTTCCTCTCTCTCTCTCTCTCTCTCTCTCTCTGCCTACTTGTGATCTCTCTCTGTCAAATAAAAAAAGAAAGAAAGAAAGAAAGAAAGAATCATAGGACTGAGACATGTTTCGAATAGCCAGGTAGCATCAACATTAAATACATGAATCATACAGTTTATTGTACAACTTATCACACAAGTTAGTCATACAAGAAAGTTAGAGGGGATTAATGAACCACGTCAAAGATGATCTGGGAAGGAGGAATCACAACGTGAGAGGGAAGACACCAGCCGCATCATAGGTCCTGCAGTAAGTGTTAGCTAGACCTTGGTGGAGTGAACTTCTGTGCCTTCAGAGCCTCTGGCAGTGCCTGTGTGGAGCAGCTGTGGACACATAGAGCATGGGAGGCCAGTCAACCTTCCCGCCACTGCTAGACAGCCCCTTCTTTTAAGGGTCCTCTGAGTTGGGTGTAACGGTTCTGCCCCATGGAGTTTGCCGTATCAGCTCAGCCCACTAGGTCTCACCCATCTCTCTGTGGACCTTTCCTAACAAGGTTTACTTATCTATCAGTCACACGGCTTATCTATAGAGGCACACTTGAAGTCCTATATCCCACATTGACAACTAATATGGGAGTTCGCATTGGCCACTGTGATTCCATCTTGTCTTACTCTAACTTAGCTTATTCTCCATCTTCTATGACTAGGAATCATATACAAAATATCACATACCATGGCATAGCCACTAGCCATTAACCAGTGGGAGAATGGGTATCGCCCCTAGATCTGAATGGATGGAGCCTTCCAGAGCATGGGCTCAGGAAGGGGAGGGGCCACTGCAGAGAAATCTGACTAGGGCAGTGCCCATCTGGTCCTAGGACAATGACCCCACCCCCAGAGAGGGAGGGGCAGACATGAGGATTCCAACCTATGAGAGCTGCTGAGTGAGCTACCCCAGCAAAGCTGTGGGGCAGAACCACTGGAGCCTTGGGAACCCAAATTCCACCCCAGTGTGTTTGGAAGGTGGGACCACTACCCCCATTGTGCTTTAAGGATTTGGACGAACTGAGAAATTGCTACCCATTTCATCTTTCCTATTTCTCCCTTTTGGAATGGAAAAGTTCATCCCATGTTTGTCCCTTCCATATACGTTGGAAGCACATATTATTTGATTTCACAGGCTCAGAGCTGGAGAGAAATTTGGGGAGAAAAGAGAAAAGAGGAGTGTCTCACATATCTCACATATCTAATTCAGATGATATGCAGAAGCCAGACGTTTGACCTACCAAGCCACCCAGGTGCCCCTGGGGTCGGTAATCTTAGCAAAGTTCTGTTCAAGTTTCAGCAGCCCACAGTACCATCCTGGCTTCCCATTGGAACTACAACCTGGTGCTTCACTCAAGCCACTATCTCCACTCCAGTGTCACCTCCTCAGCAACTTCTAAGACATATGTTCATCCTTCCCCTAAAAGTCAACAGAAATATGGCTCTTCTTCCTGGGTTAGGTTGTCTTAGAGGGTTCCTAAAACAGGGTGGCTTAGGCCCTAAGGTTTATAGCTCTTTTTAGCCCTACACATACACATCCCTTCTCTCACCAGGGTACACCTCAGAGAGGATAGCTAGGTGGTCACTTTCAAATTAACGAAAGCCACTAAAGGCTCAGAAATACTTTTAGAGGAACTTATCGTGCAGATAATTCATGCACAGGTGAGAAATGACTTTGATACAAAGTTATTCACTGTAGCACCGTTTGTAGTAGCTAAAGATTAAAAACAACCCAACTAGTTGAAATGGTAAATACATGATAATATATCTATAGCATAGAGCATTAAACAACTGTAAAAAAGAGTCAGGAAGCTTTTTTTACACCGACAGGAAAAGAAGCCCAAGCTAAACATACAAACAAAAAACAAGATCCAGAATGATATTAAAACATGCCGTCTTTGTAAGCAAATGAAGAGAAGCAAAATCCTATTTATTTGTGCTTGTATATGCTTAAAGAAACTATGGAAATTTATGTAGGAAATTAAGGACAGAGTTACCAATCGTAGAGACTGGGTAAGTATTGCTCAAATGAGGGGTGCCTGGGTGGCTCAGTCGTTGAGTATCTGCTTTTGGCTCAGGTCATGATCCCAAGGTCCTGGGATAGAGCCCCACTCCCCCTGCTTGTGTTCCCTCTCTTGCTGTGTCTCACTCTATCAAATAAATAAATAAAACCTTAAAAAAAATTGGTCAAATGAATGACAAGAATGATAGGGAGACATTGTATTATCTTTTAATAGTCTTCGGTTTTTAAGCCATATCTATATTTCTCTATTCAGCCTTCAGATTTTCTTAAAGTCAAGGCCTTGCCATGGACCCGTGTCAGTAAAATCCTTCCAAGTTGGGTTCCTGGCCCCAATCCTTGTTATGTTTTTGCTTTGTTTTTCTTCTCCCAGGAGATTCCTCTAGGAATTTTTTAAAATTTAATCAGTGTAAATGGGTATGGAACAGATAGAGCACAGGCCTTTTCAATCTGATCCCCTCTTGCCTAGGATATACTCTTGTTTTACAAACCCATAATGACATCTGCGTACCTAATAACATGTATCATGTTTACATAAATGAATACTCCTTGGGTTACAAATACCAGAAATTCAACTTAAACTCTTAGATTAATCCTGAAATTTCCTTGCACACCAAGGGCAAGAAAGCACTTAATAAAATTCCTAACTTCTAGGACTGATGGAAAGATGAAATAAATCAATGCACATGAAGAACTTGGTCATACACCCACTTCCTAGAAAATAGAAAATAAATGTTAGTTGTTATTATCATTTGTGGACGTTTTAAAGCATAATATTTGCTTTTCTGTGCCATATGTCTGAATAGTGTTTATAAATGTGCAGGCACTATTATACAAGTTATAAAATAAGCCTTAGGTTTTAAGGTTAGTCTTTTATTTACACACAGTAATTTCTATAGGGAAAGACAAAAAAAAGTCCACAATAAATTTTGAACTCAAAATTTTTAAATGGTTAAACAAACTTAATTCAAACTTCCAAGTGTAATTGAGACCAAGGATATATGAAAACGCCAAACAAGAGAAAATAGGGGGTTCCAAATGGTGCTTCATAAACACTCATTCAAGATCTCAAATACTCACACAGGGGGAAAAGATGAATGATTTGATTGGGCAGCAGTTATTGTTAAAGGAAAATAAAGTGGAAGAAACTGAAATATTTAGGTACCTATCAAGAAGTGATGAAAGCCAGCTGTGGAAAAGATTCTGTAAGGGAGTTTATGTATTACAAAAGGAAATAGCTGTACAGTGTCAAGAAGGGAATCGGTGAGACAGAAAGTAAGGAAAACCACCACAATTTAATATGCCATCTTCTCAAAAGCATTATTCACACATAATCTCAACATTTTCTACCTACCATGGCTTAAAATTTGCTTTGTCATTCATGAATTTACCTCAAAACATTTGCGGTTATCTCATTAATTTTAATATTTGTATTCTAAAATATTTTAATATTTGTCTCTTGGGGTCCCAGGAATGTACTGTGGTATGTCTCTTGTTCCACAGGTTGTATTTATTAGTTGAGAAGGGAACGGAGAGCAGAATGTCTACGGTGATTTTCAGAAGGTAATATGTCAGTGCTAAAAGCTGAATGTCTAGATTCCTACACGTTTGTGACAAAATAAATTAATGATTCGGGATTATTCTTGACATATCTTTAAATACTCAACAGCATTTACAGACTGGCAAATAGACCTGTTGGCATCACCTTTCTTAGACTAAATACAGTAACAGTGAGGTTGTTGATGATAGCAACTAACTATTGTTACCAAAAGTTTTCTGTTTTTACAAGAATATTTTGAGTTTTAGCTATAAGTAGTCCACTGACATGTTTTTCCATAAGAAGCGTGACAGCTAGAATATGAAACTAACTATATACATAACCATAGTTGATGTTCATGCTCCTTGAAACTTCAAGTGTTTCGAAGCGGCAACGCGGACTGGAAAACCATGGTAAGCACACGGAAACAAGCTCACTTCACACATCCATCCACAACGTTTTGATGGTTAATTTTATATGCCAACTTCATCAGGCCTCAGGGTGCCCAGATATTTGGTTAAACATTACTTCCAGGTGTGTCTGTGAGGGGATCTCGGGATAAGACTAACGTTTGAATTGGGAAACTGAGTAAAGCTGTTGTCTTCCCCATTGTGGGTAGATCTTGTCCAGTCTTTTGAAGACATAAACAGAATAAAAAATTAAGAAGGAATTCTTTCTCTCTGCTTGTCTTTGAACTAAAACATTGGTCTTCCCCTGCCTTTGGAGTCAGACTTGGAATGGATCTTATACCATTGGCTCTGCTGGTTCTCAGACTCAGACTAGAACTATACCGTGGTTATAATAACTTACAATCTACAGTAACTCTGTTTGTGTGTGTGTGTGTGTGTGTGTGTGTGTGTGTGTGTAAATTTTTTCTCCAGTTGGATCTGTTTCTCTGGAGAACTCTGAGAAATACAAACCTAAAATACTCTTTGGGGTCTTAAAAATCAGGCTAGACATCATGAAGGAACAGACAGTCTTGCAAGATTTCCAGGACTTCCTGTGTTCAGTTAAGGCAGCAATGCCACGAGATGAGCCTTTCTTGTTTATTTTTGTACTTCCACTTCCTGTCAAGTGCTCTAAACCAGCAAATTCAGAGGTGCTTGAACGTTTAAATAAACTCTAAGTGTGCGTAATTATGTGTTTGGTATCCTCCCCCCATAAGTTCAATTTCTTTAGAGATTTCTGTAATCAATCGACAGGCAGAATTTCTACTTTAATTCAAAAGTGATTACCATGAATTACCTCTCTCACGTCTCCAAGGACACATGTGAAGGTAGTGTTCTTTCTTGGGTAATAACTGTAGTGACAAAAACTGTAACACCACCTACCAGTTCTTAATGACTTATACCAGTGTTTCTCAAAATTATGGTCCCTAGACTAGCAGCATCAGCATTACATGAGAATTTATCAGAAATGTAAATTATCAAGGTCTACTCCAGACTGTCTGAACCAGAAACTCTAAAGTTTGAGAACCACTGGTTTGTAGACTCACTTCAGAAGCATTATTTCATTAAATCTATGAAACACAAGGTTGGTACAATTACTTCCATTTTATAGAAGAAGAAAATAAGACTTGGAGAGACTAAAAGGATTTCAATGATCACACCAATAAAAGGCAGAGTTGAAGCTTGAACCAAGTTCTTATGACCCAAAACAATGCTCTTTCCACAATATTGTAGTTCTCTCCTTAAATAACTCAGGTATATTCCTAATACATACCCCCACTACCATATAAGACGTGGGATATTTTACATAATAACTCCACATAATGGAAATGTGTCGACCTCATGGCGGTTTTGTAGAGCTCCTGTATGTTTCCCCCAATGTATGCATGGCAATGAGGTACACAGAGAATCAGAACCTTAAAATGTTTGGTTCATGTGAGAACAACAGTTCATTCTGTCCTGCCCTGCCTCCAACCTTCCCATCAGGAGGTTTTCATGTTGTTCTTTCTGCTCAACTGTGATGCAGTATAGTTTTATAACAGCAGAAGGATGCAAACTACCTAAGTGTCCATCAGAAGGGAATAGTTAATTAAATTTTGCTGTGGTTGTAAAGCATAAGGCAGCTCTATCTGGACTCCGAAGGAAAAGATCTCTAAGACACAGCAATCAGAGGAAAAAGTAAGGTGCAGACAAGTGCATATAGTATGCTATCATTCATGGGGCGAAATAAAGAACAACTCACACACATGTATGTTTGTGAATGCATAGATTTCCTCCAGAAGGATAAATAACAATGAGACAATTGTGGTTTTGTGAAGCAAATGGAACTAGGGGGAGCAGGGGAGAAGGTAGAGGGGAAAGGAAACTGTGCTTTGGAAGGGAAAGAGGGGGACTTACTTTTCATTGTAAACCCTTTCATACTGTTTGGATTTTATTAAAGCCATAATTAAAATTACCTATTAAATCTATATTTATTAAACATATTTATTTTTTTGATAGACTGGAAAGGACAATTATGAACTCCCAAGCGTTCCATCTACCCTTTATAATCCACTATATTTTCATTCCCAGGAAGCTTCTTATATTTTTAATCTAAACTACCTCTTTATGTAAATTCCCAAATCTCATCTCATTGGGTGAAGCTGAATTTATTCTTCTTAAATGTGAAGCATTGCCTCCTAATTCTAGCATAGTAGAGGTGCTTTCTTCATCTTTCAAAAGCTGTTAAAAACTCCCAAATCTAAAATCCTCTTGCAACCCTGAGACATCTCTGAGCCTAGGGCTCTCCATCTTGATTCTTTTCTAATGCGGACAAATTGCTTTCCACCCTGGTTCCTCCAATCTCAAATCCCAACCTGCCTAAGACTCTTTAAATGAACCAATGCCCCATAGACAATGAGCTGTGAAATGCCCTCACCACCAGGTGGCTTCTCCCCATGAGGGAAGTCCCCCCAACCCTTCACCCTGCACAAAAAAATAAAAAGGATGAGCAAGAGAAAAGGAGAGAGAAAAAGGCTTGATAATTACTTATAAGAGCCAACTATAATTATGCAAACCAGGATGAGCCATGGTGAGTTCATTTAGAACGAATGTTAAAAAAAGTATTTCAAACATGGGAGGAAGAATAGCTGTTATATACTGAAAAGTAAATGTGTAATTTCTGGAATGTGTAAAATTTTGAGTGATTCATGAATAAAACTTAGAAGAGTGTAGGAAGCAAGATATGGGCTAAGTAAAAATGCATGTACAGGGGCTGGTAATTTATTGGGAAATACCCATAACATACCACAGCCTGACTCAAAGTGGGGGAGAAAGAAAAAGGGAAAAATACAGTGAGGGTAGATGTACTAGGTTGGCTGAAACAGCCCTATATTTTGAGAGGACTCACCATGCTAAAAGGAAATGTGGAGTTACCTTATTAACTAAACTACTAATTTCTATTACTAGTGATTTAAATCACCTAACTGAAGAGGTACTAGAGAGTTCACAAAATAACTCAGCTTGTTAGCGCTTAGAAAATGAGAGCACTGAAGCCAGAGTCACTCAGATCAAGATTCCAATTTATGGCCCAGGGACTTCGCCATGTTGACTGATTGTTATAGAGTGGATTCACTGTGCAAACCCACAAGGGTAAGGTAATGCAGGGGGAAAGAGAAGAGCTGGGTTTCCTGATAGTTTCCTCGTTTTCCCAGCTCACCAACCTCAGCTGTTTTCTTCTGTCCCATTACTTGACAATTATGGGGAAAACTCTAATGGGAAGAACCCTCCAGATACACTATGGTTCTGAGATTAAGGGGATTTTTAGTACAGCTTTTAAGTTGGTTTTTAGCATAAATTTGTTAAGTAACTACAGTTATCTTCCATTTGATTTTCTCTTTTCTAATTGATGAGGTTAATAATTATTATAAAAAATAATAAATAATAACTCTAGGCTGTGGGATATTTCATATTTACTGGCATTCCAATGCCATGAGTAAGCACTGTATATCACTCTCTGTGCTCACTCTTTTCCTTCTAATTCAGAACTCTCTGCAGCTCAGTTTCCCACAAATCGAGGTTGTTTTCTACCAATTTAATGTGATCCTTGTCTAGCAGTCAAGATTTTTCAATGATCTACTATGCAGGTGGTGGTCATTGTAGACGAAATATTCATAGTAAAATTAATAGGCATGTAAAACATATTCTATGTAGGTGTTCAAAACAAGAGCACCAATTCACATCTAAAAATAACTCCAATAGGGGTGCCTGGGTGGCTCAGTGGGTTAAAGCCTCTGCCTTCAGCTCAGGTCATGATCCCAGAGTCCTGGGATCGAGCCCCACATGGGGCTCTCTGCTCTGCAGGGAGCCTGCTTCCTCCTCTCTCTCTCTCTCTCTCTCTTTTTCTCTCTCTCTCTGCCAGCCTCTCTGCCTACTTGTGATCTCTGTCTGTCAAATAAATAAATAAAATATTTTTTAAAAATAACTCCAATAAATAATAAAGACTTGCGGGGGGCGGGGGGACAGTTGATTTAACAAACATTTACATTTACTTGGTACCTTTTGTGTTCTGGGCACCATTTGGATGGCAGTGATGAACAGGATGAGGTCCCTGCTTTGAGATACTCTCAGTCTGATGGAAGAAATGGGAAAGTAAACATATAACTTCAATATAGCAAGTGCTGTAAGAAAGTACATGAATACAAAATCACGGCAGGACAGAGGACCACTACTGCTGCCCAAGGCAGTCAGCTAAGGTTTTCTTTTCTTTTCTTCTCTTCTCTTTCCTTTCCTTTTCCTTTCTTTTCTTTTCTTCCTTCTTTCTTTCCTTCTTTTCTTCTTTTTTAGTTTATTTATTTGAGAGAGAGAGTTTATGTGCGCAAGTGGGGGGAGGGGCAGAGGGAGAGAGAATCTCCAGCTGACTGCCTGCTGAGCACAGTGCCCCACGTGGGGCTTGATCCCAGGACCTAGAGATCATGTCTCGAGCAGAAATCAAAAGCCAGATGCATGGGGTGCCTGGGTGGCTCAGGGGGTTAAGCGCCTGCCTTCCAGCTCAGGTCATGATCTCTGGGTGCTGGGATCAACCCCAGCATCAGGCTCCCTGCTCAACAAGGGAGTCTACTTCTCTCTGTCCCTCTGTGCCTACTCACTGCTTGTTCCCTCTCTCTTTCAAATAAATAAATAACATCTTAAAAAAAAAAAAAAAAAAGCCAGACACTTAGACTGAACCACCCAGGTGCCCCTCTTAGGCTTTCTATTTCATCTTGAAAATGTAGTTGGAGTTTGGTGAGCATCTTTGGCATAGTGGAAAAGGTTAACATGGCTTTAGAAGAGCTGGTGGTCTGATAGGGTAGACAGGGCAGCAGAAAAATAGCTGTAAGACAATGAGACAAGGACTTTAAGTGGAAGCCTGCATAAAATGCTCTGGAACAGCAAAGGCATAAAAATTGATTTTGTGAAAGAGGCAGGTATGGGGTGGAAGCAGGCTGTGGTCAGCAAAGATTGGTGGAATAGAAAGGAGGCCACATGGTAACTTCACATAAAAGGAGGAATCAGGATTTTCCAGGCAGAAGGAGGAGAGAAGAAACCAGGATCACTTCATGGAAAAGGAGCTCCTTGATCTTAGCTATGAAGGCACAAATGGGGAATATTCTGGAGCGTGTAAAGGCATATGTGGGTGGGAGACCAGAGAGTAAATAGAAAAATCAGACTTGGCTACTACATTCTGAAGGAGATCTTACACTGCACTAAAGAGTTTGGGCTAAAGTATACCCTGTTGGCAGATGGAAATTGAAGAAAGTCCTTAATCCTGGTAGTGACGTGATCGGATCTGGTTGTAGAAATATGACTAAGGAAAAGCCTAGGTGCAACCTTCAAAGTGTGAGTCTGACCTCACTGAAGAGCTCTGACCTAGACTGGAGCAGTGGAATGAAGAATGAAGGGGCAGGAGATGGCTTCTAAAGAGGTAGAACTGAAAGGATGTCAGGAGGTTAGGAGAGGGGCATGGTTCACTCTTGGGCGTCTGGGAGAATGATGGGGGTCCTGGCTGGGCAAGGGAAAAAGGGAGATGAAATTTATGTGAACAATTTGTAGGGAAAATGCCATGTCAGTTCACTACTGTGTGCTGAATTTTGAGGTGCCTCAAGGGGAATTCCTATGAGTAGCTAGAGATCCAGATCTTTGGCTGGAGAAGAAATCAGGCCAAAGCACGAGATCGCCTCAGGGTGAGGGGGATGAGGAGGGAAAGGAGGAGAAAAAGGTAAGAAACAAACCCTAGGAACTCCAACTTCTCAAGGATGGACAGAGAAACAAAAAATAATTGAAGAGGCAGAACACTTGGAGGGAGGAGCGTCTGGGTGGCTCAGTGGTTAAGCCTCTGTCTTCGGCTTAGGTCATGATCTCAGGGTCCTGGGATTGAGCCCTGCATTGGGCTCTTGGCTCAACAGGGATCCTGCTTCCCTTCCTCTCTCTCTGCCTGTCTCTCTGCCTACTTGTGATCTCTATCAAATAAATTAATTTAATTTAATTAAGTTAAAAACACACACACACACACACACTTGGAAGGATACACGAGGGGGACCAGAAGAAGAAAGAGAAGCAGAGCTCCGAAGAGAAGAGGACTTCCCTGCCAGAAATACTAACCATTACTGGCAAATGGACAAGAGAGGCGAGTAGGACAGTGTCCACTGAATGGTAACTCCATGTCCTTCCCCATGCTGGTGAGAGCAGCCGTGGGCGCTGAATCAGACAGCAGTGGATTAGAAGGAGAATGGGACCGTGCTCCTTTCAGTAGTCCATACACTCACATCGGAACAATACAGAGAAGATCCCCGTGCAAGGATGGGAAGCAAATCCGCAGAGCGTTCCTGGTTTTTGTCTTCTGGAGGAGCATCTCCAGCCAGGAGAGCTTCTTGCATGCATCGGTTCAAGACCCGGCCAGTGTGGCTGAGTCAATGGCTCCACCTTAGAAGGCAAGGAGCTAGAGTCCTCTCTGAGGAAAATCAAAGCCCAGGAAGGCAAATAAATCTTCCTCCTCTTATCTTCAGTCATGTAATAAGGGTGTTTATTGTTTAAAAAAGAGAGAGAGTGAAAGAGAGAAAGGACCTAATGAATAGAATAAGTCATGTAGTCTTTCTCGAGAATTTGATGATGAAAAGGTGAAATGTAAGGCATTAGCCCAGAAAAAAAGGAAGTTGAGCTAAAGAAAGAGTGGTTGTTTTTGTCACTGTTTTTTATTCTTTAACGTCTGGTGGAGTCTCGAGCACATGTGTACCCAGAAGAGAAAGGATGGGTCACAAACATGAGAGAAGGGAAAATACTGAGGAAGCCAGATCTTGAAGGCTCAGGGTGAAGGCCAAGACTGGGAAAGTAGTAGAAGTTTTTCTTCTGGGCTAAGAGGGAAGAAGGAAGAATAGGTTTAAGCCTAGAGAAGTCTGAAGGTGGTTAAGGAAGACCAAGTCGGTGAGTTGATGCCTGACGACTTCTTTTTTTTTTCTTGACGATGCGGCTGGTGAGGAAATCTCTGAAAGTAAAGACAGAGTGACCAGGTGGAGAGAGGATGTTGTTAATAAAACCAGTGTCTCCTTTACTCCTTTAAACACATTGCTTCACTTTCTCCAGGGAAATCATTAAATTCTTATCTCAAGAAGGGTGGTTAAGGGGCGGTTGGGTGGTGCAGTCGGTTAAGCATCTGTCTTCAGGGGCACCTGGGTGGCTCAGTGGGTTGGGCCGCTGCCTTCGGCCCGGGTCATGATCTCGGGGTCCTGGGATCGAGTCCCGCATCGGGCTCTCTGCTCAGCAGGGAGCCTGCTTCCTCCTCTCTCTCTCTCTCCCTCTCTCTCTCTCTGCCTGCCTCTCTGCCTACTTGTGATCTCTCTCTGTCAAATAAATAAATAAAATCTTTAAAAAAAAAAAAATCTGTCTTCAGGTCAGGTAATGATCCCAGGGTTCGGGGATTGAGCCCCACATTGGGCTCCCTGCTCAGTGGAGAGTCTGCTTCTCCCTCTGCCCCTCCCCACTGCTCATTCTCACTCTCTCTCAAATAAATAAATAAAATCTTAAAAAAAAAAAAAAAGGTGGTTAAATACGAGAGTGGAAAATGCAGACCACAAAATTCTAGATACAAAAGAATCTCTGTACATAGCAGGACTAACACTGGGTTTCCACAGCTTTGCCTGGGGCTAAACAAATCTTTTGATAATGCTTCCTTTAAGCAACTTTGAGGTAAATTTGGGGGTATAAGATTTAGAATTTATTTAGAGTAAAATATTCTGGTACTTGGTATCCTACAAAAAAAAAAAAAAATTCAAAGAAACAACCACAGAAAACTGGACTTTGCCTTAGTAGGGGAAATCTCTTAAGCCTGCAAGAGGATTGATGTGTCTTTCCAGCCTTTTTAGAAACTCAAACCACTGATTATCAGGTCTGGTGTGTGCTGCATGGTTGCCCTGAACAAATGAGCCTCACACACAACCATAAAAGAAAGACATCAGACTAGACAAACTATCATTTAGAAGAATTAAGACAGCCATATTGTATGCTAACCATCAGCTCATCTCTGGCTGTTCTGGTGTCACTCCTCTCCAGAGGCTACTTAATCTCATTGAGACAAGACAGCCCGCCTAATTGATACAGAAAATGAAAGCCCTTTGATCTCATATCAAACAGAGTCAGACTAAGAGAAGGATCCAGCAGGCAAGATGACTGTCTTCCAAAGGAGAATTAACACGCCAGGCAGGAAAGTAGGAAAGTGGTAATACCTTATTTTGGAATTCCGTGGACCTGATTACTTAAATAAGGATTGAAAAGTAATAAATTCATCTCAATGCATGAATAGGGTTGGTTTGCTCTTAGTGCTATGAAATCTTTCAAATTACCAACATTTTCAGGTAAGTGTTATAGTTGTGATGAAAAGCACGATAGAAGCATAACAAATGTAAGAACACCTGCCTTTTAGCACGTAACTGTAAAGGACAGGTGCTTGTCAACAACAACCTTGACTGCTATGATCTGCTGTCCCTGTTAAGAAGTTCCTTGCAAAAGGGTATTATATTGTGATTTAAATAGCATTTGTTATGCTTTGTAAACAATTTAGGTAGCTACCCATGCAAAAAAACTAGCTTTGCGATAATCAGAATATCTGTGAATATACTGATATGTCTGTAAGCTTATCAGAGCACTTCTTCATATGTCAGGAAACTCATCAAAATTTGTGTTCTCCATTCTAATGCAAAAAGTACACACTTCAATAATCATATCAGTTGTATTTTACATACTTAATATAATGGTGGTTTTGAAAACCAGTCCAAGACTATGATTATGTAAGTAAGAGTAAATAAATTATGGTATTTAGAAAGAAAAAAAGGATTAATACAGTGTTTTCCTTTCAGATAAAGAGGATTACTCTGAAAAATAACATACTCTCTAGTTTAGTTGGTTCCACCAATGGGATCTCTTTCTTGGTATATCTGATATTTGGGAAAGTGTATCCTCCCTCCCAGTATTTGACATTTTTAAAGCTGAGAGACCACGAAAAAAAATAAAAATACAACCAAAAAGGTGTTAGAAAGGAATCAAGGCAGAATATAAAATAACATCTTTTGGGTCACCTGGGTGGCTCAGTCATTAAGCATCTGACTTCGGCTCAGGTCATAATCCCAGGGTCCTAGCATCGAGTCCCACATCAAGTTCCACATCAAGCCGGACCTGTAGCCAACCCCCATCGGGCTCCCGGCTTGGCAGTAAGCCTGCTTCTCCCTTTCCCACTCCCCCTGCTTGTGTTCCAGCTCTTCGGTCTCTCTCTGTCTCTCTGTCAAATAAATAAATAAAATCTTTCTTAAAAAATAACATCTTTTTCTTTTTCTTACCCAAGGCAGTATTCATAATAATGAATAATCAAATCAACAACTAATAAATTAATATGTATTTGAATGAACCTAGAAAAAAAATGTGGCTGATTGTATATAGCACGTGGATATCTTCAAAATAAACTCTGGCCCTCTTGGGATTTTTCTTCCAATAGTTTACAAGCCCAGACTTTCAACTATTGGACTACTCAACGGTCCACTTCTTTCCCTCTTCATTTAAAATTGACACCAGTTCTCTGTTTCCCCATTTTAGAGGCACCACAGCTGTTGTTTACTGAACTTTCATGAGACCCACTTCCATCTTTCTAAAGGAATAGAGCACCTGGCTTCTCATCTTCCTCCATGTGCTCATTCCTCATCACCACTTTCTGACACCTTTCCGTCACCTCAGCTTGTAGAGTCCCGTGATCGTGTTTCCTGCAGTCCTCCAACTCCAGCCTCCGTCCTCCAGTACGATCATTCCCAGAATTTAACCATGGCAGGCACCTGGAATGTTTGTTTTTTGACAGCCAGCCCCCAAGTGTACCACTGCCCTCCTCCCCTTTCCAACCTCCTCCCTGCTTCAAGAAATGCAAAATCCTTCATAGTTTAATCCATTCATGAGCCCTCTTCTCAGTCCGTCATTGCCCTCTCCACCAAAGCCCCTGCCACATCCTTGTGACCCACGATATCAGCAGGCACAAGCACATCATACATGCTACCCAGTGTTTCCATGTATGCCCAGGAGCATTGCTGGGGGAAAGCCGGGACTACTCCGACTCCCGATTCCACACTCATTCTTGCCTCCATTGTGCCACAATGCCCACAACAGTCCCCTGACTCGGTGCTGGGAACGTTCTCCCCAACAGTTCTACACACATAATTCTCTATCCTCAAACTCTCCTGTATCTTCCCTGTAGCATTCAGAGCAGAGACTTTCCAAAGCAACTGAACGTAACTGGTCTCGTATCTCCTCCACGTCTCAACACACACCTGTCTCTTCATTTAACTTCCCTCGGTTTTCATCTGCTTCAAAGGCACTTCTTACACCATTTATCTGACTTCCCATTCTGGGTTTTGAACTTCAAGCTCTCTCCAGAAGCCTCATGTCACTTTAACCACTTTGTATAACCTGTCCCCATGCTGAGCACCGAGCTGGTACATGGTGGGCGCTCAGTAGGTATTTATTGAATGAATGAGGAAATAGATAAAGCTACACCTGGATGTTTTACTTGTGATTTGACTCTAGATAAGGGGGCATTAACTGGGGGAGAAAAGGATCATCAAAGACGAAAACAGCTTTCTGCTTCTTCCACTCCAGCTGTTGCTACTACCTCCAACTCTAGTCTTTGGGGCTCAGTTGATTTTTCAACAGAGGTGGGTTTTGGGGGGAAGTAATTGGAGCAGGGAACCAGGCCCACCTATGATTACTCTAAATGAAATAAAACAACTTGATTGTACACACAGTGTTTTAAAAGACAATGGTTAAATGTATATTAATTCAGTACACAGTATGCATAAAGTAACCTACCTATAAAATCAAAAGGGCTTCACAGGGGCACCTGGGTGGCTCAGTGGGTTAAGCCTTTGCCTTTGGCTCAGGTCATGATCTCAGGGTCCTGGGGTTGAGCCCCGCAGTGGGAAATCTCTGCTAGGCAGGGAGCCTGCTTCCCACCCGCCCCCTGCCCCCGCCTGCCTCTCTGCCTACTTGTGATCTCTCTCTCTCTCAATCTGTCAAATAAATAAAATCGTAAAAAAAAAAAAGGCATCATATCACCTCCAAACCATCTGATCACTAGCATTCCTTTGCTACATTCAAATTCTTATAACCTGATGACTACTGTTTTTGTGTTCTTCAAATGTGTAGTTTATCTATGATAGTGTAAAAATAGTCACCCACCACATCATTCTGTATGTTTTCCTACATGCTGTTTCTATTGTGTATGCTATTTAAAATTTCTTATGATCTTGTTAAAAATATGTGTTTATAAATTATAAATTCTGTTTTTTTGGTTTCTTCAGTTATGATTTCACCCCCCTCAATATGGTTGGATTCCAGAAAACCCAGAAACAGTATCTAACAAGATCAGAGCAGAGGAAGGAGAGGAATGGCAAATAAACGTTTTCCAGTGTCGAGTTAGAAAGATATTCGATCTTTCAATGTGCTCAACAAATGGGTTTAATAATGCACATTTCAGTATAAAACAGTTCACAACAGAAATATTTGCTACTCAGCCCATTTATCCTGGGAATTACACAACATGGACCATTTTCAATAACTCTTTTTATTATAATGATTTCCTCCTGCTCAAGCAACAGAGATGTACAAACCATTTTGGTCTAGAAATGTAATATGTCGAGATACAAATGTATTAAAGACTGAAATATAATCATTTTCATCAGTTTGGTTCAATGTTACATTGTCTTTCTCAAGGTACTTTAGCTTTCTAAAATCTTTCCGAGCAGAATATAAAATCGCTTTTTATTCAGGATTCATACAACTAGACAACTTGACAAAGCAGATTTATTTAAAAGTCATGGTAAACTACTGGTAGACCAAAACAAGAGATGAAGATATATTTTTAGGAAACCGTTGGTTTCTTTTAATTTTGTAAGTTAAAGGTCTTGAAGTGCCTTTTGTATCATAAAAAATAATATCATTTGGTATAATTTTGCCGTGTAGAATTTTATATTTTGGTGTCAATCCATATATATTAAATAGATAGTAACTTTTTACTTAATAAGTCCATTGAATTATGTGAAACCTCTTTGAACATTCTGAATGAGTGGAAATAAAACATCATGCATTTCATCATTCATTTATTCAGCAAACAGGTATTAGAAGCGTATGATGTGTATAACACAACAGAAACTAGTTCCTGAAGGAGTTTAACAATAGAGAGAATTAAGATATATTTCTATATCACTATAATTTACAGTACAGTAGATCCCCCCCTCTGCCCATTATCCACCCAGATACTTTCCAAGAATGCCCCTTGGGTGCCTAAAACCATGGATAGAACCAAACCCCATATATACTGGTTTTTCCTGTACATACATACCTATGGTAAAGTTTAACTTCTAAAGTAGGCACAGTAAGAGATGAACAACAGTAACTCATAATACAATAGAAAAATAATAACAATATACTGTAATAAAAGTTATGTGAATGTGCTCTCTCTAAATACCTTACTGTACGGTACCCATCTTCCATTTTGTGATGATGTGAGATGATGAAATATCTATGTGATGAGATGAAGTGAGGTGAATGACGAAGGCATTGTGACCTAGCGTTAGGCTACTATTGAACTTCTGAGGATAGGTCAGAAGGAAGTTCATCTGCTTCCTGACAATGGCCCACTGAAGGTAATTAAAACTGAGGAAAGTGAAACCATGAATAAGGGGTCTACTATAATAATTGCCACAAAAGATATGCTGTAAAAGTGTATGGGGCTATTGAGATTTGTGTTTTGTTTTTTTTTTAAACTGGTCTGACAATTTAGTGCTTAGAATTGTCTATTTTACAAAGCCACCTGAATGACAGTCACATAAAGCATTACACTCATTCTTTTTAGCTTTTGTGTATTCAGAATTTTTTACCACGTTTGTCCTGTACTTGGAAAGCAAAAATTCCGGGAGTGTTGAATTACTGAGCACATATTGTGAATAGGGCACTAAGCGGGGCACTGGTCCTAAACATTACAAATGAAGACAGCAGACATGGTCCCTTTGCTCGAGGAGTTCCTAATCTAATAGGGCAATGAGGGGAAAAAAAAAAAAACACATTTGCACTGAACATGTCTTTCATTCCTTTCTACATTCTCACCATCACTGGACTTGAACTTTATTAGGCATCAAAGAAACCACATTATTTCATCCATGTCCCCCAGGAGCAGGAAGCAATACAATTGGTTATGGTTGATTTTATGGTTCGCCCGTGATTGTTGATCAGACAGGTCCGTGTTTTCTTTTTTTTTTTTTTTTAAAGATTTTATTTATTTATTTGTCAGAGAGAGAGAGGAGCGAGAGTGAGCACAGGCAGAGTGGCAGGCAGAGGCAGAGCGAGAAGCAGGCTCCCTGCCAAGCAAGGAGCCTGATGTGGGACTCGATCCCAGGATTCTGGGATCATGACCTGAGCTGAAGGCAGCTGCTTAACCAACTGAGCCATCCAGGCGTCCCAGGTCCGTGTTTTCTAAAGCCCTGGGTGCTGGGCTGGTGTAACCCACACACCGGTGAAGAGCACTGAGATGGCATTTCTGATCCACTCGAGTCGCAAGCAGTCTTTGATGAAGGGCTTCAGATCTCAGAAGCAGAGGTCCCTTGAAAGAGGAGAATTCTACCCAGGAAGTGAGAGCTCTGAAAGACTTGTTTCTGGGGACTCTTCGTGGTGACATGACAGCTCCTTGTCGTTCAGAACCCTTCCTCTATGAATGAGAACAGAAACAGCGCAAGAATGGAGGAGAAAACAGGGAGAGCTAATCCAGAGCAGACTGTACAATGTATGAGAGAGAAAGTGTAGAAGAAAGTAAGAAAAGGCAAGATTTATGAGGAGAAAGGGAGGGAAGAGGGGGAAGGAAGGAAGGAGGGAGGAGAGGGAAAGAGGGGGAGAAAAGTCGAAGGGAGAAGACGGAGCCTATAACACTAGTAGCAACGGATCCAAGGGTGTGGTGGCTGAGTACTGTGCAGTAAATCCTGGGCCAGGTGCCCAGGAAAGAGGACAGTAAAACTCTAAGAAGTGACAGCTGTTTTATCAGGAGGAATATTAGCAATAATCATAGCTAACATGTACTTTCTGTGTGCCAATCCTATAAGTGCTTTGCATGGATTAACTCATTAAATCCTCAGGATGACCCTGGAGGAGGAGAGTCTTAACCCTGATACAGAAATGGAGTTTCAGAGACCTTAAGTAACTTACCCAAGGACACAAAGCCACTGAGCAGCAGGGCCCAGATTTGAATCACCAAAGCCTGTCTCCAGTGTTGCAACTCCTTAAGCACTGCGTTCCCCCTCACTGGCTCTCACCAGGCATGCAAGAACCTGGAGTAGGAATATGGCAGAAAAAAAGCAGGATGGATTGAGACATGAATCTGGCCACCCCTGGCTTCCAAATCACTTCCCACTCTTTATATGAGGAGAGACAGATATTTGGAACAAAACTCACATTTGTTACCTACACATTCCAGTGTAAGAGATACATTCCAGCATAATTTCAATTAACTGAATATACTTACTTTATAGTTTTAATGATTTTAGATAAAATCTTATCTGTGGTGTGTTGAATCAGATTATCTTTAAGGAGCACCTTTGTGGGGAACCCTCCCACACCATTGTTGGGAATGCAAGCTGGTACAGCCAGTCTGGAAAACAGTATGGATGTTCCTCAGAAAGTTGAAAATAGAGCTACCCTATGACCTAGCAATCGCACTACTACATATTTACCCTAAAGATACAAATGTAGTGATCCGAAGGGGCATGTGCACCCCAATATTTATAGCAGCAATGTCCACAATAGCCAAACTATGGAAAGAGCCTAGATGTTCATCAACAGGTGAATGGATAAAGAAGATGTGATGTGTACACACACACACACACACACACACACACACACAGTAGAGTATTATGCAGCCATCAAAAAATTGAAATCTTGCCATTTGCAATGACGTGGATGGAACTAGAAGGTATTATGCTGAGTGAAATAAGTCAATCAGAGAAAGACAGTTATCATATGATCTCACTGATATGAGGAATTCGAGAAACAAGACAGAGGATCATAGGGGAAGCAGGGAGAAATGAAACAAGACAAAACCAGAGAGGAAGACAAACTCTGAGAGACTCTTAATCTCAGGAAACCAACTGAGGGTTCCTGGAGGGGAGAAGGGTGGGAAAGATGGGGTGGCTGTGTGACAGACGCTGGGGAGGGTATGATGAACACTCTTAATTACGTAAGACTGGTGAATCACAGACCGGTACCCCTGAAACAAATAATATATTATATGTTAATAACAATAAAAATAAATAAATTTTTAAAAGAGTAGTAAATACAGAAAAAAACCCCAAATGACTAATGTCATTATGGAAAAAAGTTCACTCTAAGTAGTAATTAAATAAATGTAAATAAAACCAATAATGAGAAACCATTACCCCTTAAAAAAAAAGGGGAGGGGGCATCTGGGTGGCTCAGTTGGTTAAGCGGCTGCCTTCGGGCTCAGGTCCTGATCCCAGCGTCCTGGGATCCAGTCCCGCGTCAGGATCCTTGCTCAGCGGGGAGCCTGCTTCTCCCTCTGCCTCTGCCCGCCACTCTGTCTGTGCTCACTCTCTCTGACAAATAAATAAATAAAATCTTAAAAAAAAAAAAAGAACACCTTTGTGAACAATCCCAGCTGAAGCCCCTTAGCAGAATATTGGTTGCATGTAAAATACCTAAATTTAGACAGATTGTACTAAGATATGTATTATAGATAGATAGGTAGATAGATAGCAGGGGCTCTTGCCAAACAGATAGTTATTCTTAATTAATAAACCATCAGTTAGCTAAAGACTGACTGGTTGTAAGCCTAGGCAAGAGGAGAGCTCATTTACTCATTCGTTTGACAAATATTTATTGCTCACTCTGTGCCACGGATTATTTTAGTGATACAAGAGAATATGGAAGAAAATTCAAGCTCTTCTGTAGATTCCATTCTGGAGGTTGGGGGATACAGACACTGAGCAAATAAACAAATAAAGCTTTAATGTGTCAGATGGAAATAAGTGCTAAGAAAAAGAAAAACAAAATGAAATAAGATGGATAGAGATGGGACTAGATGCAATTCATGTAGGGTGCTCAAAGTAGGTCTCTTTGGTGACTGTGGAGTGAGACCCGAAGGAAGTGAGGAAGACAGCCACGCCGATGAGTCGGTGGAAGAGCATTTCAGCTAGAGGGAACAGCAAACACAACCCTCAGAGATGTGAATGTGCTCTGTGGGTTTGTGGAACACTGAGGAGGCCAGTGTGGCTGCCATAGAGGGAGCAACGGGGAGGGCACTTGGAAGAATCAGAAAGAGGCAGTGTCGGGCAAGACTGAGATTTTATTCTGAGAGAAATGGGGTGACACTGGAGGGTCTGACACTGGAGAGCGGTGATATAAACTGTGGAAGTATCCCTGGGAAATTAAAAAAAAAGAAAAAGAAATAAGAGGGTAAGGGAGGTGGGGGAGTGCCCCCCATGTGTTCCTGCGAAAGAGTATGGGATAGGAAATACAATGCCATCTAAAGCCAAGTAAACTTCTGCTAAGCTAAGAAGACAAGGTCAAAAGGTAGAGAAGGGATCACTAGGATGACAAAAAGCTCTTTTTTTTTTTAAGATTTTATTTATTTATTTGAGAGAGAGAGAGATCACAAGTAGGCAGAAAGGCAGGCAGAGAGAGAGGAGGAAGCAGGCTCCCTGCCAAGCAGAGAGCCCAATGTGGGGCTCCATCCCAGGACCCTGAGATCATGACCTGAGCCCAAGGCAGAGACTTAACCCACTGAGCCACCCAGGCGTCCCCCAACAAACAGCTCTTAAAGCAAGAAAAGTGGGAGCCAGAGACTGTGGGAGAGTGATGGGAGTAGGGGCGCTCTTGTAAGGAAGCAACATAGTACATGGCTTTTAATACCAATGTCAGCACACATGGGCCACACGCAAGCAGCGGGAAGGAAGAAGAGAGAGCCAAACGGAAGGAAGAGGGTGAGGAAGACGGAGAGGTAGAGACTAAAAGGTTGAGCAGTACTGGTGTAAGGTTTCAGGTTAGACAACTCACTCTCTCCTCCATCCCTCACAGACCCAGAGACTGCTGTGGTTTGGTCAAAGCCTAGGATAATTTTGAGTTTGCACTGTTTCTGGTGGTGTTCTTCCTGCCATAGGTAGAGGTTTCAGTCCAGCTGACAAAGGGTTAGCTGCCTTTAAAAAGAGATAGGAGATGTAATTTCATGAAAGGTATGTTGATTGTGTATTTATATTTATAAAAGTTCTGTTAAATGGAAAATACAGTTCGCACTGACTGAATTCTCACCCCAGCTTATTATGGTGGATAATTGCATCCTTACTGTAAGGGTGAGGGAAACTGGGGATCTGAAAATTTAAGCACCTACTGCAAGGTCACATGGTGGCCAAGCTTCTTATCCAGGACCATCAGTTCCAGCTGTGTAAATGTCCCTACATCTGGGGGAGACCTTAAAACCAACCATGCACAGGGCGAATGTTATACAAAACAAGAACACAGAGGCAATAGCCTGTCCCCTGACACATTTGAATAACGGCTTTGGGTCAGCAGTACTTGGGATTTCTGATATCTCTGGAGAGCCTCAGATTCACAGCATATTGTCTCTTACGCCCCCCCCCCCATACAGTGACCCCCCCCCCCCAACTTCCCACCGCCTCACAGGAGGTTGGCTGCCAACGTTTTCAATGGGTTACAGCTATGTCACATCGCCCAGAGTTATGCTTTATGTCATCTTCGAGGAATTTCTGTGATCACCCAAGATTTCTGCTCTTTAGTATCCTGGTGTGGTGAGCACTACAGTCATGTATTTATCATATTTTATTAATGGGGGTTGATTAATTTAATCCATCACCTTTCATTTTAGCCAAGTAATTAAAAACTCGGCTTCTCTCTCCTCATCTAGTGAATTTTTCTGATGTTTTCCTAGAAGTCTTCATTTCTATTCAGTCTTGAATGTCCAGAGGTTCATCTTAGAGAGACCCCAATACATTTCACATTTGAGGTCCAGAACCTCTGGGTTGCTAAATCCGAGTCCCATCCGCTGACCCTATTACTGTTTAGGGGATTTATAAGAATAGATATATAATGGCGGGGCCAGACGGCAGCATTTTCACGCTACCTCGGCAACAGCTATACCCATTGTTGAGTCTAATCATCTTTTTTATTGACAAAGACCTTAAGGTCCAGGGGCTGAAGTGTGTTGCCCAAGGTCACACAGGTGGTGTGTGGGCAACTTCAGTTTAAATTTCAGGTCTTCTGACCCAAAGACCAGCAACTTCAATTACCTTTCCGTATCTTCTCTTGTGAAAGTAAAACTCTCTGTTGCATCTCTCCAAACTATTTTCGTAACATCTCACTGAACGGTTAACAACTCCGTTAAAGAGGTAAGACCCTGAAGGTCAGAAAGATTAAATGACTGGTAACTGAGGGTACAGTGAGCATTGCTTTAGAGGAAGAACTGGGAATAAAACACAAGTTCTTGGCTTAGAAATAAAGGATTCTCTCCTTTAAAATGCACTCACATAGCTGATAAGGATATTGCTCAACAAAATTAGCAATCTTTCTCAGTTCTGGGTTATGGAGTGTCTCATTTACCTCAGAGTTTAGTACTTGCTCTTTTTAAAGAGAAATTGTTTAACTGGAATTGGAGAAGACAATGCAGAAAATTACCTAAGCACATTTTTTTGCAGGTCAGATTTTAGAATGTGCCTTCCAGACAAATTTAGAAATTTATCTGAACACATTTTCTTTCAGAAAAAATGTTTTTAGTGACCAATATCTGCAACACAAGAAAAAACAAATCCACACCAAGTAACAGGATGACTGGTTCTTTCCTGTTTAAGCAAAGTGGAACACTGTCCTCAACTTCTCAAATGTTATTCTAGTTATGCCACGCCGTTCCAGTCTGTCTGTGCCTGCTTGATTCCGTAATGCTCATGTGGAGAGACAAGAACCTCTGTTGCATTCATTGACCACCTACTATGGCCAGATGACACAGCCAGGAGCTGGATCATGGCCAAGGGGAGCAAGGCACGGTGCACACACTTGAGGAGCTCAGGGTAGTGGAGAGCAGAGCATCGGGCTTTTAAGGGCGGAGAAAGCAGATGGCCTCAAGAAGTGGGAGCCAAGAGGGGTGTCGGTCAGCTGAGGGACTCTCCTGGGTTTTAAGAGCAGGGCCTTAAAAAGATAATCGGATTTGGAGGAGAGGCTAAGAGGAAGGGAACTGAGGGTAGAGGAGACACGGTTCTGAAGTCCGGACATCAGCACACGGATCCTTAAACTTTGCTGGCTTTATATAAAACATGATTATCATATATCTCCCTGAGGGGAATAGGAAGAAGTAGTCCCAAAGGGGATGCAGGATCTAAAGCCAACTTTCCCATTGACTAACATTCATTGGACATAAAATACTTGCCAGTTACTGTATTAGGTATTGAGGACACTAAGATCTGAGTAACTGAACAAATCTATAGCAGGGTTTAAAAATCAGACTCTCTCTCCAATTTGTGGAAAACTGTTTGATCCATAGAGCTACACAATTATATAATTTCTTCTAGAAATCTAAAGAACCCTGCCAAGAATACCATTTACCATTCTGTATTATTTTGAGGAAAAATCCCTAATGAGACAAGGTAAGTTACATGAATATAGACCCAGACATTATATAATTTCATTTAAGAAGACAGATTTCAATGCACAATAGGATTGACCTAGAGCACCATTCGTTCTAGAAGAATTAGGTTGCACAGACACTCCATACTTAGAGCCCAGAGGCTACATCCCTTGGTCCCAGGACTTGGGCAAGTATTTCCTTCACTTGCTCCTGCCGCCAGACCATTCACAGAAGTTTCTCCCAGGTGCCTTTCTTTGCCCCTTCCTCCTACCTCCCAGACCCCACTTTATCATGATTCCCCCCGACTGTGTTGTACCTTCTCTGCTTCATCTGAACGGTCTCTCTAAAACGTGGACACACCTTTTAGCTCAACAGAAGGCAGCTATGGCAACACAATAACAATTGTTAGGCCACGTGTATGGTTGAAATGCTAGAAATCAGTGAAGTAGAACACTAGAAATCAAAAGGAAATGTAGGTCTTTCAATGTGATTATCACCATCTTTTATAAATATCTGTCTAGTTATTTTTCTGATTACTCATAATACTAATATAGATGAAAGGGTCTTAAGAACACGTTTTGAACATGTCATGACAATATGCTAAGAACGTACAAGTATTCACACACACACACACAAACACGCTAAGCAAATAGAAGATAGGAGTAACTATCAAAAGAGAAAAATATGACAATTACACAAATGTGAACATAGTACTGACATGTTGTAGAGGGAGCACAGGGATAATTATAGAGCAATAGAACCCATGAAAACGGAAAATCTCAAAAAAAAATATTATGTTTGGTTTTTTTCTTCTTAAGTTTCTAAGCTACTACCTGATATATTTCTTTCCTCCTCCAGGCAAATATCAAAACCTTCGTAAGTTTCTTCAATGCACTACTCTAGATCACATTCAACAAGAAAAGAGAAAACCCCAGGTCATTTCCAAATTGACAGGAAGTAATGTATTTAGAAGATTGAATTTATAAATCATTTAAAATTCAGAATTGGTGGTGTAATTGAGTTTTCCTAGGATGTTTAGTAAATTTTCAGTATTTTAAGGGAAAACCTAAGAAAACATTTTGGAAAAGCCTGGGTAAGAAAGAATGCACGAAAATGCACTGTATTACATTCTACTATTTCTGTTAAAATTATAGTTTTTCATAGTAATTATTCAATAAAAATAACATGTACATACTCATATAAATCAAGTTAAAGATAAGAGTAACTGTTTTGAAAGTTATTAAGCCAGAAAAGTTTTTTATTTAACTAAAAACAATAAACAGAAGACCTTTATAGGCTAAAAGTATACATTTAGGTGGACCTCCAATTAAAAAAATTGTGTAGTAGGTTATAGCAAAACCTTATTTCCAAGTTTCTGGAAAATACATTTTATACATTCAAATAGCCAATATAAATCAGAGATGATTTAGAATTAGATGTACATCATCAAATTACTCATTTTAAATAAATTACTCATTCCTTAAACAAGATTACAAGTTATAGACCAGAACTTTAAATTTTATTTTTATTTTAGGTAAAAACAAAAGTTTACAGATATTTGATATAAAGTGTTCACACAGAGAAAGCATCTCTTATGTGACACTAGGAAAATTTTCAGTATAAACTACATCATATCTGAAGATAAATCCATGAGTTCTAATTTTTAAAAACCTGTAAGTTGATTTGCAACTTTAGGATATTAGATACATGGCATGTAAATCATTATTCTTGAATCCCATATATTCATTCACAAAAGGCTTCTAAACAAAGGAGTCGGAATTTTGTTCACAGTTTATAAACTTTGCACAAATTTTGTTATTATAACCTGTTACCTACAGAGGAAGTTATCCATAAACAAAAACAATCTGGTATTTAGTAATTTTACACAATCCATTATAAAACTTCCTGGTCTAAGGCTGTAACCAACTGGGATTTCATATGAACCATAACCAGAGAGAGTGAACAATGATAAATTAACAGTATCAGAGAAAACAGATAACATAGAGTTAACACTCAGTGTATTTAATTAAAGTTTCTTTCTTCCTGCCTCATACAAGTGATCTAGTAATCTCAATCATAGAATTTCGAATCCATCTATGGTTGTTGTCAAATTCAGTAATTAAAAATGCAACCCAGTTTAAAAAGGACATTTTTCTCTTAATTTTAAAGATATTTATGGCTTACTATTTTTAAAACAAATTATTTACCCAAATAAATTTTTACCATCACTTGCTGGTTCCTGACTATTTATTGACAATTATTTCTAAATTACATAAATGTGTTAGTCACCAGCAAGTAAATCTTGTTTTAAAAATCATTGATGAGCATAACAATTTTTAAAATGTAAGGTTCTCATTTGTATCTCTAGTTTAAAGTCTAATTAGTGATTTGTACTGATCCAATATTTTATATAAATATAAAATCTAACCATTTGTTTTCTTCAGTCTCTATGAGGTTATAGATATCTTTACAAATTTTGTTCAAAAACTGAATTTTAGAAGACACACTCCTAAACACAAAATCTATTTTATGAATTTTCTTAAGCATAAGGAAACACAAATACCCACTTTTATCATTCAAGAACAAATTACTATAATGCATTGCAAAATATTTGCTAATGAAAATACAACAATTTTTATTTACCTAACCTGTTACTTCTCACTGTAGTATATAATAAATTTTATAAGGGCAAAATTTTGATTCACTCTGACATTAGCAGCATGGTTTAATTCAAAAAGTCAAAAGATTTATAGAGGTAATATTTCCAACTCAAACAGTATTTTGCTGGATTTCAATTTTTCCATAGAGCTCTGAAATAAATACATGTTTTTAAACTTTGCTTTAAGATGTGTAAAGGGGTTTCAAGTATTCTACAGATACAGACTTTAGAGAACACTGAATTCTTAAGAAAAAAAGGAGCTTTTTGTTGTTGTTGTTTTACTCCATTGTAGGATCTTGAAGACTTTTTTTTAGTCCAAAATCATTTTCACCTGCAATAATTGTGTTCAGGTTTTCTTAGCAGGTGAAGTATACATTCTTACAAGGTTTCAAGTTTCAGAATTCCAACAATGCATTTAAACTGAGTACCCACTGAATCACATTCTCTCCTCTTTGTTGTGTGTATGTGTGCCTATTATCTTCCAATTCTAATATTTATATTAGATCTTAGTCTTTTTAGCTCCCCAGAAATACCTTAGTGAACCCTCAGCAATTGCTAACCACTGAATAATTGTGAGCCGGCGAGCCCCTTCAAGTAGATCATTAACCACAGAGTGCCTGACAATTTCCAAATCCTATCCTCTGTCCAAAAGAAAAAGATAGGGCTTTGTGAGGCCGAAAGGAAGCGAAGGAAAACAAAACAAATGTAGCTCATGCTGAAAGTGAAAAGTGCTTGGACAGATTAGTATTTTCTTTTCTGCAAGGCGCCCTGCCAGACTTTTTTTTTTTTTTTTTTTTTAATAGAGAAGAGTTATTTTTTTGTCTGATTTTTCAGTTTCTTGGAAAGTGTTGGTATTTACCATCCCCACCGGCCCCTCATAATTATGGTTGGTTGTTTTGTGTTTTTTCCATCCGTCCACATCACAGACTGCTGATCACTCCCCCACCCCCACCCCCTGCCTCACTGTCAAAACCCCCAACTCTGGGCGACCCTGGGTTTGGAAACTCCGCGGACTCCCGACGACACATCCCACTCTTCCTCTCACGCCTCCTATTTTAGTTGCAAGATCCCTCAGTCCAGTTGCAGTCAAAGCCGGAAATTTTCATTTAACTACACCCCCCCCTCGCCCCCTACTCGGAGCCGAGAGCTGGGGAGCTGAGAGCCTCAGAGCACAGCCGGGTCTCGGCCGCCTCCCCTCTCTCCGGAAGGCTTTAATTTGCACACTTGCTTGCCACTGCGCAGCGAGCCCCTAACCCCCGCAGCCGCCGCCGGGTGGGTCTCCGGCAGAGTCGGCCTCCGGGGCCCCCGCCCTCACCCCCGCTGCTTCCCCGGCTCGGCCCCGAGCCCCAGTCGGAGCCCCGCAGCCCCCGTCCGCCCCCAGCGAGCGGCGCGGGCGGCGCCCTCCGCCTTCCCTCCGCCCTCCGCCGCTGTGCCCACCCCTTCGCTGGAGAGAGTGCTGGTAACTCCTTCCTCCGAGCTGGTTACCTGCTTTGCGCCGGGGTGGACACGTGCGAAGTTCCAACAGACACTCGCAGCCCCCTCGGGAGGCCCGAAGCTGCCGGGCCCCTCAGGTAAAGGCTGTGCGTTCGGGTGGGTGGGCTGCGGGGTGGGGTGGGGGTCCCCGGGGGAGATTTGGGAGCCTGGCCGGGGTCGGAAGCGAGAGTGTGGGTAGGGGTGACTGTGGTGTGTGTGTGTGGGGGGGGGGTGTATGTCTTCCGAATCGACTTTAGTTAACCCCTTACGAGCCGAGGCAGGCTAGTTACGGGCACCAGTTTTGGGGAGTTAGAGGAGTCTCCCCTAATCTGGCAAGAGGACATCCCACAGCAGGGACACCCCCAATACTAAGAGCCTGTGCCCGCTCCCAAGTAGCCATGCGCACAAACACCCACACACTCGTGAAGCTTCCTAAAGAGGAATATAAACTCTACTCGGACACTCATACAATAATCCACACTTTAAAATGCACTGCCTCTGGGGACTCCATGCGGGACTTTGTGTTAACGTGCCCCACATTTATTTCCCCACTAAAGCTCACTCTTCAGCTCGCGGAGGTGTGGGTGTGGCCTCCACCTACTCCACCAAGAGATAAATGTTAACGCAGGCTTCTTGCTGCCACCCCCTGCGGGGGTGTTATGCACACTTAGGAGGGCAGAGGCGGCCCGTGCACAGGCTTGAAGCCCCACAAGGACGCACGTTTGCTTTAGCTTCCCAGTTTACTTTTATAATTTAAAATATCCCAGTTAAAACGCACACCCTGCGGTGAGCAGCTCCGGGCCCCGCAGCGCGCCCCGCAGTGTGCACGTGGGGCGCATCTGCGTGTGCGCACACGCGGGAGTCGTGGTCCCAGTGCGGCCTCTTGTCGCTGCGCTGGTGGCGACCCTTGCGGTGCTTGGCAGGCTTCGGGAGAGGCACATGAAGGATTTCATTGAGTGTGAAGACAGAGAGCAGAGACAGAAAGCAGAAGGAGGCGGCTGCAGCCTTTGTAGTCGCGGAGGAATGCGGAAATGTTGAAGCACTATGTCAAACTTTTTTGAAATGGGGTCAAGTCACATTCAGCCAGCGTGGGAAAGCAACAACAACAACAAAAAAAAGTGGAGGAGAGGGGGGAAAAAGGCACTGTTGCTCCCGTTTCTCTACTCCGGAGCCGACCGTCCGGGGAACGAGGGGGGAGAGCCAGGGCGGGCGGTGCGGGGCCCGGCCGGGGCCTCGGGCGCAGCTCCCTGCGGGGGTGGGACGTCCGCGACGCAGCTTTAGCTGCTGAGCCTCGGGTTGGACTGGGGCGGGAGGGGGATGCGGGAGGGGCGGGCTGCGCAGGCGGCGGCGGCTCCTCGGCTACCTGTGTGGCCCTAGGCCTGGCTCAGACCCTCGTGCAGGCTCGGGGGGGCTCGGTCCTTGGCTCCCCCAGGATTTGCCTTCACCTTTTAAGGAGAGCTTTGAATGGAGTGTGTGTGAGGGTCTCTGCGCTCGCTGCGGTCCCTTCTGCCAGCACACCGTGGGGATCGCGCCATTTGTTTCTTTAATTCCTGGCAGCCGGCGAGCGGGCCAGCGGTTGCGGGGCAGGTAATTCCGAGGTGTCCCGGGGATTCCAGGCACGCGGCCGGCGTGGCGAATGTCCTACTGAGGCCGCGGCGGCCTTGGGTTGGACGCTCGCTAGGTCCTGGATTTCAACTGTATGGTGAAGGGAAGCGTGCCCCTACCCTACCTCCCCACCCCCGCACTTTGTTGTGCGGCGGGCTCCGGGGCGGGGGTGGGAGGGGTTGGCGCGTTTGGCTTTTGATGAGACCAGGCCTTAAGCCGAAAGAGGAATGGAGCCACCACCTCTGCTATTTAAGATCCAGAAGATCTGGAGAAGATCCAGGGAGTGGGAAAAGGTTCGCGACTGCTGGCCCCGAGGGCGCAGTCCCCTCTTTCTCACCCCCGAGTCTTGGCATTTACTCCTCCCATTCCCAGACTTTTTAAGACGAGGGTGAGTTTTGATGAGGTTGAAATTAGCTGAGAATTTCAGGGCGAGACGGTTATGCTACCTTCCTCCCGAAGTTATTCTTTAAGGAGATGATAAGGTAGAGTGCGACGATACCCCTTTCTCCCACCCTTATGGTCTCGTGGGCGACTCCCACACCCCCTCCAACCCCCCCGCTCCAGGGCCCCACCGTTCCTCCTCTCCCGAGTAGCGGGAGCCCCAGCCCTCCCGACCTCATGGGTTTCCACCAGGGAGGTCCTCCGAGTCGTAGGAAGAATTCCGTTTCCAATCCAGACTTCTTTACCCCAAAAAGACCATTTGTGTGTGCAAGTCGTTTTTTAATGTCTCCTCGTAGAAAAACTGAAAGTAGAAAGAAAGGAAGCAATTTCCTAGCAGATGTCTGACCACCCCTTCTCGCACACTCCCAGCATCGGGTTACAGGGTCCTGGGAGCCCCCACCCACATTCTGCAGCCCCACAAGGGTGGACCCACAGTCCCTCCACGGCCGCTTGTGCACAATACCTGAAAGCCCCAGGGCACCCCGGGAGCCCCTCTCCCTGTACGTCCAGGCCCGGGGAGGAGGGGTGGGTAGCAGTGCAACACAATGATGTAGGGATAAATATTAAGCCGTGACATTGACGTGCCCGGCACCTCCCCTCCCCCGCGCTCCCGGCACACTCTGGGCTGCTCGGCACGCCCCCTCCCGTTCCACTGCGTCCCGCGCCGAGCGCTCATCCCCGAGGGGCCCCTGCAACCTCTCCGCGCTAAGACGGCTCCAGCTCTGCAGGGAAAGAAAAGTAACTTCGCTTTTCTCGGAGGAACCAGGAAGGATTAAGCAGCCTGGGAGAGGGCAGGAGCGCGCCGAGGGTAGCGTTGGGGTCTTTATGAAGTAGGAGGAGGGGAGTCTGCGGGAACCCGGAGGAAGGCGCCTGGGATGTCTGATTGCACTTTTTCTTGTCCTCCCGTCTCTTTTTTTAGGTGGAAGGATTGTGGACTGAGACGCGCTCGGGCAGAGACTATGTAATCGCTTCGGTGTCTGTGCAGAGGACTGCGCTTCAGGGAGGGCAGAGGAGGGATCCGCTCGCTCCTTGGCGACTCGGCAGGCGGAGTTTCGCGGCGGCACCGGCGTTGCGCCCGCCCGCGGGGAGGTCGCTCCATCCAGCCCCAGCGGCCGCGAGAACCCGAGCGCCTGAACGCGGTAGTCAGCGGGGGCGAGGGAGAGCGAGACCGAGCTCCGGGGCGTGAGGGAGCGGGCCGGGGAGTCCGGGAAGAGGCGAGCGGCGGTCGCGAGCGAGCCAAGCGCGCCCCCCGCCCGTGCCAGCGGTGCCGCGCCGGGCGGCGTCTGGGCGGCATGGAGAAGGACGGCCTGAGCCGCGCGGACCAGCAGTACGAGTGCGTGGCGGAGATCGGGGAGGGCGCCTATGGGAAGGTGTTCAAGGCCCGGGACCTGAAGAACGGAGGCCGTTTCGTGGCGCTGAAGCGCGTGCGGGTGCAGACGGGCGAGGAGGGCATGCCGCTCTCTACCATCCGCGAGGTGGCGGTGCTGAGGCACCTGGAGACCTTCGAGCACCCCAACGTGGTCAGGTGAGGGGGGGAGCGGCGCCCGCGCCGTCGGAGGCCGAGCGCGCGGGGGAAGGGCAGGGGACCCTTGAGGCCGGAGGGCGGCTGGGGAGGCACGGCCTGTTGCCCTTACAGAGTGAGCGTAAGTTTGGTCGACCCAGCCGCAAGCCAGAGCCGGCGACCTTCCCACGCAGCGAGCAGAAAGACGAGTCAGGAAATGGGACCTGCGCAGGCTTCCCCGCGGCGGTGCCAAGTGCTCTGTTTTCTCCCTGCTGTCCCTGAAAAGGGGGTCCAGGAAGTTGGGTGCCTTTTAGGGAACGAGCCAACCTGAGACGTGCTCTGCCAGCCCCCCGCATATTTTCCCTGGCCTTTGGGGAATTTTTGAGAGCCTGAGAATAAGAGAAGTGGCAGGGTGCGGTGAAAATCAGTAGGATGAGAACTTTCCTCATGGAGCCGAGTATAAATAAAGGGTTTTTTTTTGTTTTGTTTTGTTTTGTTTTGTTTTTTTAAAATAGCAACTTAAGAATATTATTGCCAGTCACGTCTAGTTTTTCTTATTGAAGTTATATAGGGATAAATAAGTGTCAAGCAAGAGCGCCTGAACATTTTCTTCCACAAATATTGCTTGTTTGTATGTATTACTAAATGTCTCTAGTCTAGCATGGTTCTCACACTACTTCTTAGAATTAGTGATGTGTGAATCTAAGATGTGGAATCTTCAGAGGGTCACAGGGTAAACGTTCTGCTTTTGCGTCTTCTGGAGGAGATGTGGAAAGTGGATGGAGAGACAGCATTTCTTAAAGCCTCTCCTGTGTTGTAACCAGTAATTAAACTGAAGTGTGTGTGACTAGGATAATGGTGTTTTCTTAGTGATCCTGGAATTTCCCCATTGTGTGGTTGAGATTGTGTGGTGTGTCATGCTTTTCTTTTTTTGAACAGATACGCTTAGTTTTAAGCAGAAAAGGAATGCATAGAAGGGTCTACAAATTTGGGTGTGATTTTTTACCTATCTCAGCCCTTAGGAAAGTGTTTGAAAAAGGAAGTCGTGGGGTGTTCTTCCTGTCCTCTCATCTATCTGGGGATTCTTTTCAACAAATACATGCCTACTGTGTGTGCTGTAGATGAAATTATGTAAATAAGCACAGCTAAATATTTTTGTAAAAAGTCAAACAATTTAAGATTAGTCATCAAAGTCAAGAGACCTGAGACTGACCTTTGAAATACCAAGACCTACAGAGACTCAGAGAGCCCAAGTGTCTACCAATCTTCCTGGGAGGTTTTGACTTGTCTCCCCTTAACCTATGTGATTTGTGTGGTGCTTTGTTACCAACACAGTTAGACTAAGGCTAGAAGGCTGCAAAGAATCATAAATACGTAAATAAGGTAGTAAATGGCTATGAAAATAGGACCCCCATTATAAACTTCTGCTTGAGCCAGTAAAAAAGAAGGTGTGAAGGAGAATGAGTGTTTTAAGGAAGATGGGGTCATAAGTAACAGCAATAGATTACCTTTTGTGTGTGTTTTCTTTGTTAAAAACCAAGAGAAACTCTTCCTGTGAGTCTTTGTGATATTGGAGGAGAAAAGGGAGTATACATTTTGTCCCCTGTAACTTAGTTATCTTCCTGGAGGAATCACCTAGGTACTTCCCAAAAGATAAATTCTACCCCTGTAATTTTAGGATCCAAGTTTTTGTTCTCTTGTCTGTTGCCTGTGCAGTGTGTCCAGTTAAGGACCCTTACTTGTAAATAGATAAAATACTATCCTTCCAACCTAGAGGTGTTATAGAAGCACCCCTATGTAATGCTGTCTCCTACAAAGCACTGCTCCTGTAACAGGATGGTTTTTTCCATTGTGTTGGTAGATTTGGGCTAAACCATTCTTATTCTCTTGATTTATCCTCTTGAAATTGATTTGTGTTTAAAGATTTCTAACTGACCCATGACTTGGATTCTGTACTGAGAAATTTCAGGAGACAATACTTAATAAATTCAAGATGAAATTATCTAAAGGTTTTTAAAAACCTTATTTTGACAGATTAAGTGCTGATGATGACGCCTACCTCTTAGGAGTTGCGAGGAAGAGCTGAGATAGTGTAGATGAGAGCACTGTGTAACTTTAAAAATGCTTTAATGTCCAAGTATTATTTGTTTTCGTACTAATTAGTGGGGTCCTCATCTCGATCCAAGTTCCCAGTAAAGCATCTATTCCCCTTACCTTTTCAGTGTAACAAATCATACTCAAACCCAGACCCTACAGGCTCTGAAACCAAGAAACTACTTGGATATAATGGTCAGAAAAGACCATCAGTCATGTCATGAAATTCAGTGACTTGATGATGTCATCTTCACGAGCTACATATCTCTGTTCCATTTTGTTTCCTTCCTTTTCTCTTCCACCTCTGCATTGGGGCAATCATTGGTCCCCATGACTTGCCTAACTAGATGAGGAACTCAAGATTTTGCAGGTTGCTAATATTTATTGAGGTAGGGTCAGAAATCAAGGACAGAAAACAATACTTCTTTTCTTTCCAGGGGAGAGTTGTCAAAGTTGGACCACCCTCCCCATACCTGGCTTATTGGTGCCCCACAGGACCAGTAGACAGTGCTATGGCTGGTTCTTTAAAGACTTCTGAAAAGGACAGATGTCTTTGTAAGTGCCTTCAAGTCTTAAGTAATTGGTCATAATTATAGGCCCTTCCCACAGGTAGTTAAGCCTGTAAGCTTGAAGGAACATGATAAACATACTAGATTTTTCAAAAGTTGAGATTTGATTTTGATGGATTTGCCAGAAAGGCTGACTTGTTACTGCTGTACTGCCTTTATGCACAGGGGTAGTGACTTGAAATTCTTGTTTCCCTGTGCTTGATGTATCCCAGGCCTGGGCTTGATCAGCCAGTCAATGTCTAGGATGTAAATTTACTCTTATTTTATTGTCAGTAATCCCAAATCCTAGAGCCTTTGCCAGAATTCTGTGTGAACCTGTGTTAGAGCTTCTGCACTCCACAAAAGACTCCTCTGTTTTACCTTCTGAACTGGGTAGATAAAATAATGTGTTCTATCAGCAGTCTCTTGATTCACCAAATATGTAATGATGGCTTGTTGTGTACCAGACACTGCTAGAATCTGGGGATTCATCAGTGAACAGGTCAGAAAAAGTCTCCATACTTTTAGAACTTACTTCGTAGTTTGTCGTTCTTTTTCCTCTTTTGAAATTCACTTCTCTTTATTTCCAAGCACTTGTTGTGCCATATTTAGCCTCACTAGTTGTGTAGAGCAACTAATACTTACAATAATTTGGTTACCAGGAATTTAGTGATTGAGTAACTAATATAACCAAAACACTAATCAGAATCAAATGCTTTTTAAAGCATTAGGAAGAGACATAGAGATAGATGTCTACAAGACATTATTGACATGTAACTAATAGATATGAACATTTGGGCTCCATGTATCTAAGAGGGATTGAGGAAGGACCTACTGGTTACCAGGAGGTTAGGTGCTGGGAATGATACTTGGGTAAATCACGCCTACTTCCCTCAAATAATTCCCCCCTTGTTTGAAGGAGTAAGATGATCGCCAAACCCTGATTCGTGAAATAATATTGTGTCATTACAAAGATCCTGGTAAGCACCACCAGCATTGTCCCCAGGGATTAAATTTATTAGCGTAATTCAGATCAAGTCCTGGTTCAGAAATTGAAACTAATGGCTTTTATCAGTGGATAAACTTAGGATATCTGAATATGTTAAATTATTATTGTTGGCATATTTAATATGGCTTTAAGAAAACACGTCAGAAAAATCCATGCACCTCAGTGATAAGTATTCAAGGAGAGTTTTCCAATTTTCTCTTTTTAAAGAGCTCAGTAACTTACAGTATAAAAGGAAAATAATAATGTGATTTTCTCTAGGGAAACCAAATCATTAACAGGGTAGAAGAAACATGGCATACTATTTGGTGCAGCATAAAGCTGAATTCTCAGGTGGGTTAGTTCATGGGAATCCTGAATCAAAGTATTACTTTGTGGGTGAATAATAATGTCTGTTAAGGGCTTGTTCTAGTGAAAGCAGGAAAAACAGGGGTTTAATTTGCTTTTTTTTAAGTCTCAGTATGTTAGAAGTATGTTTGCCCCTTCATTCTTTAAGAGTCCCTTGAAAAGTTTCCAATTTATCAAGGTTCTTTAAGAAATAAACATTTTCACAATTACGTTCTGCCCATTCCTTGTTCCTGCTGAAGAACTTGGTAATGTTGAATTGTTGGCTTTGCACTTGTATCCTTTTTACATAACTGTTAACACCTTGGAATTATTAGAATTTCTCTATTAAGGAGGAAAATGGCTTATAGAAGGAAATTTGTATAAATTTGAATATCTCTTGGTATATTTCTCCTATATTTAAGATTTGAACAAGTGAATATCTGAAAACAGACTCCCTGTTAAAAGTAAATTATCTATTGTTGTTTTTTTAATGCCTCACTATCAGTGATTCCTTAGGAATGTTCTTTCAGATTGAAACCTCTAATACTTAAATTGTGTCATTGTAAACTCATGGACATTATTAGAGTTGGAAGGACTTTGGAAATCTTTCAGCCCTTTTATGTTTTAGGTAAAGAAATAAGGTCAGAGGTCAAGAAGCTTGTCCATCGTGCAGTTTATAAGCTGGTGACTTGTTCTAAGATCTGAGTACCAATTTTTTTAAAAAAATTCTTTTTGTTTGTTTGATGGAAGAAGCTAAAAGAGTGAGTACATTTCTAGTTTGGAAAAAATGAGCTATATGTAGACAAAGGTGCTGGTTTGCCAGGAATAAATGACATATCAATTCAGGAAATTCCTGAATTCTGCAGTATGCAGAATAAAAGTATGATGATTATCCATTAAATTCTGCCTTTAAAGAATTTAAGTAATAAGTATGATCATATAAACAGCTGTAGTTAAAAAATAACACAGGTTAAAAATACACTTGAGTAATAATAGTGAATTAATTTTAGACAAAACAGTAGGAAAGATCAAAATGCTTGTCTGATGAATGAACTGTTACATAATGTGGGCTCTGGTATCTACTACCCATATAATGAAAGAAACATCAGAATACTTGAAAATTAGGCAGCATAACAACCTCTTCATACAGAAGCAAATACAGTGCTAATGCTTCCTGAAGAACTATCCTCACTGTTGCTCTATTTGTAGGAAGGTTCAGATGAGCTTGTCTTCCTCGGAGGGATATTGTGAGCTTCTTGGTGTAATAAAACATGGCAGACACGAAATCTGGGTGCAGGAGGTTTGGTGACAGGACAGGGTGGTGTGCTTAGTGTTGGTCTTTGTCCAAGGGCCAAGAAGCACCATTGAAAGTGGCTACTGGAAGTGATTGGTAACAAGCATGCCTACATGAAGGTCACCTTCATGAATTCATCATGTTTGTGTGATGAATTGTGGATTCCAAGCCTGCTGGGGCAGGTAAGGCAGCAATCAGTTTTGTAAGAGACACTGAGCAGTTGTTTTGAATATCACCAGCTTGCTGCCACACTTGATTTCGTTTCACCATCTGCACAGGCAGCTCTCTGCCGAGAGGTGAAGTCAGAACCTTAAGGCACGTGGCAGAATCCATGTGAGTGTGCATCAGTGGCCTGGAGGTCCATGTGGGGTAGGGTTATTACTAAACATTTTAGTAATTTCCTACGCTTGACCAACTGTTGGCTTTGTCATTTAAGTAGCTCTTTTAATTTCTTAGTACTTATTATCTGGCCTTCCTAAAGGACTTTAATGCAGTAGAATTAGAATCACAGTTATGGATTTCTGAATTGGAAGGGATCTTCAATAGAGCCTAGTCTAAACTCCCTTTGGTCTTTGTAGGAATTGTTTTGTAAATATGTAAAACACTTGTCTTATTTTTCAACTCTTTTATTCCACCATTGCATGCATTGTTGATAGAAAGTGACGATGGCCAAGGTTCAGATGCAGGTTTAGAGCCAATGTTAGCAGGACAGGATGTTAGTGGTCATTACGTATCAGAAAACACACTCTTAGGACATAAAAATTATTTTCAGTTTAAGGATTGTATGTTTCTGACTTGAGTCCAGGATTATATCTCTTATATCTATAAGTAACAACAGCATCTATAACTGTTAGTTCCCAGTGTATATTTTCTGAATGAATGAGGTCGAATAAATTAAATTATGAACCCCTGAGATGAGAACTTTTCATCCTTTTAGAGCTGCGTACAGTGTTAGCAGGTACCTCCAGCTAAACATGGGGAAATTACTGGAGATTAACTGCAATGCATCTGCACACCAAGACTATTTAGTAAGAACTTTCAAATACTTATATCCATTTTTAAATGAGACAGATGCCCATTTTTTGGTCTTCACTGCTAGCATTGGTTTTGGAAGGTCTTCCTCTGCGTTTGCTCCGGGTAGCCTACAGGTACGCAGACGACTTCTTTTATCCTGACTTTGCTCCTTGCAAATCCACCTCTGGGACTTCAGCTGGGGCTGATTTCAGAATGTGCGCTCTGTGCCCTCCCCTGTACTGCTGTTTCTACCTGTTGAAATGCTACCCATGCTTCAGAGCCAAGCCCTAATGCTACCTTCTTTGTGTGTGGTCTGCTCCTGAATACCTACATTTGAATAAAATTTCTGTTTCTTTTGAACCCTGACGTCTTTGGACCTCCTTTGTGACACTCCGTATATGTCTGCCCCTTTATATTATTATGTCGGTTATGTAAGATATACTGTTAATCTTCTCCCAACCACCCTCTACCTTTTCACACCCTAGTTGTGTAAGCTCCTTAAGACAGAGAGTATCTTGTGGTCATGTCCACTTGCATCGTTTATCCAGTGGAAATAAAATGAATAAATGAACAAATGAACAAAATAATGGAAAAGAGGTTCATTTATTAAGGAGGGGACCAAATGGATTATTTCTGTCACATGAAGGTTAATACTAAGGAGTGTCAAATAAAAAGGGAAAAGGGATCTGTTTGTAGGATTATACTTACTTGGTTTCATGGGAATAATAAAAAAAATACTGAAAAAAAGAGAACATTTCATTTTTGTTTTACTCCAAACTGTATAGCTTAGATTGAAGTGAGTTTCAAGATTTAAGTAATTCCCATCATTAACTGTACAGTCTTGGACTTGATTTCTATACTGTAGTAAAGACATGAACATTAGGAAATGTACACACATTTAGTAAAAGATGAAAATGTTTGGAACATCTTTAAATATAAGAGTGGAAGATATTCTGAATACATTTTAATCAATTGCTTGAATTATTTTGTTTTTTTCCCCTACTAATCTTAATATTGTTGGCTTTCTTTACTGGAAAAACTGAGGAGGAGCAAAATTAAGCAAGACCTTCCTGATAGTTTCTAAAAGAATATCAAGACTCGGAATTCTGTTAAAACAGTCTTCTACTCCATTTCATAATTTGTGTACAGAGAATTTGGATTCCACCTTGACAAACTGGTAGGTTTAGTTAAGTAGTCTTCCAGCCAAACTAATTCCAGTTCCTCAAGACGCATGTGGGTGTGGTGTGTGTGTGTGCGCGTGCGCGCACGTGCATATCCAGAACAGTTGAATGCAAGATCTCTGAAAGAAGGAATGGTATTTTCTTGTTGCATTCCCTGTATGCCAAGCATTTAGTGTGGTGACTGGCATCTTGTATCCCAGAATAAATATTTGTCAATGAATGAATGAATGATTATGTACTGTCTAGGAATTCAGATTTTACTTTTTTAGTCAGAATTGGATAATATGTCTGAAAGCATATGTGAGATTCATAGCATTAAACAAGTAATTATTGGTTATCTGTCATTCAGCATTTTATTCAATATGATCGACCTACATCTTGAAATATTTACCCAAAAAGTGGTATTAGATTGGGAAGCTGTTTGAAAATGGAGTCTAGCTGAAACAAGTCGACCGTTGTTGAAGTTGTAGAAGTTCATTGTACTCTTCTCTCTTCATTTGTGTATGGTTGAAATTTTTCATCATAAGCTTCAAAAATGTTCCTAGTCAGTGAATAGTGGTCAGAATACTTTGCTTTTCTTTTTGACTTCCTTCACCTATTAGCTGAGTGACCTGGAGTAAATTCCTCATGTCTCTTCATGATGGGTTTCCCACCATAAAATCTGGAGTTAGTTGCTACTCTTTTGAGCTTAGAGAGTTCCTGTGATCAAATGAAGTAGTGTATGTGAAGATCAGATGTTACGCCGATAGAAGGTGTTACTAACAAAATGAATTCCTGCCCTCAAGAAGTTTGTAATTTTGTGGAGGACACGAGCATGTACACAGATCTCTGTATGACAGATGGGGAGTATGTACTTTCATTTTTTTCATCTTACGGGTTGAAAGTATGATGAGAGCTAGTCATTTCTGAAAAGATGTACATTGGATTTATAGTAATTTTAGTAAAATACAGTCTTTAATCTGGGTATTGGTAATTGGTATCAAGTTTACCCAGTGCTGTATCCTTTTTATTAATGGATTATTGTAGGAGGATCTGAGGACAAAGTGCTCCTGGGAACATGCTATCAGACTGGTGGCAGTTTGATGATTTCTTCTGTATTTCACTGTTCAGATTAACAAGAAGTTGAATTCTTTGTTTTTTTTTTTCTCTCTCTCTCACTCTTTTTTTTTTTTTTTAAGGTTTTATTTATGTATTTGAGAGAGAGACAATGAGAGAGGGAGAGCATGAGAGGGGAGAGGGTCAGAGAAAGAACCAGGCTCCCCACTGAGCAGGGAGCCCAATGCAGAACTTGATTCTGGGACTACAGGACCATGACCTGAGCTGAAGGCAGTTGCTTGAACAATTGAGCCACCCAGGTGCCCTCTTTCACTCTTTTCTAAAGATTTTATTTTTAAGTAATCTGTATACCCAACATGGGGTTTGAACTTACAACCCCAATGTCAAGAGTTGTTTACTCTTCCGTCTGATTCAGCCAGGTTCCCCTTTCCTCTCTTTAAATTTCAAATCTCAAACAAAATTATTCCTTTTTATGTCACACATTGGCTTTTTAAAAAAATATGTATTTATTTGAGGGTGAGGGGCGAGGGGAGAGAGAATCCCAGGAAGACTTCCTGCTGAGTGCAGATCTGTCATGGGGCTCCATTTCACAACCCTGAGATCATGATCCAAAGCCAAGAGTGAGTCGCTTAACTGACTGAGCCACTCCTGTACCCCTAAAACTTTTTCTTTTGAAGATTGATTTATTGTTTGAGAGGGAGAGAGAGCAGGGATAGGAAGAGGGACAGAGGAGATGAAGGGAGAATCTCAAGCAGACTCCCCACTGAGTGTGGAGCCCAGCTGGAGGCTGGATCTCGCAACCCTGAGATCACAGTCTGAGCAGAAATCAGGAGTCAAACACTCAACTGACTGAGCCACCCAAGCACCCCCATTTTTAAAACTTTTTAGTGGAAATCAAGAAATTATCTGAGTGGTTTCGAGCTTTTAAATAATGTTGTCTACATTCCAACTACGTAGAATCGTTTAAATGTAGTTATTAAGTAGCCTTGGGTAAAAATGGGGTGTTTTCTTATTGAGCCCTGAGAAACCAAGAGATAGATTGAAAGATTGGGCTAGAGGGGGCTCCCAGTGCTAATCATGAATGAACTGTATTTAACTGTATTTAAATTATGGAAGTCCACTTACAGAACTAGGAAAGAAAGCATCCTTTCTTTGAAATAACACACCTATTACACATTAAGACACAAATGAAAAGCCTGCTAGTCATTACAAATTATTTTAAACCCATGGGATTTAATCAGTTTTAATTTAGCCAACTACTAGTACATTAGACTAGAGATTGGGGTTGTTGCTGCTATTTGGGTTTTTAGCTAAAACAGTTAGTATTGCAAAGAGAAAAAAAATTCTGTTTCAGAGGCATTACTCTCTATCCTTTAAATGTCAGCTAACTCAGAATGATGGGATTCATCTCAAGAAGAACCATATAAGAGCATGGTTGAGGCTTGCCTGGGTGGCTCAGTTGGTTAAATGTCTGCCTTCAGCTCAGGTCATGATCCCAGGGTCCTGGGATTAGGAGGACCCTGCTCAATGAGGAACCTGCTGCTCCCTCTCCCTCTGCCCTTCCCCTCCCCACTTGTATTCTCACACACTGCTCGCTCTCTCGCTCTCAAATAAATAAATAGAAAAATCTGGGGGAGAATAAAAAAGCATGCTTGACACAGTGGTAATAATTCTGAATCCAAGAAAAACAGGACTTTTGAAATTAGTTAAGAGTAGCATCATTGTTTATGGAAAGGGTACTTTTCCTTAGTTGGTAAAATAAAATTGGGAGGTGAATCCATCATTAGGCACATAGAGAACGGTCTGGAGCTGTATCTTGTGATCAGAAAAGACCTCATGCTTTCAAGGTGTGGCAGAAGATGAGGTAAGATGGGGTTGAGGTAGAAGTGAGAGAGTGAGGGGAAGATGTAATATGGTCATAGAACCTGGGATAGCTTAGGTAAATCCGGTCTTTTAGACTTCAGAATCTAAAACCCAGTGATCTGAAAGTAGAGTTCTGCCATATATGGGAAAGCCTCCAGCAGTTATTTGCTCAAATCTTTCATTCCATAATAATAAAATGGAATTTTATATTCTGATGACTTTTTCTTGGGAACTTTATTTCCGCCATCTTCACATTGTCCTTGTGCTTAGCACTCAGATATTTGTGAATGTGATGTGTGACGTAACAGAACACATGCTTCCCATTAGAACACAAGCTTCATATGGGCAGAAATAATTTGTTTTGTTCACTGCTTTATTCCCAATATCTAGAACAGTGCTTGGCACATTGTTCAGTAAATGTCTGCTGAAGATCCAACTGAATGAATAGTTAAGCTATGACTAAAGATTACTCTTTTTCCAGTAATTTTATGGATAGCAAAAGTGTAAATTAGCACCAAAATTTAGCAGATACATCATTTTTCTATTCACTCATTAGTATTGCACTTAAAACTCTTCAGCATTAGATGGTCTCTAATAATTATAGTAGTAAATTGGATTTTGACTTAGGAAGTGGGAGTTACTTAAATAATTTAATGGTTAGCAAGTAGATTGAATACTAAGATAATATTCCTTTTAAACTAATTTTTCCACTGTTTTCATTAGTTATGAGTTACAGTTTTATGTGAAATTCTGAGTTACAATTTTATATAAAAATATAATTTTACATGAAAATTTTAAGTGATACCTCAAATGGTTATATCATTTGTCGCAGAATTGATTTAGATGTTTTGGTGGAAGTTTTAAGACATGGTTTCAGATTCTCTGAGTTACGAAGCTTTATAAAAAGGGTTGTTACATGCTCTTCTGAAGAATTTGACGTAGCTGGCAAGCCTTTGTATAAGTGGCTATTGCTGTCCTCGCAAGTAGTGAAGCCCAAGTGGCCAGTCCCAACTTGAACATCCCCCAGCCCTCCTATTTGGTATTAGCATTACAAGCACCTTCCTTCTCTGCTTAAATCAGTTGATGGTGATCGTGTAAGGAATCTGACATTACTTGGTCAAGACCAGCTATAAAGAATAACAGTGATAATGACAAGAAGAAAAGGGAGAAGGATAAGGAGAAGGCTGGGGGGAGGGCGGTGGGGCTAGGGAAGGAAGGAAAAAAGGAAAGAAGGAAGGAAAAGGAAGAGGAGTAGAATAGAATATCCGGTATATTGCTGGGAGTTGTTACTAAAGTAGAATACTTAGGGGACTTGTTAGCAGTTTTTGTTTCAAGTAATTAAAATTTTCTGTTAATTGTTCTGGTTCTTATTGCTGTGTAATAAATTGGCCCAAAATTCAGGGGCTGGAAGCAGCCATTTTCTTACGCTCAAAGATTCAGTGGGTGGGGAATTTTGACAGAGCACAGTGAGAATGTTACATCTCTTGCTTCGTGATGTCTAAATGCTTGAAGTGGGGATAAAGAAGCAGGTGGGGGGTTTAGTCAGCTGGAGATGTCTTTATCCTCAAATCTGTTGTTTCCTATCAGACTGGGTGATGTAGAACAGGACCTGAGCCGGGACTGTAGTCCCACCTTACTGCTCCTTCTGGTCTGGGCTCCCTCTCGGCATCAAGGCTTCAGAGTAGTTGGACTTAGGGATGGCTCATGGCACTGAAAGCCAGTCAGGGTCCCTAGGAACAGGCAGTGTTATTTCTGCCACATTCTGTTGGTGACAAGTGAGTCAAAGCCTTACAGATACAAAGGAATGGGGCATATATTGTCTTTTATTGGAAAGAGTGTTAAAGAATTTGTGTCTTCCTCTTTCTCTCTTTTTTTTTTTTTTCTGTCATCATGACATTCGTACTTGGTGATTAGTACAGAAGGATTATGATTTAAAAAAAAAAAAAAAAAGGCAAGGCTCCTACCCCAATTATCTGTATTTCCCATACTCAAATACAGCTTCTTTTAACTCTGTTTTTGGTGCTTCTGGTAGTTGGATCTGTTAATCTAGATAAAATACTATGCTCCATTTCTTGATATTTAAACTGTTGGCTTCCTGCTCTGAAAAATGAGGATTTAGCTCATTAATACTACTCCCTGTTCATTTTCTTCACCTTTTGTTAGGGCTGTTTTTATTTCATATAATAACTTAAGATAATTTATCCTTAAACGTCAGTTTTTTGTTCGTTTTTGGCAGTAAACAATTGATTCTCCATTTAATAAGAGAAGGATATTTTATCCTCTTATCCTTTGTATTCGTTTTAACATTACAACTTTTATCATCTACTTTATTGAAGTTAAAGATTTCCATTCTGTTCTGCAACCACAACTGCGGGTCCAGTGTTTTAATTCCATGAGGTCAGAGGAGTCTTTCTTAAACATGGACATCTGGATTCCCATTTCTTACTCTGCATCACTTTTTAAAAGTTGTACCCTATTTTAGACCAGGGTGTTTTTATACTGTTTTGTTTTTCCTGGAGTTTACAATTGCCTTTCTATTTTTTCATGCACTGTTCGCCTTTATCACAGCCTAAACTTTTTTTTCAAACACTTTATCATACCACCCATTTCTGTTGAATTGCCCATTTCCTGAAGTTTCTCTGAAGTTTTGGTTTATTCTGGACTGGTTATTTACTGGGCCTGATGAACAGTTCTCTTCCTGAGACTTTTTCACTGCCCTCTGGGTTAGAGCCACTTATTCCTGCATCCTGGCCTTTCCTCTTTAATGGTTCACACCCTTGTTTTGCAAGTTTATGTTTGCAAGTAACTTCCTAAGAAATTGTGTATTGAAGATAAGCTTTCTGAATCCTCACCAATTTGAAAACATTTTTATTGTTCCTCATATTTGATTATAGTTTGACTGTTTTTAGAAGTCTAGGATGAAAAATTTTACCGTTGAACTTGAAAGCCATTGTTCTCTCTCTGATGAAGTTTGCCAATGAGAAATTATCTGCCAGTATGATTTTCTAACTAGTTTTTAGTAACTTTTCTCTCTGGGAACTACTAGATGTGTTCTCCAGAAATATGTTTCTATGTGTGGTGCTTTCTTAAATTAAATTTGCTGGGGGTGGGGTGCCTGGGTGGCTCAGTGGGTTAAGCCTCTGACTTCGGCTCAGGTCATGGTCTCAGGGTCCTGGGATCAAGCCCCAAATTGGGCTCTCTGCTTAGCAGGGAGCCTGCTTCCCCCTCTCTCTGTGCCTGCCTCTCTGCCTACTTGTGATCTCTCTCTCTGTCTGTCAAATATATAAATAAAATCTTAAAAAAAAAATTTGCTGGGGGGTGCCTGGGTGGCACAGTCGGTTGACCATTCAGCTCCTGGTTTTGGCTCTGGTCGGAGCCTCAGGATCATTGGATCAAAGCCTGCATTGGGCTCCACACTCCGTGGGGAGTCTCCTTGGGACTCTCTCTCCCTTTCTCTCTGCCCCTTCCACTTGTGCTCTCTGAGATGAATAAATAAATCTTCAAAAATAAAAAAATGAGGGGCACCTGGGTGGCTCAGTGGGTTAAAACCTCTGCCTTTGTCTCGGGTCATGATCCCATAGTCCTGAGATTGCCCCTGCTTTAGGCTCTCTGCTCGACGGGGGACCTGCTTCCCCCCACCCCCTCTGCCTGCTTGTGATGTCTGTCAAGTAAATAAATAAAATATTTAAAAAATAAAAAAATTAATTGATGAATTTAACTTGCTGGGCATTCTGTGAGATCTATATGCAGATTTGTTTCATTTTACTTTTAAAAATTACTTCTGTATTTATTCTGTTCTTTCTTTCTGAGGTTCTCCTGCTAGTCAGATACTTGATATTTCAGTTGGGACCTTGAAAGTCTCTTAAAGTTCAGTTTTACAGATTGGATCTCTGTGTGTGTCTTGCCTTCTTTTCCTCTATTTTCTAACTATTCTGTTTGCTTTGGTATTCTAAAGAAATCTTCTCTATTATTTTCCCAACTGTCTATTGAATTTACTCTCGGCAATTATATTTTAACCTCAGAGTATCTTTTTTTTATTGTTTTGTTCTCAGCTTGCTTTTTTTTAAAAGTATTTCATTCTGGTTTCATGGATGTAATATGTCCTTGAATAGTTCTAAATGTTTAAAAACTTCTCCACATTATCTTTGTTTTAGTAAATGTTTAGTTTTTAACTTTGTTTTCCTATTGCTGGATTGTTTCAATGCCTGGTGATGTTTGGATATCCTTTGGTTTTTAAAAAATCAAGTTTATTGAAATGGAGTTTATATACAGTAAAAGACATCCATTTTAAGAGTATATTTTTATGAGTCCTGAAAAATATATATGCCCACATAACCACCATCAAAATCAAGATCTAAAACAATTCCATTACCCTGAAAGTTCCCGCAAGACCCCTTTGCAGTCTCCTCTCTCTACCTGGACCCCTGGCAACCAACCACTAAACTTCTTTCTGTCATTACAGATTATATTTGTCCTTTCTAGGGTTCTGTATACGTGGCATTAAACAGCATTGTGTTCTTTTGTATCTGGCTTTCATCACTAATTCCGAAATTCTTTCATATTTATTGTGTCAGCAGTTCATTCTTTCCCAGTATGTGGCTTTGCCACAATTTGTATATCCTTCCGCATGTTGGTAGTTATTTGTATTGCTTCCAGTTTGGGGCTATTATGAATAACGCTGCTGTAAACATTCATATACAGGTCTTTATGTTGATGTGATATATGCATTCATTTCGTTTGCATGAATACCTAGATGTGGTCTTCTGGCTTGTATGGCAAATGTGTTTAATTTTTAAAGAAATGGCCAAACTTTTCCAAACTGGTTGTACCAGTCTGTATTTTCACCAGTAATTTGTGAAGATTTCATTTGATTTGCATTCTGTTCAACACTTTATGTTGTCAGTCTTTTTAATTTTAACCATTCTGTATTGGGTGTGAACTGATACTACATTGTGGTTTTAATTTGCATTTACCTAATGACTGATGTTGTTGAACATCATTCCATTTGCTTATTGGCAGGTGTCTTAACTTCCTTTGGGAAATAATCTATTCAAATATTTGACCATTATTTAAAACTGGGTTATCTTACTGTATTGTGAAAGATATTTATATATTCTGGAAAAGACTTACAAATTACAAAAAGTAATTCTACCTACATGGTAGAATAAGACTTTTAGAAAAAGACTTTTCCAGAATATATAAATATCTTTCATTTTTCAGGCGTATAGCTTGCCTTTTTCTTTTTCTTTTTTTTAATGATGTCTCTCAAACAGAAGATTTTAATTTTTTCAAAAGTCTGACTTACCATTTTTTTCTCTGATGGTTTGTCCTTCTTTTATATGCCATCTAAGAAATCTTTGCATACCCCAAAAGCACATACATATATTTTTTTCTTATGTTTACTTCTGGAATTTTAAGTTTTTTGCTTTTATGTTAAGTCTGTGATACATTCAAGTTAAATCTTTGTGTGTGGCTTGAAGTAAGAGTTCATTTTTCTCCTTGTGTAGAACCCAGCTGCCGTAGGACCATTTGTTGAAAAGTCTGTGCTTTCTTCAATTTGGATTACATTGGCAACTTTGTAAAAAATCAGTTGACCATATTCATTTGGGTCTATTTCTGGACTCCATTCTGTTCCATTGATTTGTGTATCTGTCTTTTTGCCACTGCCATAATGTTTTATTTACTGTAGTTTCACAGTAGGTCTTGAAATTAGGTAGTGTTAGTTTTCCAACTTTGTTCTTGTTTTTAAAATTTTTTTTTGCAATTTTGCCTTTTGAAATTTTGCTAAGAATTTTTACATCTGTGTTTATGAAGGATATTCTGTAATTTTCTTTTTTCATGATGTCTTAGATTTTGGTTTTGTGGTAATACTGGCCTTATAAAATGGGTTGGTAAGTGTTTACAGCTCCTCTGACAGATTTTCTGTAGCATTAATATTAATTCCTTCTTATACCTTTAATAGAATTTACTGGGAAGTTATCTGGGCTTAGTATTTCATTATGGGAAGGTTTTAACTACAATTTCTATTTCCTTAATGAACATCAGGCCATGTAGGTAGAATTACTTTTTGTAATTTGTATTTTTCAAGGTATGTGTGTGTTTCATGGTTTTTTTAGTTTATTGGTATAAATTCTTTATCCTCTTTTATCTTTAATGTCTGCAGAATCTTTTCATTCTTGATATTGGTAATTTGTATGTCTCTCCCCCCCCTTTTTTTTCTTAACCATACAGGTAGAGTTTTGGCAGTTTTATTGATGATAAATCAGTTTTTGGTTTCATTAATTTCCTTTATCATTTGTCTTTTGTCCAGTTTATATTTACTTTTATTTTTATTTTCTTTTCCTATTTACTTTGGGTTTAATTTGCTCTTTTTACATCCTAAAATAGAAACTTTTAGTTCATTCATTTAGTATTTTCTTCTTTTCTAATGTAACCATTTATGTTGCTTTATTTTCCTCCCATAAATTTTGGTATATTTTGGTTCCATTTTCATGCAGTTCAAAATATTTCAAGATCTCCCAGTAGAAAATCTGGGAGGCCCACTTGGAGCAGGGATAGAGTATCTTCAATCACACTCACTTAGAGTAGGGGTGAGTGAATGGCTTTACTTTTGAATGAATAGGAAAACTGGCTGTCAGGATGAGGAAGAGCCTCCAAATACCATAATAAGAACAGTTTTATCCCAGTGTCCTTGGTATTGGGATGACAGTGGGGATGCTGACCAGTGCAGTTACCTGTTACAGACCTTCCTTCAATTGACTCCCCTGCTTGGGCTGCCTCTCTCTCTCTCTCTTTGTCCATCACATCTGCTGGCTCAGTCCTGCTCCTGCTTCCTCCACAGTGCCCTTATAGCTTGTTCTAGGGCACTGGCCTTCCCTTCAGTAGAAATATTTGAGCCCCTGATACTCACTGACTTACAAAAGTTACCTCTGTATACAGATATATATACACACACAATGCATATATAATATATAAATAATATATATGTTATATATAATATATAATATGTATATGTTAAAATGCACAAAAATGATTTTGAAATGAAAAAAAAAAGCCTGTAATTAAAAGGTATTTTCTTAATATGGTTCCTGAATTACATATTCACCAATCTAAGGACCAGTATCTTATTGGTGACTTTCTCAATCAGCTTGCTTCTGTTTATTTTCAGTCATCCAGAAAATCTACTAAACTCTCAATTTTTTGATGGCATCTTTCTTTACGTAATGGGTTTTTCTTTTTCTTTAGCAGTATATTGAGAAAGACTGGAGGCAAGTATTTGCAATGGGTCTGCCATTTTTGTTGTTGTTTTTAGAGAGGGAGTGGGCAGGGGCAGAGGGAGAGAGTGAATCTTAATCAGGCTCCAATGCCCAGCACGGAGCCCTAGGCAGGCCTTCATCCCCTAACCCTGAGATCATGACCTGAGCCAAAATCAAGAGTTTGGACACTTAGAAGATTGACCCACCCAGGTGCCCTTGCAGCTGCCATTTTGAAGTGGAAGTCCCATCCAATCTATTTCTTCAAATAAAACATTAAATAACTAAAATGTCATTATTTCTTGCAGTTCATTTTGCTTTCCTGAGTGGGAGCAGCAGGGTGTCGCCAAAGATAGTGGCCTGAAAATTGCTTATAACCTATAGGAAGTTTTATTTATGTAGCAATCTTCACATTCGGATAGATCAGTAGTAGTGTGACTCAAGGAATAGCCCATACATTTCACCAGGAGCAAAAAACATAGAACATATACTCTGGAGACATATGGAAATCATGTGAGATGGATTTTCCCCTGATTTTTGTGGCATGCCTTAATTTTGCTGACATTCTGGAAAAGAGCTGTGTATGTAGAAAGAACATTGTCACTGTCTTCCAGTTGCCTGTTGCACCTGGTGATCTACAATCGTGGTCGTTCTTGGTTTTCATACTATCATTTCTAGGTTTTCATGTAGCATCCCAACAGCTGGTGCAAACCCGTAACATGCAGTAAACTAATTTGACATCACAGTGGGAATGTTAGCCAATTGATTTTTCTTCAGAGAAACCAACTGAAAAAAATAAGCCCACTATGAATTAATTCTTTGCAGGAATTTCCCATGTCTGATGACTTAAAAGAATAAATTCTGCATGTAAATGAATCATTACAAGCTTAATTGAAGCTTGTTGGATACTCAAGATTACTCACTGTGGTGTGTTTCTGATGGAGACAGGAAGTGAAAAAGCAAGGTCTATGAGATTTTTTTTGTGCATGAAGTCTCAGCCAGTCTTTTAATGTTTCTCATTGAGGCTTTGGTCGCTAGGGTAAATGACTCAAGGTATCTCTTGCCGCTTAGCTGTTTTTTAGGGGGAATTTCCCCCCATGCTCCTCCCTTCCCCAAAATAGCTAATTATGTACTGAAGTTTCAGGACATTGTTCGCAGTTTGTGAAGTCAGCATATTTCTGGAAGCTCACTGTGAATGTAATTCTTAGCTGTACTGATGCTTTTGTTTCTCCGTCTCTGCGACCAGCGCTGTACTGTAAGGACACAATTCTATCGCTATTTTTTCCCTCACATTTGATGTGGTAGTTTGCATACAGCTGCAGAGTAGACAGTTACCTTTGAAAGGAACATTTGGCTGCTCTAATTTGATTAAAGAAAACCACCTCAATCATTTCTAGACTGAGAACGTTTTCATTTTAACTTGGCAGTAGGAGTTGGGAATGTACTCACTGCACTTAGATATGTGGGGGAGCAGTCAGGGAACAAAACCAACGGCTCAAATGGAGACCGCTTTGGTGCAGTTGTTTTTGTTTTTTTGTTTTGTTTTGTTTTGTTGGTTTTTTTTGCCTTTTTTTTTTTTTAAAGCCTAACTGTTCTATATGATTTATTCTCTTTCTCTCTCTCTCCCAAATTTTCTACAACCTTGATTTTCACCTCTGTCCCCCTTTCACGGGCTTTTCCTTAGCATTTCCAATAAACTGACTGTGGTAGAGGTAGAATTCTACCCTAATGTGATTTGAAGGACTTGGAGGTCCTCAAAAAATTCTCTCATTTTTATATAAAAAGAAAACCCCAAGCATAAATGACTGTGAATTGGACATGCTTTCTTGGCCACCATTGAGTGGCTGAAAAAGTTTTTTGACCATGTGTGCACAGACCAAGGTTGGGAATTGAGTCAAAAGTTGCGCATTCTGTCAGAAGCCTGCAGTCCTAGTGCTAGACGGTTATTAATTATCTCACATGTATATCTTTCTGCGATGGAAGAAAGTCTCATCACCCAGTCAGTATGACAGTTGAAAATACATTCTGCTCATTGTGGGTTGGCATCCACTTTATTCATGTTATTGGAAATGATTGAGCAGGGGCTTAGTAGGGTAAAACCATGTCATGAACCACAGTTCAGCAGTGTAATATATGGTGTTCTTGGGAAGGTCCTTTGGTGGCATCCTAAAAAGTTTGACTGTGAAATTTTAAATAAAAAAGGGTGCACCTGGAGTCTTGGAACTACAATCACGTTATTATTAATTGAGCCTTGGATATTATTGATAACTCAAGAGTCAAGGTCAGATGTGTGCTCACATTCACATTCTCCCACCTGACCATGTGACTTGGCGACATTGTCCTTCTCACCTGTCTGAGCTTTAGTTTCTTCATTTGTAAAATTAGGACACATACTAAATGATGTTTCTGAATTTAGGTTCCTGTTACATGTTTGACACTTGGCAAATACTTAATTACCTCACTGCCTCTGCCTCTCCTTCTTGGTATCACCATTCTTGGTGTTTGGTGTTTGGCTACTTGGAATGTTTGAAGGGAGAGTGGGTTTTGTTCATGCAGTATGTGGCCAAACTCAGCAGAGTCCCCTTGAATTTCTGGTATAATGTGCAGCTCTCATTCTCTTAGACAGAAATTATTAAGTCCAGCAAGACTCCATTAAGTCCATCCAGCTTTCCTATGGATAAGCAGCCCTAGGCAGACCTTGTATCAGGTACTAGTTAAGATATGAGCACAGCGGATATGGAAATTAATTGTTCAGCAAATGTTGTTAGCTGGTTGGTAGAGTTATGTTGTCATCTTGAATTCTTTTCCATCTTGTGTCCTCTCTGGGTGCTAAAATCATTTCCACATTTAATCTCAATGAAGTCACCCTGGTCTGTTCTTCCTTTTGAGAGTTAAGGCCAAGAGACAATCTTCCTGTTTTGTTTTCACACATAGTCGGGAGAATGTAAATCTTTTTTCAGTCATGTCTGGGTCATCTAAGTGGACAGAGACTGCAGAAGGGCTGCAAAGATAATTGTCCAAGGCCACTGCTATATCTGGGATTTGGCGATCCAAGATACCGAGTAGATTCAACTTGGTACATGTAGTTGAATCCCTGGCTAGCTCACAATGCTGTTTTGTTCCATAATATAACTGAAAAAAAAATTACCTCAGTGCAATAAAATAGTGCAAAAAGTGATGCCTGCTGTGTTTGTTTTGTTCAGTTACCAAAATTACAACGTTAACAACGTTAAACAAGATTTTAAAAGTTAATTACCAGTGATTGAGGAAAAGTTGATTTAATTTGAATATGTTTTTGGAGACCTGAAGAGATTCTGCAGAGAAATGCTGAGTGCTGGGGCGCCTGGGTGGCTCAGTTGTTAAGCGTCTGCCTTCGGCTCAGGTCATGATGCCAGGGTCCTGGGATGGAGCCCCCATGTTGGGCTCCCTGCTGTGTGGGAGGCCTGCTTCTCCCTCTCCCACTCCCACTCCCTGTGCTTGGGTTCCCTCTCTCTCTGTCAAATAAATAAAATCTTTTTTAAAAAATGCTGAGTGCTAATTTTTTATGTCACTTCAAATTTTCTTTTTCTTTAGTAAAATATTATTGTGGTATTTCTCATATAAAATCACCTTTTTAAAAATGCACTTTTATATAGCCCAGTACTACTGAATACTGTCCGTGTTCTACTGTTAGTGTTTCCATATTTACTTCTTTTTTTTTTTTTTTAAAGATTTTATTTATTTATTTGACAGAGAGAAATCACAAGTAGATGGAGAGACAGGCAGAGAGAGAGAGAGGGAAGCAGGCTCTCTGTCGAGCAGAGAGCCCAATGCGGGACCCGATCCTAGGACCCTGAGATCATGACCTGAGCCGAAGGCAACGGCTTAAACCACTGAGCCACCCAGGCGCCCCTCCATATTTACTTCTTGTATGGACTCTAATTTGGGTGACAATGTAAACATTCAATCCAGTGAAATTATTGTACGCATCTAATGAATTGCTTGGAGCCTGAGACCAAGATTTGGTTTTATTCCGTTTTTTATTTTTATTCAACTTATTTTTTTTTTAAGATTTTTTATTCATTTATTTGACAGAGATAGAACACAAGTAGGCAGAGTGGCAGGCAGAGGGAGAGGGAAAAGCAGACTTCCCGCTGAGCAGGGATTCTGACATGGGGCTTGATCCCAGGACCCCGGGATCATACCTGAGCCCAAAGCAGATGCTTAACCGCTTAACCAGTTGAGCCACCCAGGTGCCCCTTGTTCCGTTTTTTCAATAATGAAAGTCTCATTCCTTTTTTGCCTGGTGATTGCTTAAGTGCTACTAATTGAGTTATCCTCACAGCTGGTAGGGATTGTTACTCCCATTTTATAGATAATGAAACTGACACAGAGAATTGAAATGGCCTGTTCAAGGTCACCTTGGCTCCAGGTGTTATTTCCCGCATCTTAGGGTTTTCTCTCTAGTCCTCCAGATGATCTAGTCCTGCTGGGATCATTTGGATATGACTTAATTTGGGAACTGGATGCAAATAAACTGGATGCTGGCAAGGGAACACTGATTATTTAAGGAGGAAACTGGCTTCCATTACCAAGAGCTGAGGGTATAATCATTTATTTTGACATATTAAATGCCACCTATATTTTGATTTTTCTAATAATTGGTTTTAATAATAGTCCAACATAGAGACAGATGCTTATGGAATTGGGACTGTTAAATAAGAGTTATTTGTTAGGGTTCCTGCTGCTCAACATGGGAGCAGTCCGCTTTCCATGGCCTTGCCTCCCCTGAGAAAAGGAAGAGTGTGGCAGGTCAAAGGAAGTACACTCACCTCTGAACCTGGCACCAGAAGTGCTGACGAGCTTGTCACTTGTGCTCCTGATGACTCAGCACTTCCTGGTTTCTCTCTGTTGCTGTGCTAGGGCTAATAATACCATATGACCTTGGTCCAGACTAAGTGTTTCAGGGAACCTTTGGTTTCCTCATCATCAGACATTTGAGATCAGAAATCATTCTTTCCTTTCTGTTGCACATTAATTAATGGGACTAGGGATGAGCCATTGTATTTTGTGCCGGATTACCTGCTTTTTGTTCTTAAGATCAGAAGTAGCTTTGGCTTTGGAGTATAATAAATAAATACATCCTTACCTCTCAATGTAAGGCTGTCCTGTTATATATAGAATTCTCTTGGTCTCTGTATTGTTTCTGTGCAGTCCGATGACTGGGGCAGAGGAGGGAGGAAATGAAGTTCCAACTACATTTTGTAGTGTCTTCGCTACATTGATTGTAGGCAAGGCTTAGGGACCCAGGGTGTGGAGCAGGCAGGGAAACTGTGATCTGTTCCATTGTCCCCCTCATTGCTCTCTGAATAGTCCAGCACAGCCCCCTCTGTGAGATCAAATTGTATTTACTAATTAGCTTTATATTTAGAATTAGCCAAAATTACTAGACTAAAAAGCTGTTAGTTCTGAGACATCTGGAGGCCGAAGCCTTTCAGAAAGCCTTGAAAATTTTAGAAAACTTGAAATTTTTTTACCTGTTTTCCTGGGCTGTTATAACATTAACTATAGGACACAGTTCAGAGTTTACCCATGTCAACTGCCAAATTGTTTAAAAATTTATGAAGCAGTTTTAAAGTTACTTTATATATTATCCAGACATAAACTTTCCCTAGAAATAAATTTTTATTATTGAAGACAATTTTAAAACAGTAGTTTACAGTGAAGAGGTACTTACAGCAAAAACAATGCTGTATTTAACACAGACTTTTATTATTAAATGCTTCTTTATGTGTTTTTATCTTTACAGAGGCCCCTAAATAGCAAGAACTTAACTGCTTCCAAGTAAGCAAAAGTAAAAATTCCTACAGAAAACATAGCCCTGACCTTTTTGCACATGTAATCCAAATGAAAAGTTAGCTTTGAAGTGGTGTCTTGTTACATAATCATACTGAAAATATGCTGGAATATGTATTCCTTTGAATGTCTTTCATTCAGAAACATATTTTTGTTTATTTGACTCTCCTACCAGCTGAAAATGAATTATGCTCTGGTTGTTTCATCTAACCACCCAACCTCAAAATACTTGACAAATTACATGAAGAGCTTCATTCCAAAGCCTAACATTTTCAGAGAGAGTCAGACCATTGCAAAATTGAACATGGAATTTCACCCCATAGTTGACTAAAATAAAAAACAGATAATGGGAGAAAATAAGCAGAATTTAGAAACCCAGGTTTTGCCAGACAGAACGCCTGTCCAGTCAGCAGTAAATCATTTTAAAGAGCATTTACTTTCTAGAAGGTACTTAGTGTGGGGGTAATTTGTTTCAGACAGGTCTACAAGCATCTCTACCAGATTCTTTGGGCAGCTCAGCATTAGGAAATAGAGCATTCAGAAGCATCATGAATCATTACAAAGAGTATGAGAATTATGACCAGTACGGGCAAAAACTAATGAAACCACTTCTTTTCTTGGGTGTTCTCGGAGATGCTGCTGTGGGAATCTGAGGGTTGGTAGCATTTGCTTAGACTCTAGCCTCTGGTGCTGCCCACGGTACAGAAACTGACATTTCGATTGCTTTTGCATTTTCTCATATGCTGATTTAGTAAGCATTCTGCATATTGGGTACTTATCACTAAAGAAGAAAACTACTATATGAGATTTCTTTTTTTTAGATTTTATTTATTTATTCGAGAGAGGGAGAGCACAAATAGGGGGGTGAGGGAGAAGCAGAGGGAGAGTGGTGGGCTAAAGCCCAGTGTTGGGCTCGATCCCAGGAGCCTGGGTCAGGACCAGGCTGAAGGCAGACACTTAAGACGGAGCCACCCAGGCACCCACCAGATGAGATTTCTAATTTTTGTAATTTTTTACATTTACAGGAAAGTCTTTTTGTTTAGTTGCCTAATTAGGAATTGCGTGCTCCAGTTAATAGGAAAACCTAGTTAATTGAAAGTTGTGACCGTTAAGACCTATTTTCAAAGAATAAGAGTATGACAAATACACTGAACACTAAAACTTGTAATTTAATACTTCATCGATCATTGAGAGAATACTTTAAGATTTACTCTCTATTAGAATCCTTCCCAACTACAGTTACGGTCTATGTGCCTATTCCTACTATTTAGAGAATTACAGTTGATAAAATGTTAACTTGGTTATGTGACTTGGCTCTCCATGAAAGAGGAGGGGCCTTACATCTTGTCTGTTGAAGAAACAAAACCTATTGCATTATGTTTTGGTTAGATAGAAAATTTCATTCTTGTTTTCTAGAGAGGGAGGGGAGGGGCTGAGGGAGAGAGAATCTTAAGCTAATTCCACACTGAGCTTGGAACTTGACGTGGTGCTCTATCTCACCACCCTGAGATCATGACCTGAGCCTAGATATGAGAGCCGGATGCTTGTCTGACTGAGCCACTCGGATGCCCCTAAGACTCTTTTAAGTCTAGAGATGGAGATGGAGGGAAAGGCTGAGATGGGAGTAGTGAAGAGCAAGCAGAGAGTTTAAGTAGAGAATAGCCTGGAAGACAAATGTGTAAGAAAATTCTGGGTGTATAGAGGTAAATAAAATAGAGAATGACCAAAAAATTTAGAAGAGATTGAATTAAATAAATTATTTCTTAAAGTTTTGAAATGTCACGAGAAATTCAAACTTAGGATGGCAGATTCTGAGAGAGTATCCCTAGACTAGACAGACAGAAATGATGTTAAAGAAAAAAGTGGAAGGAAAGTAAAAAACACCTAAATGTACAAGAAAGTAATTAAAAATTAAAATGAGTTTGGATCCAGAATTGGTAAGAGCTACAACTTCAGTGTGGTTTATCTTAAATTGTCGACGTCTTACCCAAAACCTACATTTGTTTGTTCTTTTCATGTTATGTTTTTGGTGGGGAAACATAAAGTAAATTCATCTTGCATTCATCAGCTTTTGGTCTTAGAGTAGGAAAATATGGATAAAAATGTTGTTCTACTTGACATGCAAATAAGAGTTTTTGGTCTGTTCTACATGTTGTAAAATTCCTGTGGCATTATTATATGTGGTATCTTGTGCTTGTTATGGAGTTACAGAGAAACTCTTGTCATATGATGTTAAAATGTGAACTGACTCCTTTTAAACATACATACAAGTGGTAATCAGTTTAGGATGTTGGATTCCTCATTTTTCCTTCCCATCCCTGCCACTCTTCCTGTGGGAATGTGTGCATATCCATTTTGCACTTAATAAAGACACTAATCAAGTAGTAAGTAGTGATAAAGATAAAGGAATAATGGTGGTGGAGAATCACTAAAAAACAGTCACTAATGAGTCTACAATTGTAGGGGCACCTGGATGGCTCAGCTGGTTAAGCATCTGCCTGCAGCTGTTGTCATGATCCTGGAGTCCTGGGATCAAGCCCCGAATGGGGCTCCCTGCTCAGTGGGGCGCCTGCTTCTCCCTCTCCCTCTGCCTGCTGCTCCCCCTGCTCATGCTCTCTCACATGCCCACGCCCACTCACTCTCTCTCAAATAATAAATAGGTAAAAATTTGTTTTAAAAGAAGAGTTTACAGTTGTTTATTTTTTACAAGGGATATATTTTTAACAGTGCTAGATATATTCTCAAAATACATTGCTAAATTTGGTGGGAGTTTGGAAGATATATATATATACACACACACACGCACACACACACACACACACATATATATATATATATACATACATACACATATATACACACACATACATATTTTAAAGGTTTATTTATTTGAGAGAGAGCGAGGAAACACATGTGGGCAAGCAGGGGCAGAAGGAGGGAAGCTCAAGAAGACCCAGTGCTGAGTGCAGAGCTCAGTGCAAGGCTCTCTCCCAGTACCCTGAGATCATGACCTGAGCTGAAATTCAGAGTCTGATGCTCAACTGACTGAGCCACCCAGGCGCCCCTGGAAGATATATTTTATATATATTTTGTAAGGGGAAAATCTCCAGCTACCTAGTTTTACTTGATGTCAAGGATAAGAAGCTTCTATGGATAGGATATTGTGATCATACCTTTTTCAAGAAGGTAGGTTTTTAAATTTTTTTTTCTTTTTAGTAAAATATGCATTACATAAAAGTTAACATTTTAACCATTTCCAGGTGTACAATTCAGTGACATTCAATACATCCACATTATTGTGGACCCATGACCTCCATCCAGCCCCAGAATTTTATTTCCCCCTCTCTCACAGGAAGATAGATTTTTATTTGTTTATTTTATTTTATTTTTTATTTATTTAAAGGTTTTATTTATTTGACTGAGAGAGAGACAGCAAGGAGCATGAACAAGGGGAGGGGCAGAGGGAGAAGCAGACTCCCCACTGAGCAGGGAGCCTGACTCAGGGCTCCATCCCAGGACCCTGGGATCATGACCTGAGCCGAAGACAGATGCTTAATCTACTGAGCCACCCAGGCACCCCAAGAAGATAGATTTGTAAATGACATTTTGTGACCAGATGAGAACCAGGCAGTAAGTAGTTCATTATCTAGCCAATAGGCTTGGTGTTAGGAATAGAGATATTAGAGACCCACTAAAGCTAGCTCAAGAAAGAAGGATGTTACTGTAAATGCACAGGCCCTTCTTGAGAATCTTTACACGTTGGTCATCTTGGGACAGGGCTTCTGGACTGAAGAACCCTATAAGGAGTGCTTGTGGTCTGTCTTGCACCAGGGAGTTGCCTCTAAGTGTTTGTCCGCACTACTTCCTGTGTGTCTTCATACCCAGGGCTTCCTCATAACCTCCACATCCAGGGGCCTGTGGTGGTCTTCACAGCTCTGGATCTGTGTGAGGTTTTTGGTGTGGTGCCCCCACACCAGCTTGCAGACACTGGTTCTTCGTTCATATTTCAGAGCGTCTGAGGCACCATGTGGGGGAAGCAAGCCCCAGTCTAGGAAGGACTGGATTTTCACCCTGTTTTTACATGGTGAAGAAAATTGGTTGACATTTGATTCTTTGTTGTTCTAGAGAACACCTGAGTCTTTAAGAAGCAAATGTCATGAAAATGCAGCTTTAGGATAATTCTTATATCACTTTGATGTTTGACTAAGCATTTCAAAGCCATTTGTGTGTTCCTAAAGAGGTTTAAAATTGCATGCCAACACTTGACAGTAGTTTTTAGCCTTGAAGAAGTTTCGCCTTGAGAACACTGAAGTTGTTCAGGAAGACTCAGTTGCACCGGTGAGTGTAACCTGTTCCTGGCCACAGCTATGCATACAGCTTACTCATTTTGGCAGGAAAGTCCTGCTCTTCAGATTGAAAAATTAGAACATCATTACAGAAAATGGATTTTTTATTTTAAACCTTGGAGCAGAAATGCTGCGTGGCATCATGCTGGCTAGGAGACACCTTATGTATTATTAACTCACTGGCCAATGGCCTTTGTCAACACACCCAAATGAGCAGTGTCTCTTCTGATCCTGGACGACTGGAGCCCAGAGAAGGAGCAACATGGCAATGATGCTGGAGGGGCAGGCAACCCCTCCCAGGTTTAGCCCTGCCACTCCGTGTGTGCCTGCTTTGGGGGCACTGGTTATGTGATGAGCTCTCTTCCATTGGAGTTTCAAGCACCCTTGAATTGAGAGAAGGGGCCATATGTTTAGAGTTGGAGAAGTTATAGACTTTCGGAGCTACTTGTACTCATTTGTTCCGTCTTTGAACTGGGATTATCTGTACAAGCACTGCTTGACCGGTAGTTCTCTCCCAAGATCACATTACAGTAGTGGTCTTCTTCTGGGAGTGGTTTTACCTCTCGGAGGGATATTCGGCAGTCTGGATGCATTTTCTTTGTCATCGCTGGGGAAGGGTGTTGCTCCTGGCATCTAATAGGTGAAGGTCATGATGCTGTTAAATATCCTACAAGGCACAGGACAGCTCCCTACTGCAAAGACAACACAGAATGTTGATGGTGCTGAGGTTCTGAAGGCCCTGCATTACAGAAAGGCACTGGCTAACATCAATTTGTAGGAGGCAGAAGATGGCAAAAGTCTGGTATGAATTGGGGAAAGCACAGAGGCCCAATACTATCTAGCATTAATAAGGTTAACATTCACACAATCTGCACTGTGACGTTAGTACTTTCTCTTACCATCCATGGGTGAGAAGAGGAAAACCCAGAGTAGGAATAACCTTCTTCCTAAATTGTTTAATTGGAAGCAAGGTGAGACGGCTGAGATAGATGGAACTAAGGTCAACTGGAAAAATTGGGATTTCCTTAAGGGTGTAGTTTGGGACTAGATAGAATCCAGGATGAAGGGCAGAAAGTTAAAGGTCAGTGCATTTGTCTGTTTAGTGAATTTTCATTGGTTTTATTTTATCCCTGCTAGGGAATCTGAGATTTTTTTTTTAAAGATTTTATTTATTTATTTGACAGATAGAGATTATAAGTAGGCAAGAGAGGCAGGCATGAAGAGAGAGGAGGAAGCAGGCTCAGAGAGCCTGATGTGGGTCTCGATCCCAGGACCCTGGGATCATGACCTAGGCCGAAAGCAGCAGGCTTTAACCCACTGAGCCATCCAGGCGCCCCGGGAATCTGAGATTTTTGAAAAAGGACTAAGGACATTTCTTTACAGGAGGATACACTCATACACTCATCCTCAAGTCAAGAAATCCTAAGATCGTTCCAGACAATTGACACCTCTGATTAGAGCCCCCCCTCCAGCTTCTGGGTTCATTGCCTGCTGTATTGTCTTTATGTTTACCACAGTGGCTGGTCTATCAGGTTTTATGGTTTTCCTTCCAATGCCTTTCCTTCCTTCCAATGCCTCCATTTATAAAATGTTATTAACCCATATTTGGGGATTAAGTTAAATAACTGGCAGAGAAGAACTCATAAGATGAATTGAGTGATTCTGAAGTTTATGAATGTAGTAGATGGCATCGATAGCTTGAGGCTTCACCTGTTTTTATACTCATCTAGACTTGATCTAGAGGATTAGGTTCCCTTCTGCTTGACGTGGTCTGATATTCACCAAGCCCAAGAGGTTTACCTGTTTGATATGTACTGGTCTTCAAAGGTTAGGCTCTGATCTCATCAGCTCCGTTAAGAGCATTTCTGGAAATGTGAGTGCTTCCACTGGTCATTAAGTTTGCTCCCCCTGGTTTAACTCTGTATTATGTCTTGTGCTGTGGGGCCCGTGCTTGTGTCATGTATGCATGTCGTCTTCCCTTCATCTGTAATGAAAGATCTTTGTGGATAGAGCTCCCAACTTCCTTTGGTGGTTAGCATGCTGCAGGTGCTTAATAAGTGCTTATTGTTTAATGGATTGTGTGAGATATTCTATTTCTTTAGAAATTACATCAAAATAATATGCACAAAGGCAGTCACAATAATGGGATAGTTAAGAAAAAAAAAAAAAAAAAAACTTGAGAAGGTTAATTACTACTGGCCGTCCTAACATGGGGTTACATGGAAATGGTAGGTTTTAAAAATAGTATCAGAACATATGCAGAAGTGAACGCTATCCCTGAATAGCAGTAGTTTCTCAACTGAGGGACATTTTGCCCCCAGAGGACATTTGGCAATGTCTGCAGATACTCTTTGGTTGACAGTTGGTGGGATACTACTGGTATCTAGTGGGTAGAGGCCAAGTATGCGTCTAAACACCCGAAATGCCCACGGCAGTTCCCCACAACAGTGTGGTCTGGCCTCAAATGTGAATAGTGCCACATTTGAGACACCCCTATCCATAGACTTGTGAGGACACCACCATGAGCGTCCTTCACCACCTAAAGGAATGAGAACAAGCAAAAAAGCAGTGCCTATTTTTATACGGAAGAAACAGTTCTGTGTTACAAACTCCGGAACAGTGGGAACTGCAGCTTTATACATAAACTAGCATGGTCCGACAGTTAAAAAGCTGTGTGATAGCTAGCTGCTTGTGTAATAAACGGATTTGGCCATGACTTTAGGAGGAGAGGACGATAAATTGAGAGAATTCTTTGAAGTCGGAATGCACCTTTCCATGATTTTAGAAAATGAGAGGACTTTGCTAACCCAGAAAGATGTATTTGGATATTGCATTTTGAAAGTTACGTTTTTAATAGGCTGGAATTCGTCTGAGGGTTTTGATAATGTTAGAATGCCGAAGCATGCATCTTTGTTTTTTCAAATATTTTTAAAGCTTCCTTGAAGAATACTTGATAATTTTTAAGGTATAAGAATAGTATGCTTTCCCTCCTGAAATTAACTTTGCCAAGTACTTTTGCTGCATTTAGTGGCAGAATGATACAGTGGGCAGTTAGTTCACAGAGGGATCCTAGGCAGGTCGCCTTGACCTTGCCTCCCCACTCCCCCCACCCCCACCATTTCCTCATTTTCAAAAAGGAGGACTAAGACTTGATGACCTTTGGCTTTAAAATTCTGTGTTCCTATAGTTTTAGTATCAGATAGTAAAAAAAAAAAAAAAGAGAGAGATTGTTTGTGCAAACAATCTCTTTTATGAGAGAAATTTTGAAGGCATCAATTATTCCAGTTTGTTTCTTAGAAACTAAAGAAATAATCCTTTCTACAAAGGCTCACTCCCAATGTTTGAAGAAAGAAAGGAATTCCTGTTATAAATAAAAGTTGTCCCCACCTCCAAACAAAATAAAAAGTGTCGAATAAGATTTACAGCTGATTTTAAGATGGCATTGTTAGCTAATTTTGAAAATTTTGCCCATTTTCTTTGATTTTTTTATACTTAAGTATAAAGAAAACATTTTAATAGTACTTAATACTGAGTTTTTCACACAATTATGCTTCCAGAAATTTGCTATTTGTAGAGGTAAAACACATTTGAAAGCTTTATTATGGTTTTTAGTCTACCATTTAGTAGGTTATTGGGCTCTGGATGAAAGGATGAAGCTTTCCTATTTGTTGCATGGAAAATGAAATGGAACCTTGAAGTTTCCTCCTTTTTCCTAAAGTGGCAATTCAGGTACTCACAAAATTGGGGATGTTGTAATATCCCAAGAAATGAAGCTTGCTTTTGTGGTGTCTCTTTATTCTGAAGAGACTGGGAAGTTGGTTCTGGCATATTCCAGTTTCCACAGGGGCATATTCTAGAGCTTGGGTGTCAGGATTGCCTGATTTGAAGATGCTTTGTGGATGGACCCAAAAAATGCTACGGCTTCCAGCTACGGTTTGGATCTCATTCCCAGAGTTAACATTGCCTACAGGGAATAGCACTATGTAACATCGGATACAGTCATAAAATAGTGCCTTATATGACTTTCCGCCTCGCAGAGGTTAACGAAACACCTCCTGAGTGCGAGGCACTTACCGTAAGCACCGTAAGTAATATGTACACTGGAGAGTCAGAAGGTGAATTAATGGTTCCTATTTTCAGTGAGTTCAGGACCTAGTAAGAAGAAAGAGATGGGACCCCTTCAAATTACTGTAATACAAATAATAAAGTAATATGGGTCATTCGCAATCACATATACAATTCTAGGCTACCACAGAAGGCAGAATTATTTAACTTGTGGCAACAGGAAAGTTAGACTCCACAGAAGAGGTAGACAATGAGCAGAATCACAAAAGTGGAGATGAACAGCGTACCATGCATGCCAGTTGAGTCTGAGGTGTTGAGTTGACCCAAGCAGTGGTAGGAATAATCATAGAATAATAGAATAAATCAGGTTGAAATAGAATCTAGAGACAAGCAAGCTAGTTAGGAGATAGAGCATTTCTGGGGGAGAGAGAAAGAAAATGGTGGCCTAAATTGGGATAGTTTCCTCGAAATGAGAGGAAGGGTTAAGTATGAGAGTTGAGTGCAAGAATTGGCCAGTCTGGGTAGCTAGTTGGGTGTGAGCATGGCCATAGTGTCAGCAAGATGAATTGGGGGTGGTTAGCGTACATGAGAGAATGGTGGCTCTCCTGTTAGAAATAGGACTCCCAGGAGAAGGAGCAGGTTTGAGGGATGCCAGTGAGTTCTGTTTTGAACATGTTGATTTATATGTGCTCTCAAGAAGTAGCCAAGGCAGAGTTAGAGTTGAAGTACAGGAAATTGCAAGCTCCAGAGAGGAGTCCAAAAAGCCTGTGACATTCTTAAAGGAGACCTAGATCTTTTTAAAATTTTTAATTAACATATAATGTATTATTTACTTCAGGGGTACAGGTATGTGAATCTTCTGTGTTACACAATTCACAGCACTCACCATAGCCCATACCTTCTCTGATGTCCATAACCCAGCCACCCTATCCCCCCTCCCCAACTCACCCCCAACAGCCCTCAGTTTGTTTCCCGAGATTCTAGATCTTTTTGAGTCCCACATTTAGAATACCACATTGCACATAATGTGTCCACCTGCAGGGAGCAACCCACATACGCCCCATGTGGAAACTGAGCACACGAGTAGGTTTGTGTCGCCAACTTGTTAAACGACTTGTTAACACCCATCAGTTTTCACAGGCACAGGTGTTTTCAAATCATGCCTCAAAACAGTTGCTCTCTATAGTAGATCCTTAAGGTCACTGTCAAATCGGATACCCCAGATTAAATCAGTGACTGAGCAAGAGCACCCATATGTTGAAGGGAAAAATAAGACTGAGAATGGAACCTTGAGATTACATGCATTTAGGACTGAGGGAGGAAGAAGGTCAGAGAGGGCAGAGACCAAAGAAGTAGAGGAAGAAATGCAAGAAGGCGCAGGGAAGTCTTGGGAGGGGAGAGTTTCGAGGCGAAGGAGGCATTACCTTCAGGTATCTCAGCACTGTCCAGAGGTTGAAGAGATTGCATTTAGTAGTAGGAAGTTACCAGTATGTCTTTGAGAGACATACTGGAAGAGCAGGGTTATGGGCGGGGGGGGGGGGGGGGGGCGCAGATAACAAAGGAATAAGGACGTGTACCACAGAATGTAGACCATGATTAAATAAACTGAAGGGGTGGAATGTTGGTAGAAAGACAACCAGGTTGAAATAAAAGTGGTTTAACATTTTTAGCATCCTTATACAAATATGAATGTGTTTATAGATGCAGAGGAGAGATTGGAGAGCTATGATAAAGAGTACAAATTGAGGGGCACCTGGGTGGCTTAGAGAGTTAAGCATTTGCCTTCAGCTCAGGTCATGATCCCAGGGTCCTGGGATTGAGTCCCACATGGGGCTCTCTGCTTGGTGGGGAGTCTGCTTCTCCGTTAACTTCTCTGTGTGCTCTCTCTCTCTCTCTCCCTCTCAAATAAATAAATCTTTTTAGAAAAGAGTAAATATTGATGAAATGAGGACTTAGCAGAGGGTGGAGGGCACAGTTGGTGGGGGATACATACCTCTTCTTGACGAGGAGGATACTTTGCTGTGAAACATGAGAGACAGAAGACCCAGGGATGAGGCAAATGGCTTTGATTTTCTTCTGTTATAAGGAAGCACCATATGCAGAGAGCAGAGAGGAATTGGGAGCCCTAAGTGAAGGCTGAAGGAAGTATCTGGAATTAGGTAGAGATGATGGAGGAAGAAAAGCCACATGTTGAAGACAAGGAAGTGGAGAAATTGGCTGTCCTAAGGGGACCTGCACAGGTGGAGGAATCGAAAGTGATTAACATCCCTGAAGTCCCTACTAAGCCTTAGAGAGAGTGTCCTTCATTCACCTAGAAATGAAGGCTTTATAATGTGCTAAATGTATGCATCAAGAGAAGCCTTATGCTTAAAAACAATTGTTCTAATAAATGAAATAAAAACTAAAATTCTAAGAATAAGTCATGTTCATCATCATCATTACCATCCCACAACTAATCTTTAACTAAACACTTAACATGTCCGAAACCCGATTTTGCCTGTTGTGAATGGTTTCATTTTTGCAGCAACTCTGCTATGTGGGTGAATTTACCTTAAAGTAAGTAGTTTCTTGTTTTGTGGACTTTGTTTATTGTACATATATGTATACATTGTATACAATATTGTATAAATTGTGTATACACACACAGAGACACACACAGATAATTTTTTGGCCTACACTAAGAGTAGATTAATTAACTTACGTGTAGATACTTAAAAATTGCGTGGGATGTTTGTAAAAATCAGGGTGACATATTTTATAAAAAATATAAAGTATTTAAAGAGCTCTTACATAGCCAGTCTGTGAAAATTTATGCTCATTCAGCAGCACATATACTATAATCAGAATGATACAAAGATTAGCATGGCCCTGCACAAGGATGACATGTAGATTTGCGAAGCGATCCATATTAAAAAAGAAATTAATCCTCTCGATTGGGCTTAGTAAGAAGTGGGTGAGCCTTCCATAAAACAGCTACTATTTGTTGAATTCCTTTTTCCTCAAAATGTTAACTTAAGTGCGGAAATGCAAAAGAAGAGATTTAATACAGCATTTTGACATTTGACACTTTCATTAGATCATCAAGCTCTGAATTATTGAAGATTGTTCTGCTGTAAACAGTTCTTTCCATTATCTTTCTTTGAATTAGAAAAAGTTGTCTGCCATTTGCCTAGAAAAAGATAAATGTATTATGTTCTAAAATATACAAAGATTTTGGCATTATGTCTTCTCTGCTTTTTATTAATGAATGCTTTTGTTTAGTCTTACATCAGACGAATAGAACAGATTTGTGTTTTGAATAGTTTAAAGCCAGGAACAAAATTCTCTGTAACTGCATTGGCAGAAATTCACTTGAAAAGTCAAATCTCACCCGGGAAGAGTCATTTTCAATCTTCCTTCTACCCCAGCATACCTAGGCAAGGAAGTAGGCTCTTAAGGTATAGTGGCTGCCGGAGATAGTGAACCCAATAATGCGGGGACAGTTTTGCTAATTGGCATATCTCTAGTGTTGGCACATCCAAGGTGCTCAGGAACCTACTCTTGATGAATTGGTTGATTCTCAGTGGAGGGAAAGGAAGAATGTTCGACAAGGCCCACAGGGATTCTATAGTGTTTGGTCCTCACCGTTCAGCACTTCCCACCCCATGAGGCAGTTCATTCAGTATTTGCCTTCTCAGAAGTGCTCCTATGTGCTGCCCAAAGAGATGGTCGCTTTCAATGTTTTTCCAGCAAACCTGGGTGAATATGTGCGAGGTACTGTCTTACGGTTCAAAAGTTGCATGAATTAGAAGTCAAAATGCAGAAACATTCTGTTAACAGTGTGAAGAAAAAGTATGTCTCAAGGTCAAGGTAACCACGGTTGCCTTTTCAGGAGTCAGTGAGAATGATGGCTGGCTGCCCAGAGACAGCGAGCCAATTCTGTGGTGTGGTTGCCATGTTCCAGGATCTGCCTGGCATTAAAGGCTGGAAGCCCAATTTTATTAGTAAACCTAGAGGGATTGAGAGCCCAGGGATGACAGATTCATGCCAGCCTCATAAGAAACTGAGGCTTGAACCAAAATGTTAATTTACTCTTTTCCAATAAAAGCTGTACTTCTCAAGTGTGCTCCAATCTGCCAGCCGAGGCACTGCCTTTCCTTGTACGCTTATCGGGTGGCGGAGCCAGAGGACGGCGGGGCAGTCGGACCTGGTGTGTGGCGCCCCTGCTGGGAGGTGGCTGAGGATCTTAATGTCTTGGGGGCCTTCCAGCCCTGCGCTCAGCGCAGCCATCGTGACTAGAGGGGAGGAAGTGCTGTTAGTCACACAAACTCCCTCACCTGTGACAGGGTCCGAGCCACACTGCCAACTTGGGTCTTTCCCAGAGTTGGCTTTTGTAAAGATGAAATACCAGCTTTCTGTAGATGTAAGTTGGATTGAGTAACTGTGCTCTGTTAGTTGCCATCACAGCCCTGTCCCTTAGATTTGAGGTGCTCCTCATCTATTGGTCTTGGCTGTTGGCAATCTCATCCTCGTCACTTACATTTGGATTTTCCCGGCTTCTCAGAGTTGTTCCTTCGTTTGACTCGGGGGCTAACATGTTTTCTGGCCCCTTACGCACACTGTTGTGTCTCTTCATTCACCTGAGATCCCTGACTGAAAACTAACCTCCAACAGATAACTTTACGGCATATCCTTTAACAGTGGCATTTGAAAAATGTTTAGCTGGTATGTAAGTGAAGTATTTTAGAGGTCTCTAGTATTTTATTTACCTCTGTGGTTAACAGGTACTAAAGTATAAATTCTGTACTTTGCTGTTCTAGAATTTCCATGGGTGATTTTCTTCCGAGTATCTAAAAACTAAGATGTATCTATTGAAGGGGGAATGTCCTACTCTTACCAACTGAGTTTTTCTTTAAGAAACTGCTGTTCTAATTCTGAAAGGGAAATATATGCTGTATTTGAAAAATGTAGAAAAGAGAAGTGAAATATCAAAGAAGGAGGTCAGGATCAATAAAATACAGTAAATAAATAGTATTTATACATTTAACCACTTGCAAAACAGGATTATCTCTCAGGTTATTCAATAAGGATGACTAGAAGGACTGAGAAGAGACTGTATGAACTCTCATGTATTAATTACCCTTCTAGGATGTCAGATCAGGTCAGTAAAAACTGTGATGTCCTAGAGCAACTTGTTACCTGCTCATTTCTCTGTTACATAAAGGGGGCTGTATAGCCAGTTTTGCTTTTTGGCTTTACTTTTAACAAAGAAATAGAAGCTAAGAGGGCAGTGATTAACTAACTACATGTCTGCAACCTTTTAGAAGTTGTGTAAGTATTGTCTACTCCCAAGGTCCTAGTTTTCAAAACTATTGTTCATTATCCAGCAAAATGGAAATATTTTAAGTGATATCCTATTAACAGCCAGGAAATGCTTACACTGACGTTAGCAGATTCGTGTTCAGTCAGCCAGTGCTGAGCTCTAACCTTTGTGTATACTGCTTCCATAGGCATAATGTAAAAATCCATAAAATTCTGACATAAGAGAAACTGGTTACATTAAAATACATGGGTAGGTGTGCTTAGAGAAGTGGACAGAATCATGGATGGGTTTATTGGTGTGTCAGGATTGACACTTGGAAGAAGCAGAAAGATCAGATGTGTGCTGTGGTGTAGGTTAGCTATCTTTTGTTGTTCTCATAGTGCTCTGAACCCACATTGGGGCAGGGATTATCTTGGATGTGATCTAGGATATTGAGGTTGTTTGTTTCCGGAAACTCTCATTCTGTAGTTCCTTGGAAATTTCTCAAAATGTTGGAAGAGTGAAACATGCTGTCACGTTAAAACATTTTGTGACCTAGTTTAGGCTTAAGTATACTTTTGTACTGGCAAACACACAGGGGATTTAGGCTTTGCTCTAATAGCTACGTGAACTCAAATCTATGCCGAACGTGGATTGCTCTGAAGGCGATGGATCACAGGTTAGTAGGTTCTAGACCTTGAGCAAGACATTCCTTGGAGTTAAGGGGAGATTTATATTAAAGAGTAGCAAATTGTTTCCCTCTTTTGGAAATAAACAGAATCACCCTCTGATGATAAAATATTTCTTTAGCATGTCAAGATAGTTACTAAGAAAAGAAAGGAGGGGGAAATGGGGATAACTTATAAGCCCCATAGGGGCTTACTGTTTAGGAAATGAAATGTATTTAATAAAAGCGCAATAGCCTTATATACCGTGTGACGCGAAAATAATGAGGCATAGAAAAAAATGAAAAACACCAGACTAGAGCTTATATGGCCAAATAAATCTTGCCCCACAGGAGGCAGTCCAGTGTTTCTAGCTCTGTTCTAATTGAGCAAAACGTTTTCAGACTCTTTTGAAAGTGTCTTCAGAACTGTTTTATGAGCCAAACCCCAAAATCAACATCTTTACTTTATTATCACACCTCTTTTTGGAACCAAAAGAATGTTACTCAGCCTGATCCCCCACTTAATTTATCAGACTTGGCTCAGTCTACTTCCAGAATACAGTGTGCTTTTTGATAGGACAATTGAATAATTTTATTCATTTATTTATTCACTCAGTGAAGGAGGCTGAGTGCCTTCATTGAGTCAGGTGTGCTGGGATGACACATGAGAGTCTGACCCTGGAAATGGGAGGGGAGAAGGAAGATCAGCGAGGACCAGAGAAGATACCTTGAGTAGTCTTTGCACAGGAGCAGGAGGTTACCAGATGGACAGAGATACCAGTTCGTGCTAGAATCTAGTTAAAAGATGAAAATGAGGGGCGCCTGGGCAGCTCAGTCAGTTAAGCAGCTGCCTTCAGCTCAGGTCATGATCCCAGGGTGCTGGGATAGAGCCCTCTGTTGGGCTCCCAGCTCAGCGGGGAGTCTGCTTTTCCCTGTCTCTCTTCTCCTCTCTCCACACACCCGCCCCCACTCATGCGTGTTCCCTCTCTTGCTCTGCTCTTCCTCTCAAATAAATAAAAGTTTTTAAATGATGAGAATGGATTGGTAATTAGGGTGAGATCGTGAAGGCCTTAGTAAGCCGTGGAATGGAAGGTGCAGTGGTTAAGAGTGAGGGTTCTCATGCCTGATTATCTGAGTTCAAATTCTGGCTCCTTCCTTTATAAGCTTTATGACACTGGGCAATCTCTGAATCTTAGCCTTAGTTCTTTTCATCTGTAAAAGAGATGATGCCCACTTTATAGGGTTAAGAGGTTTAAATACATAGACACAGATAAAGTTCTTTTTTTAGGGGCCCTGGGTGACTCAGTCGGTTGAGCGTCTGCCTTCTGCTCAGATCATGATCCCAGGGTCCTGAGATGGAGCCCTGGGTCGGACTCCCTGCTGAGTGGGGAGCCTGCTTCCCCCTCTGCCTGCTGCTCCCCCTGCTTGTGCACTCTTACTCTCACTCTCTATCTCAAATAAATAAAATCCTTTTTTTTAAGTTCTTTTTTAAATTTTTATTTAATTTTTTTTCAGATAAAGTTCTTAATCATGTCTAACATATATAGTAAATACTCAGTAAATGTTAAATTTTTGTCCTGCTGCTTTGTCCTGTGGGCAGGAAACAATAATGGAAGTATTTTAAAGAGCGTAATATACTTTTTTGCCTTGTGTAGCATTAACTCCTCCTCTCTTCTTGAGGTAGTCTCTTCCCTCATTTTTTCTTTTTCAAATAGCTTTTTGACACATAGTTGACATGCCATACAGTTCCTCCATTGGAAGTGGGTGATTCAGTGATTTTAGTGTATTCACAGGGTTGTGCAACCTATCACCATAATCTAATTTTAGAACATTTTCATTCCCCCTAAAAGAAACACCATCCCCATTAGCAGTCAATCCCTGTTTCTTCCATCCACCTGCTACCACTCACCTCTGATTTACTTTCTGTTCTTAAAGATTCGCCTACTCTGGCCATTTCATATACATGGAATCATTCAATACATAGTCTTTTAGGACTGTCTTCTTTCACTTAACATACGGTTTTCAGGAGTTACCCACATTGTAGCATGTATTGGTCCCTCTTTTTTGGAATGGAATGGTACCCCACTATATGTGTATTGCACATTTTATTTATTTATCACATTTTATTATTTATCATCCACTGATAGACCATTTGGGTTGTTTCTAGTTGTTGGTTATTATGAGTCTTGGAGCTGTGAACTTTCCTGTGCTAGTTGTTGTGCAGACATGTGTTTTCATTTCTCTTAGGCATATATCGAGGAATAGAATTAATGCAGCAACTCTATGCCTAAGAGTTTGAGGAACTGCCAGACTGTTTCTGCAGAGTGGCTGCACCTAATTACATCGCTGGTGTAGAACCGTATGAGGGTTCCACTTTCTCTCCATCTTTGCCAATATTTTTATTATCTTTTTAATTTTAGTGGTCTTGGTATATATGAGGTGGTATCTTGTGGTTCTGCTTTGCATTTGTCTAGTGACTAATGATGTGTGAACATCTTCTCCTGTGCTTTTTGGCCCTTATTGAAATGTCTATTCAAATCCTTTCCCTGTTTTTGTTTTTGTTTTTTTTTTAATTTCACTTTATTTTCAGCTTTATTGAGGTATAACCTTGGCCCATTTTTAAGTTGGGTTGTCTTTTGATTATTGAGTTGCAAGGAGTTTTTAATGTATTCTGGTTCCAAGACTCTTACCAGATACATGATTTGCAAATAGTTTGTCCCCATCTTTGGGTTGGCACCTCATTTTCTTGATGATGTCCTTTATAGCACCAAGGACTTTATAGGCCCTTGGTGCTATAAAGGACATCATCTGACGAATCCAGTTTACCTATTCTTTCTTTTGTTGTTTTTGCCTTTGGTGTCCTATCCAAGATAACCATAGCCTAACTCAAGGTCATGAAGCTTTACTCTTAACGTTGTTTTCTAAGAGTTTTATAGCTTTAGCTCTCACAGTTAGGTTTGTGATCCATTTTGAGTTAATTTTTATGTTTGTTTTAAGGTACGGATCCAACTTCAGTATTTGGTGTGTGACTGTCCAGTTATTATGGCATTGTTCCTCAAAGAGTCTATCCTTTCCCCCATCTTTTTTGGGCACGCTTGTTGGAAATCAGTTGAGCACACACACTAGAGTTAATTTCTGGACTCTTCATTCTCTTCTGTTGCTCTATATGTGTGTCTTTACAGCAGTACCACCCTGTCTTGAGTTCTATAGTGTCTAGTAGTTCTATAGTAGTTCTGTAGTGTCCAGCTTTTTCTTTCTCAAGATTATTTTGGCTATTCTGGGTCCCTCGCATTTCTGTATGAGCTTTCGGGTCAGCTTGTTGTCAGTTTCTGCTAACAGTCTGGGATTCTGATACAGATTGCATGGAAGCCACAGATCAATTTTGGGAGTACTGCCCCTTAACACCAAGTCCCTCCCTCTCGTGAATACATATGTCTTTCCACTTAAGTAGATCCTCTTTAATTTCTCTTAACATTGTTAGTTTTCAGCGTGCAGTGAACTTCTTTTCTTAAATTTATTCTTATTTTGTTCTTTTTTTGATGCTCTTGTAAGTGAAATTATTTTCTTAATTACCTTGTTTTCTTGGTGACAACATTTTCTCAGCTGCGTTCTTGCTCGTCTCTGATTTGCTCAGGGGTGCTGCTCTTTCTGTTGCATCTTAACAGTCCCCAGGATTCTGACTTTCCAAACTGTTACTGGACCCGTATCCAAAGCTCCAAGTGTGTGTTTACAGTTCTTCCTTGGATTCCTAGGGATTCTACCTCCTAGATGTTACCATAGGAATATAAATTACTGGGCATAGAACCTAGCATGGGGCTTGATCCCAGGACACCAAGATCACTACATGGGCAGAAACCAAGCATCAGACACTTAACTGACTTTGCCACCCAGGCGTCCCTGGATCAAGAACTTTATTAAAGTACATGCATTTTGATTCAGAAAAGTATGTAAGTTTTGATTTTTGCAATGTCACGTACATTACCATCAGGTAATGAGCCAATGTTACAAGAATAGGGGAATGGTTGAATAAGTCACATAAATTTAGTGCAATTTAAAAGTGGCTTTATCATATGTAAGCATGCATATAGAGAGACTTGTGAAAGCATCTGATAGTTGGTGAAATATTTTAATTATACAAAACATTTATGTAAAGTGTGATTCTCTTTTTGTTAGCAACAATAGAAAATAAGCTCCAAGGGAGCAGGGATCTTGTCTCACTGACATTGATACCCCAAGAAGAGAGTAGGAGCTCAGTAAATATTTGTTCGTGGTATTGGTCTCTCTCTCTTTACTGCTTCTCTTGCTTTAATCTGTCTGTATTTCTTAACTTGGGCTTCTGCAGACACTTCCAACTTGTTTTCCTCGCCTCCAGTTTTATCCCCTACCGTCCAACTTCTGCTCTACAGTCAGAGTGTATTTCCAAGTGGTAAATGTGGCCATGGCATTGCCTACTGTAAGTAACATCCTTTGGTTCTTCCCCAGTGCTCCTAAGATAATTTCCAGACTTTTAGCCTGGATTACCAACCCCTTTGTAATTTCACTTCTGTGTACTTTTCCAGCTCTTCTCTTGCCATTTTCCAAGATAATCACCATGTCATGCCAAACTATCCACAATTCCCCAAATATGAATTTTCCTGCATACCTACCTACCTTTGGACATGCTGTTCCTTCTGCTCAGACCATGCCAAACTTTCCTTGTTTATCTGGCAAATTCCAGATCATCCTTTGAGATCCTGTGCCCCAGCTACACCCCTCTCTAGCGGCATAGGAGTGCCTCTTCTGCAGGGCTTCCATAACTCCTGAACTCTTTTGTAACCCTTAATGTACAGGAGATAGACATCTCTTTAGGGCTAGTGAGTTAGTGAGGGCAGGGACTCTATATTCTAATGCCTTTAACTCATCATCTTACTGCTGAACGGACTTCTGCTTTATCTCCCTCTCAGGGCTTCCCAGTTTGGGTCTGAGGCCTGGTACCAATTTCCTTTCATCTGTGATGAAATTAGAAAAATAAGGGCCCTGTGGTGAATTTTTCAGAAAGCTAAATCTGTTTACATTTTGGGTGTTAAAATGTGCTTTTTCTAATGAAATGATGTTGGTAGTAGATGGTAGGGTACATTTATGTCTTCAGTTGACAACATTCTGTCAGAGCCCAAAATTTGTTGGAAATTTTACAGTTCCCTGAAAACCAAAGGTCTGGGAACAGTGCTGTATCTCATGGGGTGGCACCAAGTCCCCAAAGTCAAAAGCCTATGAGTCATCCTTGGCTTCTCCTCCTTCCTCATCCCTCCACCCCCGCCACATTCAGACACTTAGCAAGTCCTGCCAACTCAACCTCCTAAATATTTCTGGAATCTGCACTCTCCTCTCCGTCCTTGCTGCCAATTCCTTAGGACAGGCCCTCTTTATTTTCTCTGTACAACTGCAACAGTCTCCTGACTGGTCTTCCTGCCACTGTTCCCCTCTTACCCATGCCCATCAGAATGAGCCGTTTAAAAAATCAGAAGCAGGTAATCTGTTTTCCACAGGATGAAAGTTCCTTATGGCATGCAAGGTTTTTCTCTAGTGGGACTTCTTGCTATCCTCTGTTCACACTGTCTCCTGCCCTTTCTTTACCACTTTTCTTGGGCAACTCCTGGGTAGGTTCAGTTGTCACTTCCTCTGTGAACTCTTTCCTGCAAGTCTGAGTTAGGTGCTCTTTATTACTCTTAAAATACCTTGTATATCTCTCTACCTCAGCATTTCCACATTAGTTGATAATTCATCTTTTCATGTCTGCCTGCCCACTAGACTCTGAACAGCTTAAGAAAATGTCTTTCTTCCTTTCATCTTTCTATCCCTAGCACACCCCGTACAATGCTAGAAAATAACAAATACTAAGTAAACATTTGTTGGCCAAAAGCATTTGTTTGGTCTTACAATTGGGTGTACAATGTGGAAGGTTTATGGACCAGAGTGAGGGGCTGAGTACAGAAGTCTCCACAAGGCAGCGAACGGGATAAAGGCCTTCTATGGAGGTTTAGGCAAGAGTGATGGGTACCTGAACTCAGGAAGTAGCAGTGGATAGAGAAACATTTAGGTGGTGGAATTGGTGCTTGGTTAGATGTATGAGGTCATGGAAGAGCCTAGGATTACTTGAAGGTTTCTGGGCTTAGAAAATTGGTTGGTTGGTGGTGTGGTTCACCAACAGGAGTAAGTTCTGTTCTAGACACTATGAAATTGATGTTGAGAATATTGGTTCAAGTTGTCCAAGAGGTGACTGACGGACTGTGGCATTTGTGGAAAGAACTGTTTTGGAGAGAGAGGCTGGGGATTCTGCAACCTGTAGGTACTATATAAAGTCTTGGCCACAGGGGAGATAATTATCATTTGCTGTTGGCTATGTCGCAGAGGTGGTGGTGCACTGGGTGGGAAAAGAATGGGACCATGAGCTTCTAGATACTGGAGGTCCAGATCAAGGAGAAAGAAGCATGTGAAGGTTTTAATTGAAATCCAGGTTAAGTGTCTTACAGTTTCCATCTATCAGATGAAAGTAATAATAACCACTTCATTGGGATATTAAAGGAATTCAATGAGTTTGCATGTGAAAAGTCTCAGGTACGGTCCTAGGCTCACTCTAGGGGCTCATAAATGATAGAGAAAAGATTCATGAAAATATTTCTCAGGACCTGGATAGTTTCAAAACGATTTTTCTTAGTGATTACATTGGAGATTATAGTTAATATCTTAAACCAAAACAATTTAGTTTTAAATAACACAAACTTAGCTTGTATAGTGTATGGAAACCATTTTTCCTATACAGCTCCATCTACCCCCTTTTATGCTATTATTGTCACACGTTCCATCTTTATACATTGTACGACCATAGATTAATACTTATTGTCATATGCGTTTGTCTTTTTAATCATATTAGGGAAAAAAATAGTTCCAAAAAGAAACTACAATAATACTGGTTTTTAAAATTTTTACCTATGTAGCTAGTTACCTTTGCCATTGTTCTTTCTTTCTTCATGCAGCTTTGAGTTACTCTCCTGTCCTTTCATTTCAATCTGAGGGACTCCCTATAACATTTCTTTGAGGGAAATCTACTGGCAACAGACTCCCTCAGTTTTTGTTCATCTGAGCATGTCTTAATTTCACCTCATTTTTGAGGGATAGTTTGTCTGGATATAGAATGCTTGGTTAACAGCTTTTTCTCTCAGCCTTTAAATGTGTCATCCACTGCCCTCTGTCTTCCATGGTTCTTTTTTTTTTTTAAATTTATTTGACCAGGGCAGGGGTGGTGCATTGGGGCAAGCCAGAAAGTACAAGCAGGGAAAGGGTGGGCAGAGGGAACATCTGGTAGAGTAAGGATCCTGATGCAGAGCTCCATTCCAGAACTCTGGGATCATGACCTGAGCCAAAGGCAGACCCTTAACAAACTGAGCCACCCAGGCCCCTATCTTCCGTGGTTCTGATGAGGTGTTGGCTCGTAAACAATGTACTGAATTTCCTTTGTAGGTGGTGAGTAGCTTATCCTTGCTGTTTCCACATTCTTTTTTTTTTGCTTTTTGGCAGCTTGATGTATAATGTCTCTCAGTGTGGCTCTCCTGGCCTCACATTAATGTGCCTAGAAAGCACTCAAAGGATCATAATAATGTAGCAAATTAAATAAATGATTGTACTTCATAATAACAGTAATGACTACAAATGATCCATCGGTAGAACACAATCAGTATATTGTGCTTAAAAAGCCAAGAAAATGTTCAATGCATGCTACAGAGAATCCCATTAAAAACTTTGATTTTTAAAAATTGTTTGAGGGCTTACAGTGGGTAAGAATCAGGTATGAAAAATTCTCACTTAATGTGGGTAATTCCCTTACAGAGTCTAAATATGAGTTGTTCCTATGTCTTTGCAAAAGAAATATTGTTCCTTAGGGGACATGTAGTTGGAGCTACATGTACAAATTCTTCTTTAGTTTTTAACTGCTCTCAACATGAAATATTTACCTTATTAGATGAAATATTCCTAGAACAAAGATTAAACTTTTAAAACTTTAAAATTAAAATTTTAAAATAAAATTTATATGTAAGCATACTAAATCATAACTTAATATTACACATTCTTACATCTGAACAAAACAACCTAATTTCAGATGCCTAAGTTTGGCAGTTGATAGAGTTGTCAGTTCTTTTAACTTTTCCAACTATGTTCTGTTTTCTTACCTTTTAATATAGTTTCCTGATGGTGTCCTTTATAGATTTTTTTCCCGTTCTTTTTTTTTTTTTTAAAGACTTTATTTATTTATTTGACAGAGAGAGAGTACAAGTAGCCAGAGCAGCAGGCAGAGGTAGAAGGAGAAGCAGGCTGCCCAATGAGGAGGGTGTCCGATAAGGGGCTCAATCCCAGGACTCTGGGATCACGACCTAAGCCAAGGGAATATACTTCACTGACTGAGCCCACAGGTGCCTCTTTTTTTCAGTTCTTAGCACAGTAGTTTTTGGAAATTTGGCTTTAAGAGATCTAATTTTAGAATGTAATATGTTAGAGGGGCCTGGTTTAGTCGGTTGGGGGGGCCAGCTCTTGATTTCAGCTCAGGTCATGCATGATCTCAGAGTCCTGGGATCGAGCTCCACATCAGCTCCGTATGTGCTCACTGGGGCGTCTGTTTGAGGATTCTCCCCCCTTTTCCTCTGCCTGTGTGCACATGTGCATGCTCGCTCTCTCTAATAAATAAATAAAATCTTAAGAAAAATAAAATAGAATGTAAGATGTTAGGTGTTAATTTTTATAATGGATTTTTTTTTTTTTAAGAAAAAACATGCTTTTGTTATTTTGGTTGCTTATACCTTGTTCTGTTAGAAAGGGCGCTGAATTCTTATCTTAGTCATGAGACCCAGGTTTCTTACTCCTTCTGTTGCTTTGCCCATCTGCATTCTCTTAGCCTGTGCTTCTTTCTCTGTAAAACAATTGTATGGAGCCGGATAGTCTGTGAAGTTCCCCATACTTTCAAAATTCCATAATTCTCTCATGTAGGACTTTTCTCTGGCTTCTATGATAAACATTAGAGTAATTTAAAGAATTTATGGGCTGTCATTGTTTCTCTTTTATATCATGATAATTCTGTTACTTTTGCTCTAACATTTAGCCAGGGATCAGAAAATAGTTTTATTTTTCCTACAAGCTCTTTTATGGAGTTGCTACATATTGGAGAAAGATTAAAATCTCATCCCTTCACTGAGGCAGTAATACATCCATAGTATTTTTTTCTCCTAGAACGAATTTAAGAACTTAACGTTGTTAACATAATTTAATTTTAAAAACTTGCCATTTCAGGATTGAGGAGCAGGATTTTGTCAGTAACTCAGAGGAGCAGGTTGAAGAAAAGTATGTGAGTGATGGGAGAAAGAAAACTTAAATGAGAAAAGAAGCTTTTATAATTCTTGTTTTTAAAATGATGATTCTTTTTTATTATTTACAATTGATACGCTCTGATTGTAGAAAATCTGGACAAATAACAGGAAACACAGCTCAGTAAGCTCATCACCCAGAGATAACCACTGTTAGCATCTTGATTCATCTTTCAACCATTGTGTATACATACATGCAGAATCAAGCTGTACATATTCTTCTGAAACCCTAATTTTCTTTTAATATATTATGAACACCTTTCCATGTTCAGTAAATATGAATCTGAATCACTTTTTTAAAGGCCATATGATCTATAGATATCTATTTACATATCCATCTATCTTCCTAGATTACTCTCCAGAAAGGTTTTTGTTTGGTTGGTTGGTTGGTTGTGGTTTTTTGTGTTGTTTTTGCCAATTTGTACTCCCACAGTGATGTGGATCCATTTCACAAACCCTTCCAGATGCTATGCCATTTTATCATTAAAAATTCCTTACCCAGTTTGAGGAACTTAAATAGTGTATTGCTGATGTTTTCATTTATGTTTCATTAAGTTATTACTATAGTTTAACATTTTCTCATATGTTTACAGTCCTTTATGTTTCCTTAAAAGGAACTCACTTTGGTGGTGGTTTTATTAGATAAGAACCTAATCCTAAAAGTACCTGCGTGACTTAGTGCTGGGATAAATTTACTCACCTCATAAGGATGTGATTATGAAAGATTTTTGGCTTATGGTGTTGGTAAAGTTTGGTTAGCTTTCTTCTAAGACCCAGCAGACAGCCTTCAGCACAGACAGCTGCCTAGTTTGGGCTGATTCGTCGTTTTTCCTCAAGAGAGGCCCAAAGCTGGAGAACGGGGCTTTTACAGGTCAGAAATGGAGACAGAACTGGATGTTGAAAGTTTTCCAGAATTCAGCACTCTCTCTGACTCAAGCCAGAGCTGTTGACTTTACTTTCAAAAAGATCATTTAATTCTTGTATTTTTGAGATCAGAATATCTTTTTCTGGCTCTGTTGGGGGAACTGAAGTGGGTCATTTTTCTAACTAGTTAAGGGAAGGATGTAAGAGGGCCTGGGGGATCAATAGTCTTCCACTTTATTTTTCCTGTGAATTTTCTGAACATGTATTGTTTTCAGTCCAGCATGAAAAGCATATACTACTATGTCCAGGTTTACCAGAGGCCTCTGGGGGGTTGGCATGAAGCCAGCTCCCATCAGCCAGTGTGCCTCCTGTGCCATAGAGAGGTCTCTGACCCAAGTGCTGCAGAGGCAGGATTGCACAGTGGTTAGGAAATCCCACTCTGGAACCAGACAGCCTGACTTCAGATCCTGTCTCCACCACTTACAGTCCTATGCTTTAGGCAACGTACTGAACCTCATTCTGGCTGTTTCTTTCCTCCTTTTGTTTCTCAACAGCTTTATTAAGATACACTTTACTACCTACATCAAATTTATCTGTATAAACAATTCAGTGGTTTTTGGTCCATTTACTGAGTTGTCCAGCCATCACCATGATATAATTTTAGACCATTTTATCACCCTGAAAATACCCTGGTACCCATTTGTGGTTATTTTCTGTTCCTCTCCCTGCCCCAGCACCTTCAGGCCTAGGCAACCACCAACCCACTTTCAGTCTCCATGGACCTGCCTACTCCGGACCTTTCATATAAAAGAAATCATGCAATATATGGCCTTCTGTCACCAGCTCTTTTCACTTAGTGTAATCTTTTCAAGATTTATCCATGCCGTACCATGTATCTGTACTTCATTCCTTTTTTTTTTTTAAAGATTTTATTTATTTATTTGTCAGAGAGAGAGCGAGCGAGAGCGAGCATAGGCAGACAGAGTGGAAGGCAGAGTCAGAGGGAGAAGCAGGCTCCCTGCGGAGCAAGGAGCCCGATGTGGGACTCGATCCCAGGACACTGGGACCATGACCTGAGCCGAAGGCAGCTGCTTAACCAACTGAGCCACCCAGGCGTCCCTTCATTCCTTTTTATTGTCAAATGATACTCTGTTACATGGATATACCGCTTTCTCGTTATCCATGCACCCATTGATGGACACGTGGGTGGTTTCTACGTTTTTCGCTATTATGAATGAGGCTGTGGTGAACATTTGTTTATGTACGTCTGTTTCTTTATTTGTAAAGTGGGCACCATTTCATAGAATTGTTGTGAGGACTGAAAAAGTCCAAATAATGTAGTAGTAGCGAGTAGATAGGGAGCAAACTATCAGTGTTAGTTAATAAATGCAATTTATGAGTGTATGTCCTCGCTTCACCTCAGTGACAGGATTTGGCTTACTCAGGATGCCATGCTTTCTTTCCTGTGGACATCTCCAAAGATCCTCTGTTTTACTTCACTGCTGACTTCTCCCTGAGTTACAGTTTTCTGAGAAGTTTAATTCATTTAGTAAACATTTCTTGAACACCTGCTGTCCCAGGTGCCGTGGAGAATTAAAAGAATAGGGTAAACCAAAGTGTGAAGAAGCTTTTCCAGTTAAAGGCTGTCTTTAGTTTGCTAATCTGCAACCTCTGACCTGCCAGGAAGGTTTAGGACTTAGGGCCCCTGAACCCCATTTCTCACCAAATGCTACACGTTTGGGCGTCTCTTAATCCTTTCACTTTTGTCATGCCTTTGTTTTAACCAACATATCTATGTTTGTCAAGAGGCAAATGGAAGCTGACTGTTGTGGAAATAAGGCGACCGAGTCTCAGTGTAGAACCCAACAGGTAATAGTAGTTAGTAGCTCATTCCTGCGCTGTTGTGGGGGTGATCAATGATGTCTATTCTAATCCCTATGGAGAAGTTCCTGATTTTTTCAATTTGTAGGTTTCTTCTTTTTGGTAGAGTCAACTTTATGTTCTTTTTGAACGTACGGAACTATTTTTTGTTGGTACTGGACTCCGCAAAAATAATCAGCTCAGCATCATCTGGCTGCCTGTGTTTTCTGTCTCTTGACTTCGTGTGGATAGTGATTTGCATGGTGACTTAGAATACACGTGTTGACTATTTTGCCTCTGCCACCATTCTTTGCCCTGTAAGAGAACAAATATGTTTTTATGATTTCCTCATTTGTTTGAGCTCTGAAGTAGTGTTCCCTTTTTCCTATAATAGCATAGTTAGCCTAACAGAGTGATGCTACTACCTCATTCTTCTCTCTGCCTTTCATTCAGACAAAATGCCTTAGCAGTTCAAAGAACTGTTAGATAACGGAAGAGTGCCTTTGGTGCTTGCTGTAGGATTAGGGAAGAAGTTTGGATTCTGTTGCTTAATGTCCATTTCAGGAATTCATCTTGAAAATGAGCGGAGTCGTCTGCAGGCCCCCCTATATGCCCCTTAGGACTTCTACAGAGCTTATTTGGGGCCTCACTAATAGTATACCAGTTTTGTCCTGTTATCTGCCGTCATATGGTAGCAGTGTGTTTCCATATATAGGAGTTTTACTGTTTGCTCTGTTTTAAATATTTACTGTCATGCAAGCCTGTATTTTGTGAGCTTGCCCAATTTGGGGGATTCCTATTGAACTTGTAAAACATTTTTTGGTTCACCAGAACCAAATTAGTAGAAACTCTGAATTAGTAGAAACTCAGATTAGTAGAAACTCTGAAGATGAACTAGAAGAAGATGAATCACGAAACTTTCTTATGAACACACTCTTTAAGGCTATAAAGAACCGAGTGATTTAGTAAATCAGAGATGCTGACTTTGCATTCCCTCATAAGATGATGGTAGCCTTGAAATTAGCAGCATGACCAGAGATTTCCCTGCTTTGGAGTTACGATCTGACATTTCACTTGACCCTTGGATTAACATAGGTTTGAATGCTTTCACCCACATATATGCAGATTTTTCCCTGTAAATACAGTAATTTTTCCCTGTAAATACAGTACAGTAAATGTATTTCCTCTTCCTTATCATTTTCCTAATAACATTTTCTTTGCTATCTTTTTTTTTTTTTTTTTTTAATATGGACCATTTCATAGATTTGCCTGTCATCCTTGCATGGGGGCCGATTTTAGTATATGTGCTGCGGAAGCGAACGCCAGCTTACTTTACTTAAAAAAATTCAGTATGTAATACATATAACACACATAATATGTGTTACTCCACTGTGTTCTCAGTAAGGCATCCAGTCAGCAGTAGACTATTAGAAGTTGAGTTTTGGGGGAATCAAAAGTTACACATGAAATGGGGCGCCTAGGTGGCTCAGTGAATTAAGCCTCTGCCTTCACCCCAGGTCAAGGTCTCAGGTTCCTGGGATCAAGCCCCGCATTGGGCTCTCTGCTCAGCAGGGAGCCTGCTTCCCCCTCTCTCTCTGCCTGCCTCTCTGCCTACTTGTGATCTGTCTGTCAAATAAATAAATAAAATCTAAAAATAAAATAAAAAAAAGTTACACGTGGATTTTTGACTACGGGGAGGTCAGCCCCCCTAAGCTCTGCATTGCCCAAGGGTCACCTTCCCTGGGCATGTCCCCTTTTCAGCAGTAGGTAGTGAGGTTGCGTAAATCAGGGTTCTAAGAGACCATAGCTCATTGAGATGCATCCTTTATTTTATTTTATTTAAGATTTTATTTATTTATTTGACAGAGAGAAATCACAAGTAGACCGAGAGGCAGGCAGAGAGAGAGAGAGGGAAGCAGGCTCCCTGCTGAGCAGAGAGCCCAATTCGGGGCTTGATCCCAGGACCCTGAGATCATGACCTGAGCCAAAGGCAGTGGCTTAACCCACTGAGCCACCCAGGCGCCCGGGATGCAGCCTTTAAATTAAACTTTAAATTAAAACTTTATGTTGTTTTTAAATACTACTTCTTGCCTCCTCACTTCCTCTTACCCCACTGAGTCCTTTCCTGCTCTAGGTTATATATTCCTAATATGCTGTGAACTCATCCGTATGTTGTCTTCTGCCTTTCTCTGCTTTTTCTCCACAAAAAGCTTCTGCAGTCAGACCAGAAACCTCAAATAGGAATCCTTAGGAGAGATGAATTCGTCTTCTTTGGAGCTGTCAGTGGACATGTGCCTAGAGGGACAATATAAGGGGAATTGTCCCAGCCAGTCAGGACTAGTTCAGTCACCTAGAGGAAACCACTGCTGTTTATATGCTTGTCCTTAATTCATTTTGTCTAATATGTAAGACATATTTGAGGTCAGATATTGATGTTTCAAAATAATTTTAATCACTTCAAGATACGTATAAATGTTTTAGGACTATTTTTTTTTTGTAAGTAAGAGAAGCGCAACTCAAAAGTGGGTAAGTGTGAAAGTGATGTTACTAGCTAACATAATGAATAAATCCCGGGTTGTATCGGCACAAGTGGGGCCGGTGCTTAACCACTGTTCTCCAGAATCTCTTGCCTATCATTTCTCCTCGCTGGCTGTCTGCCCTGTTGGCTGCAGTCCATGGTATGCTCACTAAAGTGGTGGCAAAGACAGCCATCGGCAGCTGCAGGCTTAGATGTTGCCAGTTTGGTAATCCCAGAATAAAGAGAGCTCTACTCTCCCAGAAGTTTTAGTAAAAATCCTGGGACTGATTCACATGATCCTGTCCATCCCTGAATCAGCCCATATCACTCACTCTCTACAGGGGAGGTTAAATGCCATGACACACTCTTGTCCCCACAACCGTATTAACTAAGTCAGGAAGGGTTCGTCAAAAACAAATGAGGATATGGTTTACAGAAGAGGGAATAGGTGTCGGAAAGGCAGACATCACAGATGTCTACTGAATATTAGAATGCAGAATGAATTTACTTTGATGTTTCATGTTATGTTTATAGATTTTGTTTGGAACTGATACACAGCCATACACCATTACTTATGGTTTTATGTATCAGTCTTCTTTCCCCTCTCCCCCAGCTAGATGGTAAAGGTCTTAAAGACCGTACCCATCATAGATCTTTTGGAATCTCTAAAATGTACAGTACTACACCTGCACGTGGTAGGTACTCATAAAGGTTTATGGACGCTGTGGAAATGGCTGGTTCCTTCTAGGAGCATTTTCATTATTGTTGGTGGCAAATACCTCTGGAGTTAACACCATTCAGTGTTGGTTTAGAACAAGTGCACACACAGCCCATTTAATGAGCAAGTAGAGAACACCCTGGCCAATATCCAGTTGCATAGGGCAAGCAGGATGCGTGAACGTAACCTTGAGTGCGTGCAAGCTATAGGCACAGAATGTGCTCCATGGACTATAGAGAAAGATAAAAAAGAATTCTTCTCAATTCCAAAGACTGGCTGTAGTTCAAATAAAATTTTGTTTAGCGCCCTTAGGCAGCTGTGCCAGACATCTCTCAGCTCTTGAACTATTTGATGTCCAAACATTCAAGACTATGAAAAAAAAGGTGACAGGAAAAAAATCCTCATAGAACTTCCTGTGACAGGTCAAAGTTTAATCACAGCAAATAATGCAGATTTCCCTTTTATTATAACCACAGCAGAAAGGCAGGTCTTGTGTTTACAAAGCATGTTGTTTGGGAGACCTCTGTAAATTGTAATCTTTGGAAATCCCAAACCTATTGGATGTAATCCCGTCCATTAGATGAAGGCAGCTTGCCTATGCCACAAAGATCCAGAACAGCAAGTTAAATGGAAAATATGAACAGGAAGCAGTCATTAAGAATTACAATGGGTAGGATGCAGAGCTAATTCATGGAGATATTTTGTTATGAGATAATGACATCACTAGGACAGCTGGAAAGCTGAGGGCTATAAGGGGTCAGGACTATAGAGACAGGGAGAGAACTCAACTTTATGGGAGAGTTAGGGGCTTGGCTGGCTTAATTGTGAGACGGTAATGACCTAGCTGACTTTTTTGGATTGCGTTTTTCATAGCTCAGCTGGGTTTGGAGACTTAGTGAATGCTGAGAACCACTTTTCACTTCTGAACATTTCCTTGGATTACAGAAAGCTAAGCTCTCATGGTTGCATATCGAATGGTGGTTTTGATTTCCTCTGAAAGTCATCTGAGATATTTTGTTCACATTCAACACAGTGCGAATGTATTTTGCTTATGGAACTGCAATCATATAATCACTGAAATGGTATTTTTGTCAATTTACTGAATAGCAAAAAAAAAAAAAAAAAAAGTTTTCAAAAAGTCTCAAGATGTTGGTCAACACAAGGAATCATAGTTAAAGTTACTTTCCAGTCTTTCTGTTCAGATGTTCAGACCTGTCTGGCTCTTTGTTCTGCAAGTGTAGGGGTTCTAGGCAGCCTGGCCACATTCCTCATTGATTTCATATAAATATATTACAGATTGTTAACCTCCTGCCAAATACCAGGGATTTCAGTTCTTGCTTTAGCTCAGTTGCTTTATGTGAGTCTTATTTGTTATATTAAAATATCTATGTCCTCTTTATTGCCCACCACATTGACTGTTATTTATTTGATTTGGGATAATTCCAGAGGGAGTCATTGTAGACAATAAAGCACCATAAATATTATGTTCTAAAATTCCTCAGATGAATACAGGCCTTTCCTGCTATTTGAAAGTAGAATGTTCCTGTGAAAGCTTTTGTAGGCTGAAATGGTGTAAAGTGAAGAATCAATTACCATTAATTTGTATGGAAAGTCTTTTGAGTGTTCCCAGAACCTCTCTTAAGGTTTTCTGATACCTTAAGACACATCTTGCTAACGGGTGCACAAAATAAATCAAGATAAAGCACAGATGCTCCGAGAGAGCCTCCAAGCTAATGCGACTTGATGCCCTGAGGCTGAGTATCCTTGTGTAGAAGGAGTCTGAGGGTATCCCCTGTTCACTGTTTGCGGTGCGCGCTGCCTCTGTAAAGGCTCACGTATTGAGTGCTGTTTTCAATTTTCTCCTTTTTTCCTAAAAGGAAAAACCCTCTGAGATTTCTTCAGTTAGCGAGAACAGGTGTACTAATGTAGGACTTTGGTAAAAAAGTAAAAGGGTAGTGGCGTGCACTTTCAAAGACTTGGGGGATACCTGTATTTATAATCGTTGACTCAGAATGCATTTCATCATACACATTATATAGTGTAAACTACTATATATAATATAAATATATATAATATATATATCTATATATAATATAACTTTTTTTTTTTTAACAGTGATAGTATTCACTAAACATGTCAGACTGGATTTTGTACATTAGTGTAGAGCGGTATTTCCCAAAATGTTTTCGGTGGAGTCGTGGCTCTGTAAGGGGTTAACCATCAGCACTGGAGCCAAAAAAGACAGGTGTCCTACGGGTCCTCCCAGGACCTCTCCTTCCCTTGATGTCACTTGGGGATTTCTAAGGAGAAAGTAGTACGCTGCATTTTCCTAATGAAATTCATACCAGCATCCTAACCAGCTGGAAAGGCAACCCTGCAGGGCCACCGGCTCCAGACACTGATGACTCTGGCCCTGCTGTGGCCCGTCTCTCAAGACCTGATAGAGGAAGGAGGCTCAGGATTTGTTCTGGGGGGAGCGGTGGCTGTGGGGCCCCGGAGGCAGTAGGGTGGGAGGCCCGCAGGAGCGGCAGAGACCTGGGAGCACTTTCCCAGGGTTCAGCGCTGGGAGAGCCGTGGCCAGGTTCCCAGCCATGGCTGAGTCTGGGGAGCAAGTGGTCGCAGCAGTGGACCCAGGAGCTGGAGTGGGAACCCACCTGGGAGAGAAGTCGGTGGGCTGTGGGCGGCCTTATCATCAATAAGCTGGGCCCAGAGGTGGTGGACTCCAACCCCTACAGGCGCTGAGCCAAATGGGAATTGAAATGGACTGCAGGGAGGAAATCTGTACCCTTGCTGTAGCAATAGTAGGTGTTGGCGGAGTGGTGTGACTGCTGAGGTGGCCTCACTACGTTGCTACTCTTTGGCCACGACAAGGAGGAGCTGGCCAGTATGAATAGACCTTTCTTCCAACCTGTCCTTCCAATCAAGCAGGATTAAGTGAAGTTCAAGCAGCAGTATATGCTTTGAGGAACATTAACCCTGGTGTTCTTTAGGAAGTACACAACTACAGTATAACTCTAGTAGAAGACTTTCAGCATTGCATGGGTAAGAATAAGTAATGGCAGATGAGAAGAGGGAAAACCCCTTGACCCAGTTTTTAGCTGTGCGGACGGTTTGGAAGCTTGGATGACAATAAACATGGCTTGTGGTGAACTTGGGCAAACGTGGCGGGAGTCTGGGGTCAGTGAAAATGCAGCTTCAGGGCATATACAGCTCATAATTCTTGGAGAATCTGCTTGTTTGGCATGGGCTCCACCAAATTGCTGTAAATACCAATGAAAAGACCTTCAAATGAGATGGTGCTGTGCAGCCAGTCTTCCCGCCACTGTCGGCATGGTTGCTGGGATCTTGGTGCAAAATGTGTTAAAAGTTTCTGTTAAAAGTTTGGTACTGTGAGTTTTTACCTTGGATATAATGCAGTGAATGATTCTTTTCCCTTCTGGGTCCGTGAAGCCAAATCCTTAGTGTATTGACAGAAATTGCAGGAAGCAACAGGAAAACTACAAGAACAGAAGGTTGTTCAACAAGAGGAAGAGATAATAGGTGAAGACAAGGGTTGAGGTATTGAGTTGGTATCTGAGGTTTCAGAAGACGAATTGCTCAATTCTTTCAGGCCCAGTTCCTGACTTACCTGAAGGATTGACCTTGCCATATACAATTCCCAAAAAGTAAGAAGGTTCTATGCCTCAGGTAACTGTGGAAGATTCTGGTGAAAGCTTGAAAGACATCGTGGCCAAGATGAAGAATATGTAGATAATGGACTGACCTGTATTTTACTTCCCAAGTTTAAGCCCATTCCCTTGCCATTTAAAAATTTCATTTAAAAACTGGCAAAGCTTAGAGCAACATGAACTGAAACATAGTCTTCACAAAATTGTTACACTTTCCCAAAATACTGTGTTACTTGTTGCTTTCTCCCTTCAACTAAATCAGTAATTCCCCTAAAACTCATGTTTCATTCTAGTTAAGAACACTTGAAAACTTCGCCATTGAAATGTCTGTGCCTTTTGGAAGGGGTGGGAAGAAATGACCAATTTGATCCCATATTCCTTTTCCTTCCAATAATCCCTTTGTGGCCTGGTACCTGAGGCATGGGCAATAAAGTAGTATGTGGTTCTCAAATATAGGGAAAGGACAGGAGCTACAGCCTGTTGATGAGAGCTACCAGGCATCTATTCAGTGTATGTAGAATCACTCTTTACGAGAAAACTGTCTACTACTATTAACTTAGTTAGCAGTGAATTTAAAATAGTTAACCTGTAAAATAAAAATACCCTCTCAAATGTTACCTGATGAAGTAAATGCTGAAGTAAAGTCACTGGAAAAGTTTATAAACCTGTGAATTATATCAAAATAAGACAAAGGCAAACAAAAGGAAGCTCTCTTCACAAAAAAATGGAGAAAGGTACTTTTGGGAAGTACAAATTACATTTCTGCACCGGCAGAAGAAAAGAAATCATTGCTCCTGTGGAATATGTATCTGGAGTCACTGTACTTTATTGAGGAGCAAGGAATAAATTTAGTAAGATCATTTAGTTTATACCCATCATGTGAGCTATCTTTAGGATATTTCATTTAAATTTGATTCCTAGATAATTCGATAGTACTTTAGTGGAGACATAGAAGAGACCTAAATTACCTATGCAGTGAGTGACATGCCCCAACATTCCACATTTTATTTTTTTTTATTTTTTAGATTTTATTTATTTATTTGACAGAGAGAGAGAGATCACAAATAGTCAGAGAGACAGAGAGAGAGATGAGGAGAAGCAGGCTCCCTGCTGAGCAGAGAGCCCAATGCGGGTCTCGATCCCAGGTCCCTAGGATCATGACCTGAGCTGAAGGCAGAGGCTTAACCTACTGAGCCACCCAGGTGCCCCAACATTCCACATTTTAAAAATTGCCGGTGAGGGGCACCTGAGCCACCCAGGTGCCCCAACATTCCACATTTTAAAAATTGCCGGTGAGGGGCACCTGGGTGGCTCAGTCAGTTAAGCATCTGCCTTCAGCTCAGGTCATGATTCCAGGGTTCTGGGATGGAGCCCCGCATCGGGCTCCCTGCTAGGAGGGAGTTTTCCCTTTCTGTCACCCCTCCCTGTGCTCCTGTATGCACTCTCTCTTGTTCACTCTCTCAAATAATAAAATCTTTAAAAAAAATTGCCCGTTAAAATTAGTGCCTTTTCTCCATGGCTTATAATCGAGAGCAGTGGGCAGTGGCTTCCATGAGCTCACCTCTGCCTGTCTCATGTGTGGAGTCCAGTGGCCTTAGGTACCATCAGTGAGTCTTCATATTTTGAAGAGAATAATACAACTTTGAGGAAAGTAACTTGGGTGGGTTAGATGTTATTCTTGAATTGTGTCACACAAACAGTAAAATGAAGCAACAGAGGCTGCTGCCACGGCAGTTAGGTAACAACAACGGTTTGGAAGCAGGCGACCTTTTGGTTCAGCAGCGTTTTATGATTATTTTATATTCCAGTTATGTCCCCATTCAACTTTTTATTTTCTTCTGGAAATTACTGAAATGTCATATATTCAAAACTGTAACTGCAGGAAAAACTGGAGTTGCTAAAATCAGTGTTGCCCTGAGGCAGTGGTAAAAAACGATATTTTTTTCATGAAGGAAATACATTAATTATAGTGGAAACATTTTAAAAGTAACATTTAAGAAGCACTACTGTAGTGCTGCAGTTCCGCGTTTGTGTTTGAATTTAGTACATGTCATTTTTGATTCATTGTGGTTTTATCTCATTTACAAAAATAGAAGTAACCTATAGAAAGAAGCTTGGTGATTGTGGAACTGCTTTTTCTTCTGCAAAAGGAAGGAAAAAGGTGAAGCTCGCAAAGTATGTGGCTTTACAATGGAAAGAAGATGGTTCAAAGGAGCCATGAATAAATGGTAGTTGCCTCACTTTACCAAACTGATGGAGTTATTTTGATAAACTTCCCAAATGGCGAATTCATCCGTGACGGCAGTCATCACTATCACAGTATGGCACTCACATGATTAATGGCATTATCGTCAATAAATTTAGTAGAGTTTTTGCTTTATCAGAATAGTTTTCCAGAATAAGTCACATTAGTGACATCAGAAGACTCTGGGATTTCAAAAAAAATCAAGTTTAGAAGTAGATGAATAAAACTTGGAAATAAGGGTGCTTGGGTGGCTCAGTCTGTTAAGCATCTGCCTTTCACTCAGGTCATGAATGCAGGGTCCTGGGATCAGTCCCCACATCGGGCTCTCTGATCACCAGGCAGTCTGCTTCTCCCTCTGCCCACATAAAGTCTTTAAAAAAAACTTAGAAATCAAGCACCTGGATGAGTCAGTCAGTTGGGCAGCCAACTCTTGGTTTTAGTTCAGGTCATCATCTTCCAGTCCTGGGATCCACCCCAGTTAGGCTTGACTCTGCTTAAGAGTCTCTCTCCCTCTATTTCCCCCTGCCCCTCTCCCCCTGCTCCCAGGCCTATGTGCACACTTGCTCTCTCCCTCTCAAATAAATATTAAAATGAAATCTTTAAAACTTAGAAATGAGGGCACCTGGGTGGCTCAGTTGGCTAAGCAGCTGCCTTTGGTTCAGGTCATAGTCCTGGGGGTACTGGGAACCAGCCCTGCGTCGGGCTCCTAGCTCAACAGGGAATCTGCCTCTCTCATTCCCCGCCCCTCCACGCAGCTTGTGCTCTCTCAAATAAATATCTAAAACAAAAACAAAAACTTAGAAATCAGAGTATTTTTTTTTTTAAGATTTTATGTATTTATTTGTCAGAGAGAAAGAGAGAGCACAAACAAGGGAGCGGCAGGCAGAGGGAGAGGAAGAAGCAGCCTCCCCACTGAGCAAGGAGCCCAATGTAGGATTCGATCCCAGAACCCTGGGATCATGACCTGAGCTGAAGGCAGCCAAAATCAGAATATTTAGAAGTAAATAAAAGTGAGAAGAAATTCAGTTGATCTTGATTGATTTTAGTGGAGTCGTAGAACTCTTCCCAACTGCCCGTCATTAAAGAGTAGCGTGGATCTGGCTGTGAAGTGTGTGTGGTCGGTTGTGGTGTTCATCCCACCAGACTTAATGATAGTGTTCTTTAGTTTATTTTACAGTTTAATTTAAATTCACAGAGAAGTACCAAATGTTGTGGGGCCCCATTTAGCCCAGAAATGCAGTGGGGTGACATGGTGAACCAGCTTGGCATGAAGAATTCAACAGAGGTAATATACAAAGTACATAATTGAGAGTCAACCCTGCATTCTAGTGGCAGGTTATGTGCACATTTATGGTTAGTTTCTTTGAAGAGAAAGAGTGTTTATTCGGTTTTTAAAAATGAAAGAAAAGACTAAGAATAGCATTTTATTAGCCTTAGTATTTATATTACATTCTTGTCAAATTTACTTACAGCTTGTTTACGGGTGGTTTGTTTAATTATTCAAACATGGTGAGCGTCTCATGTGCTGGATAGTGTACTGTCTGTGGTTCAAAGTAAAGAAGAATTTGTCCTTGGGCTTGAAAATGCTCTCGACTACTGACGGCTTTGCTTTTAAATACTTCAGTTTTGACTTAGTCGTGGAATTGTATGGAAGACATTAGATTCGCCCATCCAAACTTAATTATAAAGTCTGTTAATCAGTCTTTATTATTTAAGGGTAATTTAGTTTGTTAATGCATTTTCAAATACCGCCTCTCACCCACAGAAAATGTTATAATTTCAGTTTTCATTAGCATGCTATTTGGAATTTTTTAAACCAAGTATTTATGCGCTTTCCAGGGAAATGATTTGATTCACCAGAATGAGAAGTCTCTCTTAGAAATAATCCAAATTTCTCTGTATTTCATCATCCTCATTTTCATAGGCCTGATAGTGACACCTTAAATTCCAGAAAAATCTTCATCTCAGAGCCCAGCATCTCCGAAGAATGCTTAATCTGCCCCTTTAATAATTCTTGAACTGTGTGCAAAAAAGAACCCTATTTTTCCTAGGCTGCAGTTTTTTAAGCTATCTCCATTGGCAAGTTGTACGTAAGTAAGGTCTTAACTAAGGAAACTCTCCAGGCAAACATTCCTATGCTCCAGTCATGTTGTTTTCTCTTTGCTGCTATGGATTTTGTCATCCCTTAACCAAGTACTTCTCTCCTGAATCTCAGATTACTTTTAGAGTATCAGATCCCATTAGGTACCCTTACATATCATAGTGATCAACACTGCCGTTTTTTTTTTTTTTTTCGTATTGTATGATCGAATTACAGGATATATGTAAGATGTACAAATTACTTCTTTGCCTATTGTTACTGACTTAATATCTCTTTCTTTTCTTCTTTTAGGTTGTTTGATGTATGCACAGTGTCACGAACAGACAGAGAAACCAAACTGACATTAGTGTTTGAACACGTCGATCAAGACTTGACCACTTACTTGGATAAAGTCCCGGAGCCTGGTGTGCCCACTGAAACCATAAAGGTACCAAGAATCGTCTCTCTGCTTGATTAAATAGTCACATTATTATAGTCTATTACTCGGTCGTATTTCTTTCCTATGAAAATTGCCAGGGGGTGCCTAGCTGGTTCGGTCAGTGGAGCATGTGACTCTTGATCTCAGGGTCTCAGGGTGTAGAGCTTACTTTAAAAAAATATATATTGCGAGAATTAGAGCTTTTGGAACTCTGTAGATAATTAAAATGTACCAGCTAAGTGAGATGTTCAAAGAATGAGATATATTCTAGCTCATTAATTATAGAGCTGAGTGAAAAAACCTTTGTAGTGTTCATACATATTAAAATTTTTGAAAAGTATCTCTATGTACATTATCTGGCCCTAATCTTAGAAGGTATAGTGTCATAAATACAGCTCAGTCTTTTTCTGATCACAGACTCTGAGGGACGTAATTTGAAACTTCGCCTTGAGCATGTTGCATATTGTAATTGTATAATGACTCCAGAACATAAAGTATACTGTGTAAATCTGAAATACTGGTTCTTAGACCCTTCATTCTCCATTTTTTTTTCTCACTCATGAAACACTTAGAGGAAGCCTCAGTGCCAGGTACGGTCCTAAACCCTTGGGATGCGAATGACTTAAGACTCCTTAGAGATCATCCAGAAGTCCTTTCTTCCTTCAACCCTTCCTTCAATCCTTTCCCTATAGCGGGAAAACCTACTTAGGAAGTTTTATTGGTCATACTTCCGTCCTGCTTAATGGAACTTCTCAGTATATCTCTTTGATCAGTGAGTGTGGTGGGTGGGCGGGTCTTCAAGATGACCTTTTCATTTATATCTATTAGGTGACTTAATGAAACCGGCTCCTAACCTCACCAGTCCTTGTTTAGAAATGGTTTCTAAAATTCAGCATCATTTTAGATAAGAGGTAATAGCTGGAAATACTTTATGTGGAAATACTTTAATGGAAATACTTGACTTCTAGTGATAGCAAGGTGGTGTTTTCAGATGCTGACACATTCAGAACTTGATGCTGAATGATTTGTTCCTTTGATTTTACATTGATAAAGGATTTATTCCCATCTGCCTTTCATGAAAGAATGTGATGCTCAGTAGTGTGCACTCACTCGTCTCTTTCTGAGCAGTTTTAGGGACTTAAAGGCCCTTTAAATGTAGGAATTCCTGGAGTGCCTGGATGGCTCAGTTGGTTAAGTGTCTGATTCTTGATTTCCGCTCAGGTCATGATATCGGGGTCATGAGATCAAGCCCTGCGCTCAGCGTGGAAACCACTTGAGATTAGTCTGCTCCTCACCACCCCCAGCCGCGCCCCTTGCCGGCTCTCTCTCTCTCTCTCAATGAATAAAATCTTAAAAAAAAAAGTAGGTATTCCTACTTTTCCTGCTTCCTCCTCTTCTCCTCTCTCCCTGCATCCCTCGTTCCTCTCACTTTCTTTCCAGTGTGGCTTCAGTGCTTTCCTCTGTGAGTTTGTCTGAAACCCTATGTTCATCCCACAGAGCAGAGCCCCTTCTCATGGACTCTGTTACTTGCCAAGTTAGACTCTGTGTGGTTCACGATTTCTTACCTATGTCATTCATCCTCCTCCTCATAGTCATTTCTTTGCTCCCCCCCACACACCAGTAAATCTGCTGAGCTACCAGGCTCACCCCAGATAGTTTTTGATCAACTTTCACAGCTGGATGTAATCTCATTGGTCTTAACAGTGCTTGTTCTACACATCTCCCCCTTTTGGTCCTATTTTCTACCTTTTTTTTTTTTTTTTTTTTTAAAGATTTTATGTATTTGACAGAGAGAGAGAAATCACAAGTAGGCAGAGAGGCAGGCAGAGAGAGAGAGGAGGAAGCAGGCTCCCAGAGGAGCAGAGATCCCGATGCGGGGATCGATCCCAGAACCCTGGGATCATGACCCATGCCGAAGGCAAAGGCTTTAACCCACTGAGCCACTCAGGTGCCCCCTATTTTCTACCTTTAATTGTGATTATTTATGTCCATATTCATTCATCTTTGTATCCTGACAGTCACTACACGATGATTTTTACACATAGGTACTCAGTAAATAAGACACATTGACAGCCTTTCTTCAGATGTAATTACTTCACAATTTTTTTTAGGAGGGCAAGAGGGGGAAGTAATGCTGGTTATCAGAAGGTTTTGATAAAATGAACTGTTAAAAGTATTTCTAAGTTTTTCATCCATCTCCTGAGAAAGGAAATATCACTCATTCTGTATTGAACAGGAAATTCTCCCAGAGTCTCTTAAATTTCTTCAGCCTTTAGGGGTAATACCCCCACTGATCATATAGGGACCAAGTTTGCTGGTAGAGGTGGAGGCAAGGGGGTCTGGTTATCTAAGGTTAGTGTTTAATGGTATATTGATGCTTTCATAGTAAATTATGAAATACTTTAGGCAATTAATGTAGATGTCAGTGGTTAATTGAACATTTTCCTAACTTAAAGGCTAATCAAAAGATCTCTTTTGTCTTCATCTTTAACTTTTAAAAATTTTCTGAACTATACTATGCTAATCTGCTTTTCTTCCTTATCAAATGTAAGAGTTTTTAAGTAATTTGACTGTGATCTGGTAAGGCCATTATTTAAAACATGAATAATCATGGTAAAAGCACTATAAAACCATCAGATGTATAGTTTTAGGCCTTATATGGAAATGATACAAAATTATTTTTAGTAAAAACTTGTACTTTTGTTCTTGTGATTGATTTCTTTTTTAAAGAGTTGGTATATAGGAGCGCCTGGGTAGCTCAGTCAGCAGTTAAGCATCTGCCTTTGGCTCAGGTCATGATCCCAGGGTCCTGAGACTGAGCCCTACATCAGGCTCCCTGCTCAGTGGGGAGTCTGCTTCTCCCCCTGCTTGTGCTTGCTCTCCCTGACAAATAAATAAAATCTTAAAAAAAAAAAAAAAAAGAGTTGGTATGTAGGATAAACATCTGCTAAGGAGGAGGTTCTGGTTAGTTGGGGTTCTGGTTAATTGAATTTGGTAAGGACTCAGAAAACAGAAAATATTTTGTTATATAGACTTATTTATGGGCAGTCTCAATAACTAGATAACTAGATCAAGAGAATATCGCTTTTATGAACAACCTATTGGGAACACAGTCGGATTCTTACATAGAATTTTTTGTTGTAGTAAGAGTTTTTCTGAGTATATTGGTACAAATATTTATTGAATATTTACAGAGAGTTTTGTGTCAGCCTTTGGGGAACAACAAAAATGAATTAGCCAAGAAGCTTACTCTACACCCAGAAACATGCAGTACACATTTTCTTATGGTTATTTCAATAGTTTAGGGAGTGTTTACAGGTAAAAAGAAAAAAAAAAACATGACTCGCTCACGAATGAGCACCGTCTACAGCTAATTCTTTGTATTACGGTACCAAAATATTTTCTAAAATGTTCTTTAAAAATGTAGATATTAGTACTGACATAGTCTTACAAGTGTCAGAACATGGCATACTGTAAAATAATCATAAATATGCAAGAAAATCTTAACATGAAATAAATACAAAACAGAAATCAAGAAAAGACCTCCTATAAGATCTTTTAGGGTAAGGAGTCTTCCTCAACAGCCTGTCCTCTACCACGTTTTCTGGGGCACTGTTTACCTGTTACCCACTTAAGTTCAGGATACTCTGGTGCCCACTCAGGACATAAATTACAGGAGGTGAGCAGTACTTGGATAAAACCGGAATGTTCCGTGGTCTCTGACTTGGTATGATAGAGGTCACATCTTTTTGTTTAGTATTTTCATGAACATATTTGTTAGAAAAGAACCCAGGATGGGCTAATGTGATGTGCTTATTACATTGATCACATAACAATTTTTCAAATTCTTTTAAATACCATTTGCTAACAACAACAACAACAAAAAGGGAAAAACACCCTGGAGCCCTACGTATTTCTGAAGGTTGATAGTTGGGTGAACTCACTGGGAAAAGCCTGTGATGACTACGTGGTATTCACGTTTGGCTTTGATAAAGTAAGTGAAGTGTGGTAGAGGCCTGAATGGGAACTTGCCATTGAGAGGCTCATGAGAATAAAATAAAATCATGGGTGGTTCTTCCCATTTTAAAATACACTATATTATAAAAATAAATAAATGCATGCATACATCTAGTGCATACTTCATCTTGAGGTCTTCATCACCTCTTCTTTTTTTTTTTTTTTAAGATTTTTATTTATTTATTTATTTGAGAGACAGAGATCATAAGCAGGCAGAGGCAGGCAGGGAGAGAGAGAGGAGGAAGCGGGCTCCCCGCAGAGCAGAGAGTCCGATGTGGGGCTCGATCCCAGGACTCTGGGATCATGACCTGAGCCGAAGGCAGAGGCTTTAACCCACGGAGCCACACAGGCACCCCTTCATCACCTCTTCTTGACGTTGTAAGGCGCATGCATTGGTGATCACAATGACATTTGCTTTGAGGAGCCTGTTGCCTGTTGTACTTTAAAGTCAGCAAATATTCATTGGCTTGTCATTGCCCTATCTTGTTTTCCTCTTTTTAATTCTGAATGTTATCTTTCAACGTACTTGATTATAGGGAGAGTCAGTGCCATCTTTATTTTTCTTTGAGATTTGACATTGTCTTCGTAGACTTCCATGCTTAAACTTTAGGAAACAATAATTGACATCTTAATGATTATTATTTTTTTTAGGGTTCAAGATAAATTTAGAGTCTCTGTGCTTAGATAGCACTTTTCATTTATGAGGACTTTATGAGGAAAAGGAGCTTCCAGATTTTTTTTTCTCTTTCATGCCTTTGTCAGCTGCCCTGTAAGAGGGAATCAGAAAGCACCTGTAAATAAAATCTGTCTTCTTGTTCTTTAACCATTGTAACTGCTACCCAGAAAATGAACTATATGGCAGGTTTTGTATCAGGAGAGACTTCCATGTAAAGTCTTCTGTTTTATAAGGTTTTAAAATGAAATGCCCTGTTTTACTGAACTACTCATTTGGTGCTTAGGCTTGCCTGTAATAGTACAGTGTATTTCCTAGTATATGGAATGGCTTCTCAACATCTTATAAACTCCTTCTTTGGACATTCTGTGCCTATAACATGTTTGTTGAAATTGGCAGTATAATTTCACAAGTAGAAATCCAAGGCACTGAAAGATCAGTCGGAAAAGATTAGCTGCCTCTCCAAAACAGGACAGGGGTCTTTTAGCTCGGGACCATATGGCCCCTTTGTATGACTCAATCTTGGAATAAAAATTACATTTTACTTATGTATTTCTATGATAAATGAATTCTATAGGGCTTGAGAAGGCCCAAAAGCTCAAAGTTTATGTGTCTGTTTGGGTCATTTTCCCTGTGAATTAGATTTCGTTTTATCTTCAATTGAATGTTTCTTACAGATTTCTGTTGGTTGTAATCTCTTCCCTAGGAGATAAAATATACTATTTGGTTTATTTTACAAAACCCAGACTTCAGAGACTGACACACAGTCTTAATAGCACCTGTTTTCTGCCTCTGGGAAATATCTGTTTTCATGAATAATATCTGCTTGCAGTAAACAGTGGCTCTGGTGTCAGTATGGGATGCCCGGGGCTGCGCCTTCTTTCTCCATCTGACATAACGCAGAGTGACTGATGGGTCCCCTGCCACTCCGGATGAGGAAAAGTCCCCCAGACCCTTCTCTCCTCTCACCCCTAAAGGAATCAAGCCGTTGCCCCTTCTCGGCTCCTGGTGGTCTCCACTTTGCCTGAATTATGAGCAGGTGATTTGTCTCATCTTTGCAGGACACAGAGCAAATTAACATGAAAATATCGCTTCTCAGAAAACAAGGCAGGCTTGAATGCCCCGTCGCTGCTGGTCATTAGCCATCTGCCACCGACACTCATACTCTGTTTATCACATTGGAAATTCAGAGCAGATGTTGCATAATAAGGTGATCCCACAAACAAGGCAAGAAATTCAAAGAACACATACTCCACAATAACGATAAGGATCCTGGAAGGACAGTTTTTTTCCATCTAGTGTCATGGCTGGACTAATTGAATAGACCATGTTTTTAAAAACATACATGTACGTACACACATCTGTCCTTGTGTTTAATACTGCTTTTTGTAGTAACGTGAAATAATTTTGAAAGAAAACGCCCAGGGGAAAGCTGTCTGAGAGGACTGTTTAATAAAATTAATTTTAATAAGCAAAGTAGAATGTCCTAATAACACTGGTTCCAGGGCAAAGGAGCTCATAGGGCAGTCACGCCAGTGTTGATTTTTACTCTGTGATGGACCCAGCAATTTAACTTCAGATAGTTCACTCCTGTCGTACAGTTGGATCGCTCAGGGCTCATTGCTCACCAGTGCTGTTTCCCAGACCATTAATTTTCTTCTTAGTACTCAAGATCCTATGTTCCCTATACCCTTTCCCTCCACTGCTTCTCCCACCTGTTGCTTTCTCCACCACCACCACTGTCACCACACCCCCCACTCTCCACATGCTTAGCTTTACTGGGCTCTGCATAGCTCTGCACCAGCCCTCTCTTCTGTCCCCGGCTTTGGGCTCTCTCCAGCCTGCGTCCTAGGAGTCTTCATTTTAGTTCTGCTACCCATCCACATTGAGGTAACAATACTTGATAGGACCCGCTGTTATAGTGTTTTATCTAATCTATGTATGCACGTTCTAGACCCTTATGATGCCCTATAAGAAGCATATCATTCAGGGTGCCTGGGTGGCTCAGTTGGTTAAGCGTCCGACTCTTGATTTTGGCTCAGGTCGTGATCTTGGGGTTGTGAGATGGAGCCTGTGTGCGGCTTCCTGCTCAGCAGGAAGTCTGCTTGGAATTCTCTCTCTCTCCCTCTGCCCCCCACCCTGTGTTTACACATGTGCGGTCACTCACTCTCTCTTCTCTCTCTCTAAAAAAAAAATACATAAATCTTAAAAAGGCACATCATTCACAGTGTATTAACCATTGTGCTTGGAAGTATTCTTTAAAAAAAAAAAAAAGGCATCTGGACTTTCCATCAGGAATGCAACCTAGATGGTAGATTTTTTTCCTGTGGAAAGTCTGCTCCAAATACAGTCTTTTGACTCAACAGCAGTATTTTCTGCACACAGACCACACCCTTCACTATGTATGTGTTCTCCTGACACATACACATAGAATTGGAAGGGGATATCTTTAAGAGGAACATCAGCTCTATTGCTCTGAGGAAGACGTAAGCAGCCAGTCTAAGAAGAGCCAGCAGCGTAGCACCCACAGTTGGCCATTGACTCCAGGAGGAGAGATCCTCAGAAGGAAGTGAGTCAACTCTGAGTTTTCCCCAAATTTGGGGGGAAATATAGAGTGTATGAGCTAAACTTGTGGTAACTTTAAGTGAATCAAGAAACTTCTTCAGGAAGAACATACTTAGATAATCTAGATTTTGAGGACTCCCCCAGAAGGAAATCCTTAGACAGTTTCCCAAGCCCTGGAGTAAGCTGAAAACATCAGGAGACAAAGGACAGAATTATGCAAATACATGATTATCTAAAAGTAGATAATAACAATTATAACAGTTACTTGCTGGTTTGGATTTTTCTTTTCCTAACAGGAAATAGGGGTTAAAAAAAAAAAAAGCTAGTGTCTTTCTAAAGGTGTACTGTAAAACTGACTCACTTAAAATAAATACTGACTCACTAAAGTAAGCAAACGACACTTTGATCAAGCTAGTAACAGGTAAGTTGGAATCGCTTTAGAAAATGTTTCTTCACCTTAGGCATTGAATCTGTTTATAGAGCCCATTAAAAAGTCACAGGCAGTGTATACCCAGTGTGTTTCACCGTGGTGACACACAGCAGAGAGAGGCTCTGCATAGAACAGGGATATTCCTCATCTAAATTTAGCATGTGCCCAAGCTCCCTGGTTATAGTCTTTTTTCTGACTCTTTTCCTCTCAGTGTTGGAACATTCAAGGCCTCACCCTCCGCCCTCTTTTCTTTGCTGTCTATACTTTCTGGCCAGGTGATGTCATTCCATCCAGAATCTTCAGATATCATATGATATTCAGATACCATATATCCTCCAGGCTGAGCTCTTCCCCATGCTATCACCATATGATATCTCATAACCAAAACATTGCCCAAGGATCCTCTTACCAGTTGAAGCCTTCCCCAGGCCCCCATTGTTTGAGCCCCACTCTTAGGCATTATTCTTGGTTTCTTGCTTTCCTTCACAGTCTTCATCCAGTCCATGAGAAAGTACTTCTTTTTTTCTTTTCTTTAAATAAACATACAATGTATTTTTATCCCCAGGGGTACAGGTCTGTGAATCACCAGGTTTACACACTTCACGGCACTCACCGTAGCACATACCCTCCCCAATGTCCATCACCCCACCACCCTCTCCCTCCCCCCTACCCCCAGCAACCCTCAGTTTGTTTTGTGACATTAAGAGTCTCTTATGGTTTGTCTCCCTCCTGATCCCATCTTGTTTCATTTATTCTTCTCCTACCCAAGAAAGTACTTTGGGCTTTATTCCCCCAAAGATATCCCCAGTCCAACTACTTTTCAGTATCTTTATTGCTAAAGCTCTAGTCTTAATCCATCAGACCAGCTTTGTAACCCAGTATGCTGTCTTCCATTCCTGCGCCTTTTATTCATCATCCTCGGTATAACAACCAGTGGGACCTTACTAAAACATAAAGTGTTACTCCCCCATTGAAAACTTTTCTCCAGTGGTTTCCCATGACCTGTAGAATAAAATCAGGAGTCCTACATGACGGAGGGCTCTTTCTTCCTCCACCCTTCGAATTCCAGTGTGCCTCCACCCTTCTCTGGTCCACTGTTCCCCGGCCACACCTGCTTTCTTTCTGTTCTCCTGCCATGCTTCCAGCTTGGAGTGTAATGTACTGACTGTTAGTGCTATTTGGAATGTTCCACACCTCTCCCTCCCCTGTTGTTCTGTTTTATCTTCTTCATAACTCTGAGCTGAAGTTATCTCATTCATTTTCTTGTATGTGTTTGTCTTTCCCAACTGGAAGGTAAGAGCTTTGGGGTTAGGACTGCAGTTGATTACACTTACGCCAATACTAGTGTGCTGTCTGGAATGTAAGGGACACTCCTAGGTTGATGAACAGAGGTTGGTCACTATACTAAGGTGCTTACCTCACTAATCCTCGAATTTATTCTGAAATGTAGGAATCAGTGGACCCATGGTACAAGTTAGTAAGTTGTACTTTTTCAAGGTTAGATTGTGTATGTAATTATGCATCCACACACGTAGAAGAATAAGTCCATGTGGTACGTCCTGTCTCAACACATCCACTTTGTGCCTGCACATTCTTTACAGTGGGCAGGGCGTTGGGATTATCCACATTGTAACTAAGGATTCACCTCTTTGGCTTGGTTTAGATGTAGTTCAGCATTGTGTCCAAAGTTCCTCCTCATCCCCCCCAGGAGAAGTCACAGTTTTGAAGTTAAGTGACTTTACAAAATCTAACTGAAAATACTGTCCTCTATTTATTCATTTGCATTTTGATCCTTCTTACCCCCAAATTACAGATACTTCTATGCACTGGGGAGTTTGGAAGTTAAGATAGCACCGTTCCGCTGGAACAGTTGTTAACAATTTACAGTCACTACATTTTAAATTAGTGAAAGGTCTATAAAGATGGTATCCACCAGTTATCTAAAATAGCATTTTATTCCTCATTCCTAAGCAAGGTGGAAAGGATTAATCAGTTCTTTCATTGCAGTTAAGAAAATCGTTCTTGGTTCTAGTAAATATTTGTCAAATGAATAATGCTTTCACAAACACTTGTGTAACGAGCCCTTGAAAACCCGACAGCAGCAGTCGTGAGACTCAAATACCTCCAATGTATGAACTGTTGTTGCGATTCCTCTCATTCTGCTCTTCCTCTTTCTCATCATCATTCTAAAAGAAAAAAATTCTCCAAAAAGATCGACTCCAGTGGAATATGAAATGAGGAGAACTTGACCTGAATTTGGACTTCTGTATCTACATCAGGGGCTGATGCCAAGCATCTGGATACTGTGACACTTGAAGTCTTAGGAAGTAAAAGATAATTCTGGACTGTTAGAAATAATCAAGTATAAATCTAATCTCTAAAAAGTCTCACTACTGCCATGCAATAGTAAGCTTAATTGAGATGCCTGGAAAATAGACTAAACCCAACACATTTTGCAAAAAAGGAGTTCCATGGAATAAAGGGTTAATGAGGGTAGGTAAACATGATGTTTCTCCAGGTGTGGTCGTTAATCAGCTACATAACCACTGCCTCGAGTGCTCCTTTAAAACAGTCATCCTGCCCTAACCAATTCTCCAACCTGCTCTCGGAAGGAGTGTCTAGTAAGTACCCTCTGGTGATGCTTATAGACACTGCAGTTTATTTATTTATTTTTTAAAAGATTTTATTTATTTATTTGACAGAGAGAGAGAGATCAGAAGTAGGCAGAGAGGCAGATAGAGAGAGATAGAGCAGAGAGCCTGGAGCAGAGAGCCTGATGCGGGACTCAATCCCAGGATCCTGGGATCATGACCTGAGCCGAAGGCATAGGCTTAACCCACTGAGCCACCCAGGCACTCCTAAACACCGCGGTTTAAAAAATATTCTCCTTCAGTATCTTTATGTGTGACTTATGGCAGGACTGGCATGGGGAATGGAATACATTCTGAGATGACTCAACCCTCTGAAATACTTGCTTGTTGTGCCTGAATAATGCCAGCCACCAGAAGGGTCAGATCTCAGCCCAGGTGAAGTCCGGTGTGGCATTTTAACTAAAGTCACCCATACGTACAACACCTGTTTAATAACACCCAGGTTTTAGGGGTGTCTGGGTGGCTCAGTCAGTTAAGTATGTGCCTTCTGCCCAGATTGTGATCCCAGGGTCCTGAGATTGAGCCCCACATCCGGCTCCCTGGCAGGGAGCCTGCTTCTCCCTCTCCCTCTTGCTGCTCCCCCTGCTTGGGCTTGCTCTTGTCTTTCTCTCTCTCTCTCTCTGTCAAATAAATAAAAAAGTCTTTAAAAAAAGAGAGAGAGAGAACACTGAGGTTGTATTCCTTAAGATGTTCTAATGTAACTCACTAATAAAAATTAAAAAAGAAAACACTTGGGAATATGAGAATTCTAACTAGAAATTCTTCTTCTTTTTTTTTTTTTTTAGATTTTATTTAATTGTTTGATAGATAGAGATCACAAGTAGGCAGAGAGGCAGGCAGAGAGAGAGAGAGGTGGAAGTAGGCTCCCCATAAGCAGAGAGCCCGATGCAGAGATCGATCCCAGGACCCCAAGATCATGACCTGAGCTGAAGGCAGAGGCTTTAACCCACTGAGCTACCCAGGCGCCCCTCTAACTAGAAATTCTTAAGCCACTCTGAAATCTTATTCTTTAAAAAAAATTCTTAATGACACATCACAATTTGACCTTTGGAAGACGCTTTTTGTTTCATTTCACTTATGTTTTCATAGTTCTCTGTGGTCTTGAATTAATAAACTGTTACCAGACTTGCAAATGTAACTGGTCCAGAATTCTTAACCTGTTTTACAGGTAAAGAACCAAATCCATGTGAAAGTTAGGTGGGTGATAGCTTTTTTAGCATTGACAGCAGTGCCAAACATAGTATTCAGGTACTCCCATATTAGAAGCAATGAGTGCTCAAATTTCTTCCAGCTGTCATTATAAACTTTCTTTTTTAAAAAGATTTATTTAGAGAGAAGAAAAGAGAGGGCACGTGAGCAGGGGTGGGGGGCAGAGGGAAATGGAGAGAGGGAATCTCTAACAGACTCCCCACTGAGCACGGCCCCAACATGGGACTCGATCCCAGAACCCTGAGATCATGTCATTAGAAGCTTTTAACAAATACAAGCTGGTAGCTTTGTTGATTTTTATATTTACCATTGCTCTCTGCTGTCCTTAACCATACTTGTTCATTTTTCCTTTCTTGGACAAACCAAAGAAATATTTATCATTCTATTCCAGTAGAGTCATACCACTTTTAGATTGGAAGGCTAAAATAGAACTTAGCAGGAAATTGGGGACCACAGGGCATAGGAGCTTTCACTATGAATTAAGTTTGGGAACTGCGACATTACCGGTTAATTAAGTCTGCATTGAGCAGTCAGATTTTGATTGATATGGAAACAGTTACCCTCAGTCTAAGATGTTCTTTGGCTATGTCTAGTATGGAATGAATGCTTGAAGTGCTCTTTGTTGACATTTTAATTTCACTTATATATGACGTTTTAATGTTCAAATCTGGAACTGAGAAATTCACATCACCCATAGCTGAAGACCTGATGTGTTTGTTGAGACTAATTTGGTGTAAAGGCCATAAGAAAGGGCCCTGCTTCCCTCTACCGCCTCCTATGAAAATATGTTCCTCTCAGCAGGACAGGGTACAAGAAAGGGAAGAAATGAGTTGGTGGTAACAAGACGATTAATTGTATCGGCCCAAGGGAAAAAGAAGATATTTATAACCCACAATAACCCCCCAAAAGTAGCTTTTTAAAAAAGCGTGTGATTATGTCAAATGTAAATATCTGAAACATTATATGACTCTTATTCCCGCATTATGAGTATTACCCCAGTCACAGCAATTTATCTTGTAAACCTAGTAAGTTCTCTGATATTTTCCACCAGATATTAAGGATTGGTTGATGCATGTCTTCAGTGCAAAAACTATATAATGCCAATAAATGACATGAAAGGACAAAAATACCAGTTAAGTTCTGTCTTTAACATCATCTGTTCTAAACGTGGCTCCTGTACTACTGGTCCTTGGTAATCAACTCATCATTACTGTTAAGGCCTTGATGGAAAACACTTAGGAACCGGAAGAAAGTGAAATATAAATTACATTAGAATGAATTAAGAAAAGAGTTGCATTTTGGTATCCTCCCAAGCAGAGAGATTTATGAAAGCATCACCCACCGAGAGAAAGGACTTCTTTCCTTTTCTGTTTCAATACTACCATCACTTTCACCAGCAAGGTTTCTCAGGACCTTCTTACTTTATTTATCACTAAGTTCCATAATTAACATATGGTTCATGTTATTGATTTCTCAGGTTTCAAAGTAAAATAAATTGAGCTTTCTTCCACATTTAGAATATACAGTTTTTTTAAGGAACTCTAAACAAAGACACGCATTATTTGTAAGTCAGAGAGCAGCTGCCAGAAAACAGAAAATTAGGAATGGAGTCATGGGTGAAATAATGGAGATACTGTTCAGAGGTAACTCTTTGTACAGCAGGAAATTTTCCTTAGAAAAGAGACAGCTGAGTTTGCTTGTAAATTTTGCTAGAAACAGGCCTGATTTAGTAACATTTAGTGCTGGTTAGGAGACTGAAGACAGCACTTTCAGCTTTGGATACCAAGCAAGTGCCCTCTTTTATGGTTTTGTACAAAGTCTAATAAACACTCTATAGTTTCAAAAGGCAAGTGTGTATGGGGGGGTCACTGTTAATTTTTTTAATGAATAGAATAACATATAAGCAAATATCAGATCTGAGAGTCAAGTTTTCTAAGCAAAACACTATAGATATTATCACAAAGGAAACAATTCATGGACTAGACTATAAAAATCTTAAATTATTATTAAAAAAACTAAAAGGCAAATAAAACGATTTTTAAAATATGACAAGTTTAGTATCCTTAACATATAAAAAGCTTTTATAATCCAATAAGAAATTACCCAATTTAGATATAGAGAAGGAATGTGCAGTCAGGAAAAAACACATGTACATGGAATGGTTGAAAGATAGGGGAAATCCTCAGCCTTACAGATAATCAGAGAAATACACATGAAAAAGGAGGATGTACTAAGATTAAATAAATTACAAAAATTCATCTAACAATGATTTTTGCAAAAAAAAAATTTTGAAGAATAATTGCATAAAGAAAGACAAGCTTCAAACTGTTTATACAATATGATCCTAAGTTTGAAGTCCATCTCAAGTTCATGTATTGAAAACCAGAAGGAAATATACTGAAACATTAAAAACATGTATCTCTGTGGAGATATTATAGGTTGTTTATATATATAAACAAAAAAAGTCTAAAGTCTAGAGTGAGCATGTACTATTACTACAAAGCCATATGAATGGTCAGTAGTTGACTGCTTTTGTCCTACAAAAATAGAAATTTCCTATAATTCAGCCTAATAGTCTTAACATCTGACAAGGGTGTTTCAACATCGTTTTATTTTTATGGGGAATACACTCTGTTACAGAGAAGTTTGAGTTCTTACATCTGAATCTTTTCTTCATGGCTAAGCATAAGAATTATCAACATAATATCATTTCCTTTGCTGTTAGGAACACCGTAAGACTGATTTTGTAAAATAATCAATGTATATACATTAAAAGCATTTAGTACATGCCTATTGATGCTAATAATGATAAAACGACAAACATTGAAAGAGTCGAAAAAAAAATGATTGGTTTTCTAATAAGATTTACTGACACCATTGTTGTCTCCTTTAATCTTATTGTCATATTACCATTAAATGGAATAATTGGGCTATGGGGGAATTTCACTTGATTGTAAACGGAGGTAATTACTACTGAGTAGTAAACTCTATAGAATGAATTTACAAGTCTATTTTTACTACAGTGGCAGGCATAGGCGTGGATTTCTTTAGTGCGCATGGAATGTTTTCACTGTTTTTTACCTCAGATCAGCTTTTCATCCTCTTACTAAAATGAGCTCCTAACAGTTAACATTGTATAGTTAAGGAAAGGCTTTTTTGGATATTTGTGTTTATTCTGTACCTGCAAAAAATTTTTAAAAATAAAAATGGAACATTTCTTTCAAACCCTGGATTGGTCTGTACAGGGAGATTACCTATACAGGCCAAATAGATGAGATAGATAGATAAATGGATAAGATATAATGAATGCAAAATTGATTTAATGAAGGGTTGTCAGACGTCTTTCCAATTTTTCCTGAAGTAGAATATCTGAGACTCAAAACGCTAACAGTGATCTTTGGAACATGAACTTGCCCTCACGAGAACATGAATAACGCTTAGGACAACCTGTATTTCTTCAAAGTTAAAGCGGGGGAAGTGCTGCCAAAAAAAATTTGAATGTATGTTTGTTTGTTATTTTCTGAATGTTGGGTGGGGAGGGGAACCTTCCTTTAAAGTCTGTCATCCTTTTCCATTGTAGTCCTTTTGAACATATGAAGATGAACATAGACCAGTGCGGGTGATAGTAAATGAAAATTGTTAAGGATACGTCGTTTTCAGAACAAAAAATCCCTACAGCTTTGGTAGTCCCCTTGTTGGATTCGGAAAACTGGCATCACCAAGCAAGCTGTTCCAAAACCACTTTAATCCCAGCCTGAATCAGCAGTAGATGTCAGTCAGTAGTCATTGCTGTGTTCCCGCCGAGCCCTGTGAGCCACAAGCCATCAGAGCAAAATACTCTTAAGGTAGAGGCAACACACCCTTGATAGTAACCTAAAGCATTGCATAGGAGAGAGCCTCATTCCACTGGGATAGAAACCACTGAGCTCTCTTTCCTCCAGCCCAAATAACAAAGTCCTAGCCTCCGGTGATTGATGAGCATGTTACCAGGGGAAATGGACTGGAAAATCATCGCCTTGTCTTTTCCTTGCCACAGGAAAGCCATAACAGAGATCTCTATTCTTCTTCTTCTTCTGATAAGAGGCCTAACGAAGCATCCAGAAGGGCTGGGAAGCCTGGAAATGTTATATCCAGCTGCTTGCTGCATTGCCTTTTAAAATACGGTTTGTAGTTTCCTAACTCACAAATCAAACGTGTGCAAGCCAGTAACCTTTAACAAGCTGTGCAACTTTTTGACCACTGCAACGTGGCATTTGAGCTGAGAGGGGCTGTTTTAATAAGTACAGGTATCCCCCATTTAACTTAAAAATACTCATTTCTAGAACATGTCTCTGTGATGAAATTAGACATGCAGAGTTCTTTTACTCCGTCTGGCATTGTTAAATTGGGTATTTATAGTCTGGAAAAACTTGGGAGTTCAGAAATGTAAGCTGGAGCTAAACTCATCAATGCAAATATTATTGTAGTTAATGGGAAACAAGGTGAGAAGCAGCCCCCCACCCACCTATAGCACCCCTCCTGACAGAGCTGTAGCAGAGACTGTGGGCATCACACCTCGAGCTCAGGTCCTGCACGGGTCTTAGTAACATTTGCGGAAGGGATTCTGAGAGATTCCAATTCATTCCACCCACTTGTCACATAAGAGGGAATGTCCGAAGTTGAATGGGATTCCTGTCTGTTAACATTTCGGCATTGGTCTTGGCCGTAAAGACCTATTATTTAGATAGTATGTTCTCAGCATCCTTCGGATTCAGAATGTTTGAATTTGAATTAAAATTACCACTTATTGATGAGAAAGCAGGGGTCCTTAAAGACTATGCCCGCAGTGACTATTTTAAAAAGGTTCAGTGTAGTACTCTGGGGGCGTCTGGACAGCACAGTAGGTTAAGCGTTTGACTTGATTTGACTTGACTTTGACTCAAGTCCTTATCTCAAGGTCCTGGCTTGAGCCCTGCATCGGTTTCTGTACTCAGAGGGGAGTCTGCTTATCCCTCTTCCTCTGCTCCTCCCTCCTGCTTGCACTCTCTCTCTCTCTAAAATAAATAAATCTTTAAAAAAATTATAAGGCTCCGTATATTTATATATAGTATAGTATATAGCATTATATAGTATATTTTGGAAATGTGCTTGTTTAAGAAATTAGCATTTCCATTTCCATAACCTCTTCCTCTGTGTTTTTTCCAGGCCTGTGGTCCAGTCTGAGTTAGAAACATTTTACACCTTTCATAAATGCAGTGGATCTCTCACAGATTATATTTACAGAAATAACAGCCAATCCGCTATTTGGTGGGTGGGTGCACGCATACTATTTCATTTTCTCTCTGGTCTTGTGCTCCTTGTCAGGGTGAGTTGGAGAATTTTATTAATCCCATTTGCTGGTGGAAAGGTAGGATGCCTCTTCCCTGCAGCTAACTCTTTATAGCCAAGGAATGACCATCCTGAGGACCCCACTCTCATGTTGGCTTTGAGAGGTCCTCTTGTAATGGAAACCACGTCCTCTTAATCTGCAGGGTCAGCTTGGTAATGCTGTAGGCTCTTGTGTTCTCTCCCCCCTTAATTCCTGCCCCCCGCAAAAACAAGAGGCCGCTCTAACTTAGATCAGAATCTGCACATCGTTCATTTTGCTGGATGTCCTGGCTGCTGTGAGTGTTCCTTGATTTCTTAGAACCTGGCTCCATCTTTGTATCTAATACGCTTTAAAACTTGGGATGGAAGAAAAAAGTGAGTTGAATAGATTCTTGTTTATGTGAGAGTATCCTCTACTTCAGAGCACCAGAATTTCACCCCAAGCCATGTCCAGACATAAAATGGAGAAGCCTCTTCCTTGTGCCTTTTTGAAATGCCCTTAGGGCTTCCCAAGTATATTATAAAACGCGAAGTAGTCTAATTTTCCTATTACAACTTCCCGTGTCTCTCCCTCAACTTGACTTTTGAGTTGTACCCAAGATCATGGTTAGGTGACTTTTCTACCATGCCGGTTTTTGTTTTGCTTTTTAAATTTATGAGCCTTGATTTGTTTGAGCTGAAATCAGCGGGGCCTGATTGCTAAGGGAGCCACCATTTTAAGTGACCACCGGCAGAGTTTGGTTTCTGATTATATTAAGAGGAGAAAGTGGATCTTGCCAAGGTTGGGGCAGATTCCCCAACCTTGTAAAACGTTGCAGACACATAATGGGCTTGAACTCGAGATCCTTTTGTATGTGTGCCTGTGTGTGTGAGAAAGAGTGAAAGAGACCCCCATGCCTAGAATTTTTAAACTGGACAGCAGCATGGTAGTTAGCTAGAGGCAAGAGATACCCTGTTGGCGCCTAGGCCTTCCTGGAAGCCGTCTGCTGGAAAAGCCTCCTTGGAGATGAATCTCGGATGGCTTCCCTTTGCCCAGATGATGTTCCGGCCCCAAACCTGAGAAGAGCTTGGGAGAGGAATACTTCTTCTGTTGAAAGTACTTTGTCCATGGGAGCCTTGCGGTTTGTCACTCAGGAAAATAAACCGGCGTATGAACTCCCAGCAAACGCTACCTCCTTGGTGTGAAGCGGTTTGTAAAGCATTTTCTTCCTGGTTTGTGCGCCCTACATTGTTGTGGCTCCTCTCATCACTGACCAGCTGGCTGGTTGGTGAATAGAGCTGTGGGCCCCTCGCCATGTTTCATGTGAGGTCTTGGCTGGGTGGCAAACAGGCAGCCTGTAGCCAGTGTCAGCAATTCAGGAGGAATTGGCACAGCAGTGTCCCCATTAATTTCTGCTTGTCACATACTGTCATGCAAGTTACACCAGAGAGGAAATGACCGTTAAAAAAAAAAAGGTACCCTTGTGGCACTGGGTCCCCTCCAGACGTTCCCCGAGGTTAAACAAGTGGATACAATTAGCTCTACACAGACAGCTGCAGGGACGGGAAAGCCTAGAAGTGGGCCCCACAGCAATGTGTCTTTCCTGTTAGCAAGGAGTGTCAGCTATCAACATCTGCCAGATTTTAACCCTTCAAAGGGACCGGTAAATTGAGGGGAGCTATTATCCCACGCTCTGCTGATCATTATCAATCATAATGCCTTGGGAAATTACCACAGTGCTGCTGCCTTGGTGGCAGGTTTTGTCCTTTGGGGAGGGTTTTTTATGCCTCTGCCGGGAGCAGAGGAGAGTGATGGAGGTGAGGAGGGTGAGGGGAAACTGGCCCTTTAATCGTGGGTGATTTAGTGCCCCAGGGACAGGGGCCGGAGGGCAATAAACTCCTCTTCAGTTCAAACCAAAGTCGTTAAAGTTGGTGGACTCCAGACAGCCGCCATTTCCAGAGAGATCCATCTTGCTGACTGACTTTTGTCAGGCCGTCTTCACCAAGAGCTGTGGTGGCTTTGAGAACACAGACCAGCCCATTGGGGAAGGAGAGCCAGTTTTAGAGGAAGCAGGCCATCCAAGATGAGAAAACAGTGAGATAATTTAGAAGCTTTCAAAAACTGTTTTTAGTTCTTGAAAGATGGAAATGCTTAAGGTGCTCTTAATCCAGATTGAGTCCCGTGACTGACCTTTTTGTAAGCACATACTTTGCGCTGGGGTAGATTTTTCTCTCGTGAAGATCTGATTGCCGGTATGGAAGGATGGATAATGAGATGGTTCCCTGTGGAACTATGTTTGTGGAAACTTATTTGTCTGAACTCATCATTAGAAGTGGTTTAGAGAGAAATAGAGAAGGTTTATTACAGTTTTGAACCTCCCAACAGGTGACTGAGTTCATATTTGTGTCCTTGGAAGGTTTCTCTTCTGAAAAGATACCGTTTTGCTCGAGGGGAATGAGCGTTTATCAGACAGGTGTTCTGAAAGTGACCAGCAGTGATGATCTATGACTATGAGCTCATGGTCATCTGTGTGATTGCACCGAGGACAAAACACTGGAGGGAATAATCATACTTTGGTTTTCACGGAGTTCTTACTTCGTGTTCCTCAGGAAAATCCTAGCATAACTTTAAGTGAGGGCTAGAAGCAACCAGTAGGATAATTGAGTAGAAAAAGCACTGTGTCTTTTTTTTTTAAGATTTTATTTATTTATTTGACAGAGAGAGAAATCACAAGTAGGCAGAGAGGCAGGCAGAGACAGGTGGTGGGGGGGAAGCATGCTCCCTGCTGAGCAGAGAGCTGATGCAGGGCTCAATCCCAGGACCCTGAGATCATGACCTGAGCCAAAGGCAGAGGCTTAACCCACTGAGCCACCCAGGCACCCCAACACTGTGTCATTTTTATCTGAACTTCATCTCTTCTGTGGAAGAAGTGGTGGCATGATCACTAAGGACAGCTTGGAGATGTCACTGATGAATGTTAGAGCTGTTCCAATTCTATTGCATCATCTAGTTGGGAGACCCTCCTTTTACAGATTAAAAACCAGAAGCTCAGAGAGGTTAGGGACTTGTCTGAGAGCTCACAGTGAAGCAGAGAGCACTCATGACTCTCCTTCACAGGTGAACTGTTCGTATCATTCTATAGGCTGAGTCAGTACGACAGGACTCCTAGCCAACCTCAGCTGCAACAGAGGGGTCTCCCTGCCCTGTTGACAGCAGGGAGTGAGAGGGAACCACAAATCTGGGGTAGAGGTGACTGTCTTCAGCAAGGGCACAGTCAACTTGTGCCATGATGTCAGGCTGTATATTTCATGTACCCATTTTAAGTTGGCCTTGTTGGCACAAGAGACACTAATTTTAAAAGATGGCCTTCCTGTACAATTTTAAGTGTATCTAGTAACACATAAAAATATTTCTTAGTGTTTTTTTTAAGATTTTTTAAAAATTTATTTATTGTCAGAGAGCACAAGCAGGCAGAGTCGCAGGCAGAGGCAGAGAGAGAAGCAGGCTCCCCGCTGGACAAGGAGCCCAACGTGGGATTCAATCCCAGGACCCTGGGATCATGACCCGAACCGAAGGCAGTGGCCTAACCGACTGAGCCACCCAGGCGTCCCTATTTCTTAGTTTTAGTGTCAAAAGAATATATAGACCTAGGGAAATTTGCCTCTTTAGGTATTCGTAATATTTTACAAAGTAGATTGCAAAGGAGAATCAGTGAAGTATATGTAAATGTGAGTTCACATGAATATATGTTCAGTCCCTAACTATGGGATCTCTTGTCTTGTACATGAGTAGATTGTATATGAGTTTTTCTGTTATTCATGTTATTGATCTTTGATTTTAGGGGTGATTGGTAATTGACTTCTGCTTGAGCTCAGGTGAATATAGAAGTATATAATTTAATAAACTAATAAATGTCCCATATTGGTGTTCAAAAGTGGATTTGTTCACTACAAAGTAGATTTTTATTTCAGTTAAAAAGGAAAACATGTAGAAACTAAGTTATACTTATTCATGTTTACTTTATTTTTTTTTTAAAGATTTTATTTATTTCTTTAACAGAGAGCACAAGTAGTGGGAGTGGGAGACAGAGGGAGAGGGAGAAGTAGGCTCCCCACTTAGCAGGGAGCCCAATGTGGGGCTAGATCCTAGGACCTTGGGATCATAGCCTGAGCCGAAGGCCAACACTTAACCAACTCAGCCACCCATGTGCCCCTAGTTACTCATGTTGAAAATAGCATTGTTTTGTCAAAATTGTTCCTTAGGCCTGATTTCAGGGTCTGTCATACAATATCAGGCTTTAATTAAAGCCCATACCTGAAGATTGTGTAGGCTCCAGAGGAATACCAGATGATTGGAAACAGGATAGCAGAGAAAATACCAATTTGGTGAACAATGATGAGCCAATTTGACCAAAAAAAACACTGGGTTGAATTTCATGGGAAGTCACCGAATCATTACTAACTCCCGTGGTATTCAGAATCATAACATCAATCATGATGAACCACTTTGGTAGTCATGGATCTGTAATATGTAATTCCATAAAAATTCTCTGGCTTTTGGAACTAATTAATAGTGCTATATTTTATAAAATGGCAGATTTCATTGAAAATGCTGATATTTACATGTCAGCCAAGAACTTGAAAACCTTTCCTAGCACTCATTACAATTATAATTACTGAGTTCTCATGGGAAAAAGTTATTTCTCACTTTAAGCTCTAAAGTTTTGACAGGATTTGGTATAACGTTTCATTTCACTTCTAGTCCTAATGATTCACTGCATTCTTTTCCCCAGAACATATCCCCTGTTTTCCCTCAGCCTTCTCAAGTAGACATGAGCCTAGGGAATCAATAAGTGTGACTATTTTCATCAACAGTTGAAGAGCTCAACTTCAGTAATGCCATGGAAGACATTAGCTAGTCTGCAAATACAAGGACAATTAATATTTCCTGTACATTAATATCTTAATTGGATTTGGCTTTTTGAAAGGATTAAATTCTGGGGGAAGCTTCTTGAAGCTGAGCCTGCGACATTTTCGTGCAGCTGAGAAGTAGCACTGTCCTCATTTTGCAGATGGAATAACCAGCTAATTAATGACTTGCCCAAGTTCACACAAGTAAAAAGCCAGGAGCTAGATTTGTGACTCTTGCACAATCCACTAGATGGTTTTAATCTAAGTCGCCATGGTAGAATTAAATATAATTTATATAGCTTTGTCAGTGCTATTTAATGAGTAAGTCCTATTTACATAAATGTTTTAGTATTTCTATGCCCTCTGGGTCATTGAGGCAGTTTATTTTTATGATTTTAATTATTATAAGCCTCTATGTGTATAAAATAAATTCGTAAAAAAGTGAAGACAGATATATTTAATTTTATTAATATTATTAAACCCAGTGGTGTCAGTGATAGAATTCCAAAATAAAAGCTTTTCAGTAGATACTGGCTGTTCATTTCATAGATTGTGTTTTGTTTAACACCTTGAAAAGTAGATGCAAAGTTAAGGAGAACATCCCCTTACTTCTGCAAATTTACTATTAAACCATTAAGGAATATGTAGCATGTTTTCAGAGATACAGCTCGTTTCTGTAACATAAGAATCCTGTAGAAATTTAGCAGAACTGCCTACCTGATCACTACTTGTATGAGCTTCCTCAGAAATCTGTAAATTGTCACTCATTTGTGGTTACTGTTGCCGTATTGCTGTCCAGAGAAGAGTCCACATGAAGATAATCTCTAGTGAAGTTTTCTACTCTCCAGTAAAAGAATCCTGCCCTATTCTTTTTTTTTTTTTTTTTTTAATTCTAGGAGAATGACAAGGGAACTTTAACACAGTTATGAATTAGAGCCCAACTTAGTTCAAGACAAAAATTTATCCCACTCCCACCCCTTTTCTCCTTAAAATATCAGTCATAATGTAGCATCTGAAAAAGAACATTCATTATCACATGAAGAGTTCTTAGCAGTTTTTCTTGTGTGACTTAGTATTTATTTAATGCCTTTACTTGAGAACAAATGAAGATTTTGAGAGACCACTGAAAATGGAGTCTTAGTATTCTGAGGGAATTATTGTATTGCACTGTTCCCCCTGCAAGCAGTTCAGAAACCACTCCTGGGATTTCTTTGTTTATTTAGTGTCTTGTAGGTAGTAGAATCTGTGTCTGCTTCCTTTGTTAAAAATAGGAAGGCCTCACAGGTTGTAATTTTTACTATCAACTTTTGTAAGGAGCAAATACAGTGCTCTTATAGAAGATAGATCTTACAGTTCTTTCGCTGGTGATCCAAAATTTAGGAGTTATTTTAACAAGACATTACAAGACATTGTAAAATCTGTCAGTAAATATCAGTAAATCCTTCTTTAAAAATTTAATTTATGCCAGGTAAATTCTTTTATGATGATGATGATGATGATGATGATGATGTTATGTTAGTCACCATATAGTACATCATAGTTTTTGTTGTTGTTTTTTTGACAGGAAGAGATCGCAAGTAGGCAGAGAGGCAGGCAGAGAGAGAAGGGTAAGCAGCTCCCTGCTGAGCTGAGAGACTGATGTGGGGCTCGATGCCAAGACCCTGGGATCATGACCTGAGCTGAAGGCAGGGGCTTTAACCCACTGAGCCACCCAGGCACCCCCATCATTAGTTTTTGTTGTAGTCTTCCAGGATTCATTGTTTGTGTATAATGCCCAGTGCTCTGTGCAATACATGCCCTCCTTAATACCCATCACTGGGCTCAATTCTTACATGGTTATAGCTGTGCTAAACCAAAGCACACTTTGTAAAAATCTGTTAGAATGCACCTGAAATTTCCATCGCAAATGTTAACAGGACAGATTTTCTAGGCAGCAATCTAGTTGGTCCGTCAGGTCCCTGAAGGCAGCTAGAATGTTGAAAAAGGTCCACCTTCTACCCTGTGACTAATTCCACTTCTTTGTTCTACTTTTCTTCAGAAATGGCTTCTTGTAGTACGGAATTGTCATCGGGACTCTGTGTTACTCTTTAAAGAGGGTGTACCTTCAAACCATTCCCATCTTACTCCTCCTGATAATTTTCTAAATATGGTATAGTACCAACTCAACTTGAAATTTCAAGAAGTTGATCAGGTTTCTCTAGTAGGATCTTCAACAAAACTGGAGGAATCATCTTAAATCTACTCAGGAGGGTCTTTTTAGAAGTTTGAAGACATCATTTACACACAAATTAATGAAATTATAAAATTTTCAAATTGGAAAATGCCTTGGAATGTATTTAGTCCAGTTTCCACACAATACATTTAAGGAAATGTGTCCCAAAGAGGTAGGGTGAGCTGCCCAAAGTCATATAGTTAGATAAACTAGTACTAGAATAGTAACCCAAGTCCTATTATTCTAGCCCAGTAGACTTCGCAAGGGCTCTCTGAATGTGGTTTTATTCTCATTTATATAGAATTACTTGCTGTAATAACCTATCCTTGAAACATTTTATTATTGGTTGGAATGAATTACCATACTTAGTTGCACATTCTTCTAAAAACAATGTTAGTTTGAACTTTGCCCTTGTTTTTACTGACCTAACCTCAAAATTTGTAATGTTTCCTTTGCCAGCACTTTCATTCTTAGCATTTTTAGTCTCTTCAACTAGAACCTCATTCTAAATGTGCTTCTTTTTGGTCCATGAAGAGTTGTAGTGATTTCTGTATTACCTATTTCATTTCAATCATGCTCATGCAGAAGTTATTCTTAACTCTTTCCCTGGTAGCTTCTAGCACAGCCACCACCACATTTGTCAAGTAAGAATATATGTCAGATTAACACATGGCTTTTATTCAATTCAAGAAACCTTTATTGTGCATCTACTATACGCGAAACACTGCGCCATCAAAGGACTAGGACTAGAGATGTCTGAAATAAGTAAAGCAAAATGCCCTCAATCTCACAGGGCGCCCAGGACAAGTGCTGCCGAGCATCACATAGTCCCCGTGGGATACGTAAAGGAGGGAAAGGAAGTGCAATAGAAGCTAGAAGGTTCAAAAATGCCATGTGGGGCACCTGAGTGGCTCAGTCAGTTAAGTGTCCGACTCTTGGTTTCCGCTCAGGTCATGAGCTCAGGGTTGTGAGATCAAGGCCCGCATCAGACTCAGTAATCAGCACAGTTTGCTTGTCCCTTTCCCTCTGTTCCCCTCTCTCTCTAATAAGTAATCTTTCTTTAAAAAGTGCACACGTGGTTAAAAGAATGAAAATTTAGCATGCCTGCCTTGAGGAATTTCAGGTTTTGTGTTTGGACAAAGACATATATTTTATTTCTCAGTTGACCTTTTTTTTTTTTTTTTTTTTAAACCTTTGTTAAGGACATGTTTATTACAGCACCTTCTAAAGGCTTCAACTACATACATTATGGAATTTGTATCACTTCCATTCACTGAAAAACACTGTGCTGTGAGCAGCTGCAAGTAGCTTGTTAAAATCAGTTGACTTTAAGTTGCAAAAATCACCTTGCAAACTTTGCATGAACATTCATTAATTCTACAGGTGTGGTCAGGGAAGTAGGGGAGGGGAGTAGAAGTAGTTATATATTTTTGCCTTCTGTGGAGTCTCAGAAAGCAACGCCTCAACTAGATTTGGGGAAGTACTACAATACTTGAAGGTCTTAAGACCCAGGAAACACTGTTTATTTCTTTTTATTTATTTGATGTGGAGAAAGAGGGTCCCATGGCAACAAGATGGTTACCGGCCATGTGACCTGAGCAAGTTACTTAACTTCTCCAAACCTCCGGTTTTCATATCTATAAATAAGGATTAAAATGTGCAAGTCAAATTAGTTACAAATGTATAAAATATTGTTAAAGGGTGCAGCCTCTTACTCATAGAAGGGGTGGTGATTTATCACCTAGGGAACTTTCTAGTTACCTGTGTGTATTTTTCAAACGTAGGGACCCAAATGGATCATAGCACTACACCAAGATCTGAGCAGCAGTTACAGTGGCTTCTCCAAAATGATACCAAGCAGATGATGCATGGAGGCCTTAGTGACCCACAAAGATCACTTGATCTATGTGGTATTGCTAATGGTCTTTCTTGCCTCGGTTTGGGCCTTCACTGATTATGAAATGCCTTTTTGCATGTCCTTGCGTGTATTTTTTACTGCTACTATAACAGTTACCTCCTGAATTGCTACCAAAAAACCAATCTTCAGATTCTCTGGAACATGAAATCCTATAAACTTACCTCCGAAATTTCTTTTTTTTTTTTTTAATTTTTTATTTTTGATAAACATATATTTTTATCCCCAGGGGTACAGGTCTGTGAATCACCAGGTTTACACACTTCACAGCACTCACCGAAATTTCTAAGTACAGAACACACAGTGTGCCCTCATGATACTGGGGAGTTGGTTTTCAGAGTTCTGTCTTGTGTTCTGGCACACTTAAAAGGTAAAGGCTTGCAAATAGTATATTTTACATCTGTGCATTTTCCCTCAGTTTTTAATTATGTTTTCCTGATAGCAGCTGACCAGATGGAGATGCAGGTGCCTGGGTGGCTCAGTCAGTTGGGCGTCCGACTCTTGGTTTTGGCTCAGGTCATGATCTCACGGTCCTGGGATCAAGCCCTCTGTCGGGCTCTGTGATCCGTGCTCAGTGCAGAGTCCGCTTCCGATTCCCATTTCCTCCCCCTGCTTGCTCACACCCTCTCTCTCTCTCTCTCTGAAATAAATAAATAAAATCTTTAAAAATATATATATATTCTAATACTGGATATACCTCAGATGCACCTTTTATTTTATAGTTGAAACAAAAACAAGGAAGCCTTTCTAGCCAGAAGATACATTCCAGTTGTGTATCTAATTTATTCTATAAGCTCTTGTGTAGCAGAACATCAAGCCACTGGGCTAAATAATATGAATATGTCATATGAACACAATTTATACGTGGTTTGAAATCCAGAAAGGGAGAGTAAACTAGAGAAAGAACTAGCCAGCACAGAAAGCAGCAGTGCATGACAAATGCCACATGAGGGTTACAGATGAGAAGTGCTGCAGGAACTCCCAAGTAGGGAAGAACAAAGACGGGCTTCAGGAAGAAGCTCGCACTGGTCTGGTACGTCGGCCATGTTGCTCTAAGGCACCAGTGACACAGACCGGAAGCCAGGACTGGGGAGTCTGTCTCAAGAATGGCCCGTTTCTGCTTGAGGAAAGACAGCATGAGGCTGGGCACATCGCGAGAGATAAGGACAAGAAGTGAGTTAAGCAAGAGAGAGACAAATGTGACCGTGTAGGCACTGGGAAATAGTGACAGGCATTTGGGTGGATGGCTGACTCTGTCGCTGTCGCGTTTTAAACAGATTGATTTGGTGGTGATGTACTCATTTAGGAGCAGATAAAGCAGGGGTTCAGTCAAAGTTGCTCCAGTGGTTTAGGAAGGAGACGATCAAGGTCTCTGCTAGCAGGGTAGCAAGTGGTGTACTGTTGGTGGGAATATGAACGGATACAGAATTTTGGAGGCAATGTGACAGTATCTATTAAAACTAAAAATGAATATCTATTCAGTGACCAAGCAGTTTCACCTCTCAGAGATACCCTGACACTAGGGCCAAAGGCGGTATGAATAAGAGAGTTTGCTGTAACATTAACTATAAGGGAAAAACATAGAAATAACCTAAGGGCTCATCAGTAATGTGATGGCCAAATAGACTGTGATACCAAATGGAATTCTGGGTGAAAATTTAAAAAGCATGTTGTTAATCTGTAAGGAATTACCTTTAAAGCATAGTGTTGAGTGTGGTAAGGGAGAAAAGAGCCAGTTTTAGAACTGTAAGGACAGCTTGGTTCCATTTTTCTGAAATACTTATGTATCTCATATAATTATAAAACCAAGTCTGGAAGAGTGTGCAACAAACTGATGATAAGTGGCCATCTCTTTAGAAGGCACTAAGGTTAGAATAGGTGGTAAATTGGACAGATGTAGCAAATTTAAAGAAAAAAAAAGGTAACTGGTTAAGTTCTAGTATCAGATAAACAGCAACAGAAATGTTTAGTATAGGAGTGCCTGGGTGGCTCAGTTGGTGAAGCAGAGGTTAAGCATCTGCATTTGGCTCAGGTCATGATCCCAGGGTCCGGGGATCGAGTCCTCCATCATGGCTCCTTGCTCAGCGGGGATTCTGCTTCTCCTTCCCCCTGCTTGTGCTGTCTCTCTCTCTCTCTCTCTCTCTTTCTGAAAAATAAATAATTCTGTGAGAATGACTCTTGTTTTATTAAAGAGGAAACTGGGGTTCAAAGAGGGTAACTGTCACATCTCATCACTTCTAAAATGTCCATTTGGAGCGCACTGTACAGTCACTGCCAACAGGCTCCAGTCACAACCGAGTTGGTACTGACTGCGCACGTGCTGGAGAACTTGCCGAATTAGTCCGTGACTTGGATGAAAATCCTGCCGATACAGGGGGAATCATGTGGGAAAACACAGACATCAAAAACTCTTGAATGGAAAAGTGATGTGAGAGAACAGAACTATGAGGGAGAAAAATTTTAACCCAATTATTTCACTCAAATGTTAATTGTGGTGTATGTTCAAGAATGATACATAATAAAAATCCAAACCTGAAAAGTCTAAGGAGTCCTTTTACTAAGTGTAACTAAAGCTTCTATGTGATAAGAAAGAGTTGTGTCACAGTTTAATTGGCAGTTGTTTTTCTTCTTTAGTGGTCCATTAAAATAATAGTAAATCTTAAAATAGATGGTAGTGTTTTAGATTCGGTGAAATACACAAAGATACCTAGTTTCACCTAGTGGGAAAGGTACAGTCAGAACCTCATAAGCCCATCCCGTGAGGCACTGTGGTGAACCATGTAGGGAATAGGATTGGACACTTTTTAACCTTACTCATAATTAATGTTTTGCATTTCAAGAATTTGAGAATTGTCAGGGAAATGGCAGTGATAAAAAATCTCATGTCTTTAAAACAAAACAAAACAAAATATCGTGTCTTTAACGTAATTTGGAGAAACCTTGAGTCCTCCAAATGCCAGATAAACAGTGGTTAATATTACATCTATATAACACGTATGGTACTTTCCAGTGCACTTACATACATGCACATTACCTAATTATGTAACAGGATGTGTCACCCCGTGTCCTCCTCCCATTGACCAGTGAAGACACTGATACAAGTGGAAATTAGGCAAAATAATTATACTGCTAAGAAGGAAGAATGAACAGATCCCAAAGGAAAACCGAGAGTTGTAGTCCACAAAGCCTCTAACGTTCAGCCTGCCAGACAGGTCCTGAAAAGCATGAGTGCGCTGGATAATATCCCAGATTTGGATGGATATTGGAAAGTCAGGGATTTGTTTTCTAATTGAGGTTAAAGAAGCATACAATAAAGAAATGCACTCATCTCAAGCATGTATTCAACCTGAATGCCACCACCACCCAGATCAAGAATGAGAAAATTTCCAAAGGCTTCTTCATGCCCCTTCCCTCTCCCTAGAGGTAATGACAACACTGGCTTTTTCATATAAAAGTGTGCACCTTCTTGTGTACAGCTTTAATTACTCAACATCATATCTGTGAGAGAAGTTTTTATTTTTCTGTGTACCGGTAGTTGTACCAGTTTCCTAGTGGTTTAAACTAATTTGTATTTCTCCATCAGTGCCGTGAGAGGGTCAGTTGCTCCAAAGCTTTGTCAACACTTGGTGTTGTCAACTTAAGCCATTGTAATGGTGTCTAGTTATGCTTTTGATTTTCAATTCCATGGTGACTAATAAGGGTAAGCACCTCTTAATAAGCTTCTGGACATTTGGATTTCCTCTTTTGTGAAGTGCCAAGTCACGTCTTCCACCACTTTTAAAGATTGTGTTGTATGCCTTTTTTCTGATTGATTTCTAGGAGTTCTTTGTGTATTGAGGGTTCTTTGTATATTTGTAAGTCCTTAATCAGATAATGTACAGCACTAAAGTCTTCACCCAGTGTGTAGGAATTTTTTAATGGGATCCTTCTCCTCTCCACTCCGCGCATCAAACATGATTTGATCATCACTGGCATCCCTCTTATCCAAACACTTTAAAATATAGAGAGGCAGGACATTTCCCTAATGCTTTTTTAGCCTATTTTGACAATTTTAAGTATGTAGTAAAATATTTTAAACTACAAACTAAACATATGTGACATAGTGAAACCTCATAACTAGACATTTATGTTAGAAACTTTTCCATTGTGCATTTTACATACCCCCAAAATGCTGAAAATACAATGCCAGATGAGAAGAGTTTTAAGAACTTTAAGTATGAGGAACAATTTTTTCGGCTTACCCACTGCTCTGCTTTATAAATACATTGTGTGTGTGTGTGTGTGTGCATGCGTGTGTTAGGGGGTGTAAATACCGTATTGTTCTTAGATGTGTAATAGTATAAGATAAAAGTAAATCCCATTCAAGTATAAGGTATTAAGGAAACACCAGTAAGCACTGGCAGACCTAGTACCTCTTGGCAAACCCCAACACGTGTCGTGCCTGACAGATTGTAATGACTAGAAAATCTGTGCTGAAAGTTGCCTGGTGCCCCTAATTTTTATATTTTCCAAAGATTGCTGCCTATTAACTTAAACGTGGTTGGCAGAAGGGACATTTATATGTATATTCATATTAAATTGTATTAAATATTAAAATTATACATCATTACATTATATAAAGTGATATTAAAATGTATTTTTATAAATAAATAAATATATATATATATAAAATTTCAACTGGCAACTCAGAAGAACATCAAAAAGTAAAAATCAGGCTTAGTTGGTTGAGTGTCCCAACTCTTCACCTCCGCTCAGGTCTTGATCCCAGGGTCATGAGTTCAAACACTGCATTGGGCTCCATACTGGGTATGAAGCCTACTTAAGGAAAAAGGTCTGGGGGTATCTGAGTGGCTCAGTGGTTTAAGTGTGGACTCTTGATTTTGGCTGGGGTCATGATCTCAGGGTCTTGAGTTTGAGCCCCAGGTGGAGCTCTGCTTAAGATTCTCTCTCCTTCTCTCTCTACCCCTCCCCCATGGTCATGTGCATGGTCTCTCTCTCTCTCTCTCAAAAAAAAAAAAAAAAATCACCCACAATCCTACCAATTTAAACACTTGACAGAAAAAAGCAGAAGTCTCTCCTATTGTTCCTCCTTCCTACCCTCACCTCCAGTGGAACAACTTTTACCTGTAGCTCCTTCCCAAAATTTTCATATGTGTTCAGATAAGGTTACCACATTTAGCAGATGAAGACACTCGGTTGAATTTGAATTTCAGATGAACAACTTCTTCTCCATATAAATAATCTCACATATTGCATGGGACATAGTTAAACTCAAAGAGTCTTTGTTGTTCATCTGAAATTACAATCTAACTGAGTGTTCTGTGTTTTATCTGGCCACCCAGATGCAGACATAGCCACATGTACATTAACGTGTACACTTGCCTTTTATCAGACTCAGATCAAGCTGTATGTAATCCCTGAGGCTTATGCCTTGTACTGTTGATTTAGCTAGCTTACAGAATTACCAAGGTTCTTCCTAATGGCTGCTTCATATGGCAGCATAGACTCACCACTTATCTCTCTCTCTCCTCCTATTGGTAGACATCTTAGGTATTTCCTTTTTTATTTAATTCTTTGAAACAACCTACCATTGATCCTCTGCGTATTCACTTATTATAGACTCATGTTGCTGCTTCTGTAGGGTGAATTCCTAGAAGTCCTAGCATGTTTTAAAAAACATTGTTCAGTTCCTTTATACTTATTCACCGGGGCCCACGGCGTGGGCAGCTGAGGGCCAGGTGCACCTGAAGCGCAGGTCAGGAGGAGCCCGGGCGGAGCTGATGGTTCGGTGTAGACACCGCGCTGGACCTCTCAGAACCAGCCTCCCCTCCATTGTCCGAGTCATGATACCAAGCACTGTTGTTCCCCATCGTGGCCCAGTGCCTGCCAGGAAAGGTGACTTGTGACACGAATTTAGAATGAATGACTCTGGATTTACTGAAGGGCTTATTGTGAGGGGGGTTAAATGAAACAACATCTGCACAGTGCCTGGGATGCTAATTTTTGTCATCCACCGCCATTTCCAGTTCCTCCCTTAGCATTAAGGGCCTCTAACTTAGTGAGGGAGACAGCATGGTACAGTGAAGTAGGGTAAGTTCTGTAATAGAACTGTACTTAAAGGGCTCTGGGATGACAGAAGAGGGCGCCTAACTTAGCCTGAGGGTGTGAGTAGAATTGCCCAGGACTTGGACAAGATCTACTTAAAGTATGTCTTCAAAGATAAATTGGAAAGAGCCAGACAGACCGATCTGTGTTTATTAGGGAAAAAAGGCAATGGAGGGAACATCCCAGGCAGAGGAAACAGCTTTGAAAAGGGGCAAGATATTGGGGCACCTGTGGCTCAATTGCTTAAGCATCTGCCTTCAGCTTAGGTCACGATCTCAGGATCCTGGATCAAGCCCCCTGTCAAGCTCCCTGCTCAGTGAGGAGCCTGCTTCTCCCTCTGCCCCGCCCCCCTGCTCATGTTCTCTCTTTTACGCTCTTTGTCTCTCTTTCAAATAAGTAAATAAAATCTTTTTTAAAAAAGATATAATAGAGTCTATCACCTTTGGACCATAGAAACAACCAGAAATAAAACCAGAGGTGGTTAGAGATCAGACATTAAAGTGCTTTAGGTCGCAAGCTAAGTTCTGCCTTTGTCTTATAGTGAACAGTAGAGGACTTCTGTATGATTCAGACTTACATTTTAGATCTATATTTGAGTCGACACTGTGAAGAAAAGATTAAAGGTGCTTCCGTCCAGAGATAGATAGCTTACTTGTGTTGGAACATTATTACAACCAACCAGGCAAGAGATACTGGCAACTTGACAACGACCATGGAAATGGGAGAGAAGGACTGATTTGAAATGTAATTTAGGAACTATAATTGCCAGGATTTGGTGACTGATTAGCTGTGTGGTCAGAAGAAGAGAAGGAATCTAAAATGTCAGATTTTGACTAGATCATTTAGGTGGAGGGTGATATCATTTATAAGGTAAGAAATACAGAGGCTGAAGAACAGAGTTTGATGGAGATGAAAAAAATTGTTACTTTTTAGGGACATACTGAGATTGCAGTTGCTGTGGAATATTCTAGAAAACATGAATAGGAAGCTTTGAAATCTGCATGTCTGAAGCTCAAGAGAGCAGTCCCCGCCACCATTATGACTTGCGATACCTCAGAATATGTCCAAATGTTGGAGCCATAAATGAATACGGTGAGGAGGTTAAGGCAGAATTTAGAATTTAAGAAACTTTTGAGACACATAATTGGGAACACAAACAAATGGCGAATGTAGTAACCACTGTAGGTAAAAGAACAGGGAGCTTACTAGAAACCCAGAGAAGGCAATAGTGAAAGCCCAGATGAAAGTGGAGACCGTGATATGGTGGTTTTCTCTCAGCAGCTTTAATTGTAGGAGTAGGGATGGGCAGACAGTTAATTAGGGTGAGGCCTTGGAGGATCGGTGTGAGAAGTGCGAGATGATTTTGTGGTGCCTGGAAAGAGAATGATCAGAAATACTGACTGGGAATTTCGGGTGGGCCAGGAAAGGACTTGAGGGCAAGAGGGGCCTGTTTAAGACAACGATCAGTCCAAGAAGTTTGGGGGAGGAACATTCTTAAATCAGAGCAGCACTCAGTGTCTTTATGTACCTACACCTGGATACTCTTAATATTAATGTTTTCTAGCCAATAGGGCCGCCCACCTTTCCCTGGACAATTCCTGTTGCACTGCCTATTTTAATGTGAACTTGCTGAATTCTTCTAAGACGGTCATTAGATTCTTAACCTCTTGTTCAGTTTTGCCTTGGTGCATAGCTCTTCGGTTCCATTTAGCTTGAAGATCCCCTCTGCTCTTGACCTCCGTGCTTTTCCTGACAAGATCCGACCACCCAGAGCCTCTTCTTCCTGTAAATGGAAGGAGTTACTAGTGAGGAGCAAGCATATGGTTCTCCTCCCCCTGGAGATGCATTTGCTCTCTCCCAACAGGCTCAGCTTAAAAATTCAGTCCTTGCAACAACACGGAATAAAAAATGTTGAGCCCGCATAAATAGCTGTGCATGCAGCTTTACCCAAAACAGATAATATGCACAGATGTGTTTATGGGAAGGAGGCATGAATACACAGTGTGGTGTTTTCAGCTTCTCACCACTGCAAGGGTATCTTTTCTTTTTCAAGGAAAGAGGTACGTTGTGGTAAGCAGTGTTTTAGGACCTATAATAAAAACCCTTGTAAAGACCATTTTTTGACCAAATGAAGCTAAGTGTTCTTTTTTTTTTTAAAGATTTTATTTATTTATTTGACAGAGAGAGATCACAGGTAGGAAGAGAGGCAGGCAGAGAGAGAGGAGGAAGCAGGCTCCCTGCTGAGCAGAGAGCCCGATGTGGGACTCCACCCCAGGACCCTGAGATCATGAGATCATGACCTGAGCCGAAGGCAGCGGCTTAACCCACTGAGCCATCCAGGCGCCCCGAAGCTAAGTGTTCTTTTCAGAGTCCCCATTTGCTCCTCTCCCCCTCTCTGTATTGGAATGCACAGAGCTCAGCATTAATGGAGAACATAAGGAAATAACATCACAAATTCTAGTTCTCATTTGTTAAACTGGGGAAGCAACCAAAGTTAATTATGTAATAAAATTCATTAGTAATGTTTTTCCCTACTCAGGAGTAGCTTCTGAATATATATGTTGATGAAGTTAAAATTTATGTTGCGTTCTTAGAGTAAATGGTTAAGAGCACGTGAAAGAACCCATCAGACTGAGGGAACCTCCCCAGTTGGGGGCCTCGTAGATAAATCAGTTCAGGTACAAGGTAAAAAGCAACTTAAAACCCCCTTCGAAAGTTGGGTTATTTACAAAAAGAGGCCTGTCATGCATTCAGTGAATAATAACAGTTAATTTCTAAGGATGCTTCTAGATCTAAGATGCTTGTAGTCTTTAGGCTTTCAAAATAAGGAAAAGGCAGCATAACATTTGATTTAATTAAAATAAATATTTTAAGGTTTGTGCCATCTAATATGCACACCGTAGTGTTTGTTGATGTTAATGATGACTGTTTGGAAAGATGGGAGGCTGTCCATGTACTAACAGGAGAAAACTAGATGGCTCTGAACTTAGCCGGATGCCATTGTTGATGATGGGTCCTCTTCTTGACTAAGTGGCACCAGTCCAGAGACTGTTACCCAAGCTGGGAGGCTCACACACGAGTTTGAATCTTCACAACCACCCTACCAGAAAATGTTATCCCCATTTCTCGGATGAGGAGACTGAGGCTGGATGCTAGGGGAGGGGAACTTAAATAACGGGCCCAAGGCCCCCCAGCATGTAACCTAGAGATGTAGCGGAGCCCTCAGAAGATGGCCTGTTAAGGCTGACCCATGAAAACATGCACACACTGCATTTGGCTCTTGACTTTCCTCTTGTTTCCCCCTTCTGGTTCTAGTGCAGACACTACTGTCTTAGGTCTAGAGTAGAATAATAGCTTCCTTATAGTGCCTCCCATCTATTCTGTGTGCTAAAGCATCCGTAAGAACACACCATTCTTTTAAAGTTTCACTAGTTTCCTGCTGACTACAAGATAAGTCTGTCTAAACTCTCTACACAGGCCCAGCCGTAAACCCCTTTGCAAGGTGGTCTCGTTTAGCAGTCCAGAGGTGTTGCTGGTCCTTGAATGTACATAGGCACTTGTTCTCTGAAGCCTCTGTTACTGAGGTCTTCCAGGCAGATGCTTCCCCAGCATCAAACCTGATAGTACTCCAAGGTCAGTGTGCACACTGCTTCTTCCTTGGTGCTTAAAGTCAGTGCCTATGGCACCTATGCCATTTGTAGTCCTTGCCCCGTACTGACTTGAAACTCGTGGGTGTAGATTTCTATCTTCTCTTCCCAGACAACAGTGCCCTGAGTCTCTGTCTCAGGGGTGTGTGTGTGTGTGTGTGTGTGTGTGTGTGTGTGTGTGTGTGTATAACGTCACCTACACAATGCCTGACACAGTAGGGACGTCATACTTCTTTGGAATAAGTGGTAGCAATGCATTGTGTGCACTTTACACCATATAAAATACTTAAATATTTCATGTCCTGCTTATTATACATAATTATGTATTATTACAATATACATAATTATATATAAGTATATAATATCTTATTAAGTCTCCTCAAGGTTATTTCCATTTTTATAGTTGTGAAAACTGGGGCCCACAACTGTTGCAAATGACTTGCCTTAAACTATGTAACTAGTAAGCAGAAGTTCAGATGCAAGCTTTTAGCTCTAAATTCAGTGGCCTTTCTTTTTAAGTCATACTGCCCTCAAATTTCTATTTCTCAAGAAATTTACAATGTTGCTCAGTAGCACTTGACAATTTAAAAAACAAATCAAATATCTAATATCTATTAATAATAACAATGTCTCTGGAGGCAGGGCAGAATTCACCCTGATTTTTTTTTTTTAAGATTTTATTCATTTTATTAGAGAGAGAGAGAATAGGAGCACAAGCAGAGGGAGAAGAAAACTCCTCACTGAATGTGGAGCCCAATGTGGGCTTGATCCCAGGACCCTGAGGTCATAACCTGAGCTGAAGGCAGACGCTTAACTGATTGAGCCATCCAGGCGCCCCATCCTGATTTTTATGAATAAAAAACTAGGTTCAGAATAGGTGGGCCTTGGTTAGTCAGTTTGAAATGGAACTCAGTAGTACTGGATTAAGAAACCACACTTAGAGAAACATTGATGTGGTGATATGAAATTAAGGTATTAGGAGATTTAGCCAGTGGTCTAATTTTGCACCTAAGTGATATGTTAAGCAAAGTGCTTTGATCCATAGAATGTTACTCTTAGGGATGAGAAAAGATAAGTGATTGACTTCGAGTCATACCTCTGACTGTGGAACAGTGCTTAAAATCTATGTCAGGTGGCAGGAATTTTGGATAGAGGTGGTAAGATAGGAAGAAAACATCTTCCCCTGTTTTTACTCCATGCTTCAGTGTTCATTATAGACCTAGGGGTATTGTATTTCTGAAATAATGAACCAAAAGTCTTAACACTCATAGGAAGGTGCTCTAATGGCTAGCAGGTAGGAATACTGATTTCTGCTATGCCTCTTTGTTCCCTGTGCCCTAATCCAAAACTACTTTTTCTGATTTCCCTAGAGTTTTATCATCTGCTAAACTATTCCTCGTTGGGAAGAGTCAGTGAGTTCTTTTTAAGCTCATGGTTTTTATAGATTTCGTAGTCATTTCGAGTTGAGTTTGGGTCTCACTTCTCCGTGAAAAGCCATTAAACGTTTATAGAGGCCTGTTAATACAGTGTCCTAGGAAGTCTAGTACATCTGAAGGAAGAGTGATTAAAGCAGAGCCTTCTTTAAGAAGATGGGGCCATAGAGCAGTGAGTGAGTAAAGATGGAGGGACGGCCCCAGGAGTCCAAGACCAGAGAGCCAGGTGGGCTTTGTCTGAAGGCATTCAAGCATGAGAATGATGGGGTGGGATCAGGTCTGCATGTTAAAAAGATCAGGCTAAGGGCACCTGGGTGGCTTAGTCTGTTAAAAAGCCAACTCTTGATTTCCGCTCAGGTCATGACCTCAGGGTCAGGAAATGGAGCCCAGCTTTGGGCTCCACACTCAGCAGGGAGTCTGCTCCAGATTCCACCCCCCCCAACAACTCTCTCTCACCCTATCCCTCTCTCTAAAAACAAATAAATAAATCTTCTTTAAAAAGCCTTTTAGCTAGCGATAGTGTACAAATAAAAGTAGAATAGCACACAACCATTAAAAATTGAGCAATAGATCTGTATTCCTTGACATGCAAATGACTTCAGTATACATTGTGATGTGAAAAAGGCAGTTACAAAATCACATACACTAATACACCATTTATAAAACAAAATAACTTTTTATATGAAAATATATAGAGAGAAATATTTGGGGAGGATACACCAGTATGTTAATTTTGGTTATCCTTGGATAGGAGAATTGTGGGTGATATTTATGTTTTCCCTTGTGTTTTGATTTTTTTTTTTATGTTAACAGTGAATATGTGTTAACATTTCTAATCAGAAACATAGAAGTTCTTTTTCTTTCGGAGAACAGTGAGGCTGGGAGAGGGACCCAGTATGAAATGCCATGGCAAGATTAAGTTTGGAGTAGAATGTCCCATTGGTTGTGGCAGACGAGGGGTCATTGGTGATCTTGCATGAGCTGCTGCCTCTCCACTCACTGTAGTGATGTGATGTGGATGAGAAATAGGAAAATGTGCATTACTGTGTAAAGATCATTGTCTGAAAAAAGAAGGGGAGAGATACCTGGCTGCCTCAGTTGGTGGAGCATGTGACTCTTGATCTCGAGATGGTAAGTTCAAGCCCCATGTTAGGTGTAGAGATTTCTTAAAAAAGGAAGGGAGTTGCTTGGGTCATTTATTGGTCAAGGGACAATAGAGAGGGAAGAAGGCTTGGTAGGGGAATGGCTAGTAGAGCAATGGTGACTTGAATAAGCTGAATTGAATAAGACCCAGAGCATAGCGGGAAGGGTGAATACTGGGTAGAAGGCAGGAAATCCTTCCTATCAGAAGATAAAGGACAGGGCAAGATGCCAGTGCTTATAAATTTATAGGTGGACGCAAGGGATGTAATAGCATTCCCTTGATGGTCTGCGTTTCTCCCTATAGTGGAGTGTAGGCCAGAGTGCTAAGAGAAGAAAGGGAGATAAGGTAGGGAGACAGCCGTAAAAATTCAGACTGGCCTATAAGGACAGCAGGAGGGTTTATTAGGGACCAGTAGGATTGCCTGGTGGCACTGTGATAATCAGGATTGAAGGCTCACTTCATATTGATGATGGACACATACATGATCATTTCTCCCTACCCGCAAATAGTGCTCTGCAACATAGGTATAACAGCCAAGAAAGAAAGAGTGGTTGGGCTAATGGAGGATTAAGCTTTGTATAGAAGATAAGATAAAATGACCAACAAGAGAGATGAGCAAATTGGCAGATCTAGCAAATGGTGTATGAAGAAGTTGCTCCCCAAATTTAATTAGATATGCTGTCTAATAAGCTTATATAAATTTAAGTGATGTGTTGATATCCCAATAAATGTAATTAAAGTAATATAAACATTTTTTAATTTAAAATATTTTACATCAGACTTGAGTGATCACACATTCCTGGTTTTTAGCCATGGAAATAAATGGCAAATAATGGAATGGGGTCAAAGAAGCCAAAGGTCTCTGAAGTTAAGGTGCTTCCCTAGAGCATCCTAGCTGCATAATGTTGAAGTCCTGCCGGAGAATGGTGAGTGTAGGTTAGAGAGGATGAGCCACAGACCCTGAGGAATATGGAGGACTGATAGCAAATGATAGCAGTAAGGAAGAGGATGTGGTGACAGAAACTTGAAGGAGGTATAAGTCTCAAAGAGAGAAAGATAACCACCTGGAAGTGATAATTGGGCAACAAGAAAAGAATATTGGGACAAGCCCCTTTGGGGAGGCTGGGGGGAGGTGTTAGGCAAAGAGGGCTGTAAATGAGAGATAGTGACCTTAACAGGTTTTAGTTAATATAATTTTAGTTAAGTGTGATGTGTTAGAATAGTTTTCTTTCTCTCTCTCTTTTTTAAAGATTTTATTTATTTATTTGAGACAGAGAGAGAGCATGAGCAGGGGGAGTGGAAGAGGGAGAAGCAGACTCTGCGCTGAGCAGGGAGCCCAATGGGGCTCGATCCTAGGACTCCAGGATCATGACTTGAGCCGAAGGCAGACTCTTAACCGACTAAGCCACCCAGGCACTCCTGTTAGAATAATTTTCAACTGCAAAATAGCTTTAAATACGGGCATTATTGCTGTAACAGGGCCAGAGGTGGGCAGCCCCAAAGTTGATTCAGCTATTCCACAATATCATCAAAAACCCAGACCCTTAACCTCATTGCACTCAGGCATTTTATGAGTGCGATGATGTCTCTCTTTCTGTTTCAAGATGGTTATTACAACTGCAAGTTAATATCCTCAAACAGTAGCACTTAGTGTAAGATGCACGGATGGTGGGGTGGAGGCTGGGAGGTGAGGAGGGAGTACAGCAAGAATTTTCTACTGTGGTCCTCTTATAAAGGGGAAGACACTTCCTGAAACTCTAGAGCAAATTTGCCCATACATCTCATTGGCCAGGTCTCATGTCCATCCCTGGGTCAGTTCCTAACAAATGGGAATATGATTACCTTGGACCAGTTCATCATGGCTGACAACCAACAATGTCTACTACAGTAGGCAAATAATAATATGCTCCGCTTTGGAGCAGAAAACCAACTTTTGTAACACATTACCTCATTCGGAGAGGAGGGAAGTACTAAGTGAGGGGAAAATTCTCAAAAGATGGAAATGAGAAGGAAGAATGGGGAAAGATAAGAAGGTATTATTCCAGATGCAGCCATTAAAAAGCATATTGTTTTAAAAAATTATTATGAAGAATATGTGTTGAAATGGGGAAATATCCACAGTGTGTTGTTAAATGTTTTTAAAAAGATCACAAAACAGTGTGCATAGGGACAAAAATCATTTAGATCATTAGTCAATAACCTCTAGGCACTTGTGCTTTGTATTTTCTTATTTATGCAATGCTGATTTTTATATCCTGCTCTGAAAAAAAGTTATAATTCACATTGCTATTTGTAGTTTCAATTCCCGATGACTTTTCACTGTGGGTTAATAATAGCCATCCTTGTGGCGTAATGATTCCTTCTTTCAGACTGTCCGTTTAATCATGACATTCTCCTTCACATACCAACATTTCCAGGCTTGGTGAAAATTAGTTGTTCTTTTCTTATTTCTAGTTAGTTGAGACTGATTCTTTTCTTACTTTGGCATTATCATCACTTCCAGGAATGAATAATATATGGATTCTTTTCATTCCCTCTTTAGAATACATATTTTATTAATAAAATTGGCATACAAAGCCACTTCTATTATGCTTTTATCCAGTTGCCTAGAAGCAGTAAAAATAGAAAGTCAGCACTTGCAATTAGAGGCCTTGCCTTTGTTGCTGCTGAAGAGTCCCACAGTGATGTGTTGCCCTTACTCAGTTATCCCGTATCCCCCACCCCACCCTGGCCTGGCCGGTGCACGGTGTGATGAAGTGACAGGAAGACCAGACAGCTTGACTGGAACAGAGCTCACATGGGAATCTTGTAGCTCCTCTCCAGATCTTCCCATTTATTGCTTGCTTTGAATTCATGAATTACAACTTTCCAGTTCATCTGAAGTTTTAAGGAACCTCCTTTAACCACCTCCCCCACTTTGCTTTGTCAGAATTTGTTTTGCCATTTGTGATTTTGGATGGCCATTCTTTGGGTACTTCTGATCAAAATGAGAAGCGGGGGGAACCTATTTATAAAGCAGTCTTTGCAGTCCATTGTTCTTGTCGGGGAATTAATCAGTGGAAGCATGAAGGAACTTCTATCAAGTTTTGAAGTAGGATAAAGGTGTGTGCCACACAGTAAGCTTCATGTGGAGACAGCAGATTCTGCCTGACACAGAGATAGGAGTGAGTGAAATGACCTGCCAACCGACCCAGACATGGCTTTGTTAGTCTCTACTCCATTGCTTTATGTAGTAACACTGTACCACACTTTACGGGAGAACTGTGATTTTAAAAGATGCTGGGACTAGATCTGGCAGTTCCACTTCTGGATGGAGAGAGAGAGTGTGTGTGTGTGTGTGTGTGTGTGTGTGTGTGTTATCCCAAATAATTCAAAGCAGGGTTACAAAGATCTTTGGACACCCACGCTCATGGCAGCATTATTCACAGTAGCCAAAAGGTGGAAACGACCCATAGGTCCATCAGCAGATAAATGGATAAGCAAAATGTGGAAAATACATACAGTGGAATATCATTCAGCCTTAAAAAGGATGGACATTCTGGCGTACGCTACCACATGGTTGAATCTTGAGGATATTATACTAGGTGAAGTAAGCAAGTCACAAAAAGACAAATACAGTATGATTCCAGTTACATTGAGGTAACTGGAGTAGTCAAATTCATGGAGACAGAGAGTTAGGAGAGTGGTTGCCAGGGTCCGGAGAGGAGGGAGAAATGGAGAATTGTTCAATGGGTATAGTTTAAGTTTTGCAAGATGGAAAAATTCTGGAGCTTGGTTGCACTACCGTGTGGATATACTTAGTACTAAACTCTGCACTCAAGAACAGTTAAGCTGGTCAGTTTAATGTTTATGTGTATTTTACCATGATTAAGAATTTTAAAATATATACTCTTGATCCACAAAAACAAAAAAAGATTCTAGGACCAGCCCTCATTATTATTAAAGAGCTCTTCTTTTCTTTACGGCTTTTACCATCACCTTTTATGTGTAGATGATCATGATCTTTTATTTCTATTCCTAAACATAACCTCTACCTTAAATCAATGTGTTACCAGTTTAATGTACAGTACCTTTGTTGTATATGATCCATTTTTTATTGTTTTTTTAAAGATTTTATTTATTTATTTGACAGACAGAGATTATAAGTAGACAGAGGCAAGGCAGAGAGAGAGAGAGGGAGGTAGGCTCCCTGCTGAGCAGAGAGCCTGATGCAGGGCTGGATCCCAGGACCCTGGGATCATGACCTGAGCCGAAGGCAGAGGCTTTAACCCACTGAGCCACCCAGGTGCCCCTAGAACATGATTTTTTTTTTAAAGATTTTATTTATTTGTCAGAGAGGGGGGGGGAGCGAGAGCAAGTACAGGCAGACAGAATGGCAGGCAGAGACAGAGGGAGAAGCAGGCTCCCTGCCGAGCAAGGAGCCCGATGTGGGACTCGATCCCAGGACGCTGGGATCATGACCTGAGCCGAAGGCAGCTGCTTAACCAACTGAGCCACCCAGGCGTCCCTAGAACATGATTTTTAATGGCTGCATGGTTTTCTTCCCTGGGATATGCCATAATCATTATTTGGTTTTAGTTATATTATTTTGGAACTTCTACCAAGAGTCTAGTCCCCCTTCATTTAAAGGCTGGGGTACATGAGAATGGCTTGTTACCTTTATAACTATTACAACCAGCACAGTTTAAGTAGTGTCAACCCATGTAATGCTGATTCCATGTAAATGATGCTTATAGATTTATGGTAAGTTGATTTTATGTATTCAGATTTTACTAGGCTATTAAATCTTTTTTTTTTTTTGGTGAGCATACAGGGTTTTCTTTTAATCCTACAATATTCAGCTGCAAAAGAGTTTTGAACTCTGTGAGCTTTGAATTAAATGATTTAAAATTTTTCGCTCAAGTCTCATGATCTTCAGTAATTCAACTGTGAGGCAGTTTGAGGCATGTTATAGACTTATAGTAAGTGTGATATGGAAACCCTCCTCAATCTTTAGTGTCTTTCACTGGAACACCTAATCTCAAAGGGAAAATACACTCAGCTATGTCAAGGACTCCAATCACAAAGAAGAGTAAGACATGGTCCCAATTCCTGAGAATGATATGTATGAATAAAACTGTTACACTAAACATGGCAGGAAAAAACACCTTTCCTTCAGAATCAGAAGAAGTGCTTGGATCAAAGACATTTCAAAGGACTCTTAAGCTTATTACCTGTTCAATCTCAGTTTACAGTATTGTGAGACATACTTTTAAATTAGCTCCTCAAGATTTTAATCTAAATTAATCTATTTTATATGAAACACATATTTCACAGTAATCCTGGTGATATAAGGCAATGAAACTACAGATACTGCCAATTAAGGCTCTTTAAGTTAAATACAGATTTAAACCTTTTAACATTATAATGCATAATTCCAGTAGAAAAGGTTTAAACATCTAGTCCTGCTTACGATAAATAGTCACTTGGGGCCCTCAATCCATCTTTCTGAAGCAGGTGTCGTGGAAGTATGTTTCAACAGGACATCATCATGGAATGAAGTCTGGCTCCCAGTGACTTTGGGTGGGGTTTTGTCCTTGGTGACATACTCTGAGAAGATTCTGGACTTCACTCTGAATACTAGAAATCTGTAAAGCTGTGTAATCATTTCTTAAAGGTGTTCTAGAGGTTCAGTCCTGTCATTTCTTTAAAAACAAAACAAACAAGCAAACTGAAAACTTAGATCAAGCTTTTCTAATGGGAGAAACTTACATTATTGGGTCTTTTTCCAACTACAAGGTGTAATCAGTACCAAAAGATACGAAACACATAATTTATACCATACAGTAAATCACAGAAATGACAACTTTCAACGGACAATTCTGGATTTTTGGCTTTATCTATGTTGACAAAGTCATGGCCTCAAGGTTTAAGTGACAAAAATATACATCAACAATCTAACTACTTAAAAACAAAAAATAAGGCATAAACAACCACAGTCAATGATAATCATTTTTGTCCTCCTTATAATGTGTAAATTACAATATTTTCAAATTTGTTATTCAAGTTTCAAGTATCTTCGTAATGATTTGTCGTTTCTTCCAAAGTCCTCCTCTCTGCCTGCCTCTCTGCCTACTTGTGATCTCTGTCAAATAAATAAAATCTTAAAAAAATAATGTTCTATTAAAAAAAAATATATATATATAGTAGAATTTTGTTGACATGGCAAAAATATTCATATTGAATTGTTAAATGCCTTTAAAACAACCCCAAAATAACGTGTACAGAATAATAATTTTTATTTATAAATACATGTGTATATTAATATTTTTATATGTGCTGTATGTTGTATATAGATGTAAATACTATATATTTATTCCTATAACTATAGCAACATCTGTAATTTTTGAAAGACCAGAAAGGCAAAATTGTTTAATGGTAAAGTTTTCTCTGTTCTCTAAATGGTAGGATTTTGAGTGATTTATGTTCTTCCTCTGGATTTTTACAAAAATATTTGTTTATTTATTTATTTGAGAGAGAACAGGGAGAGGAACAGAGAGGGACAAACAGACTGCATGCTGAGCATGGAGCCCCACATGGGACTCCATCTCATGACCCTGAGATCATGACCTGAGCAGAAATCTAGAGTTAGATGCTTAGGGTACCTGGGTGGCTCAGTGGGTTAAGCCTCTGCCTTTGGCTCAGGACATAATCTCAGGGTCCTGGGATCAAGGCCCACATCAGGCTCTCTGCTCAGCAGGGAGCCTGCTTCCCCCTCTCTCTCTGCCTGCCTCTCTGCCTACTTGTGATCTCTCTCTCTCTCTCTCTCTCTCTGTCAAATAAATAAATAAAATCTTTAAAAAAAAAAAAAGAGTTAGATGCTTAAGCATGTACCAATTTAGTAGTTAAGAAAGATGTACATCTTGTATAAATAAATAGACAAATAAAAGCCATACACACTTTTTGTTTTTTAACTCTGTGGTTCAGGCTTTTTTTAAACTTTAGATGGGCTTTACTGTTAATTAACTAGTTCAAATTTTAAAATTTTTATTCTGTTAATGGCCTGCTTAAACTATCTGAGCACTGAAAAATGAACCAAACCGATTTATTCTTTGTGCAGTGTTAAATGGGTGGTGTTGAGGGTAGAAGAAGGGAAAGATGGTAGGCTAGCATGGCATTACTTTAGGTTAATCATGCTGTTTAAAATCCAGGCCTTACAAGTCATGTGCATACATTTCCGGTAATGACTGATCTACCCCACTACTTTTGTAAACATCACATGCTTCATTTTCACACCAAAAGTGTGTGCATTGTGAGGTGTGTGACCTGCAGTGGTTCCCAGGTTTAAAGGACTGACCCTCAACAGTGCAGTTTTCTCTAAAGAGTTCTGCCTTTGAAAACCTAGAAGGTAAACCCTCCTAGTTCAGAATGTCCATAGACGGGCATCTCCGAGGGATTCTAGTACACCTGTGACATTGAATTTCCAATGCTAAGGATTCAGCAGATTCGCTGACCTTGTCATTGGCCACATTTTCTTAGAGTTGTTTGTGTCTGTCTCCCTGGGGAAACAGGACACTTGAGTGATGGTCACTGACTGAATGCTTACCATGTTCCACAAAGCTCCCCCCCGCCCTTGGCAGATGTTACTTCATGTAATTTCATAATATTATAAAAAGTGAGCACTGTCTTCTCTTCGCTTTCTGGAAAACTGAGGCTTTGGTTTTCAACAAGACCTCACATAAAGACAGAACTCCCAGCTCTGAAGGAAAAACCAGTACTGTCAACCAGTAACCAAATAAGGTCCATCTGATGAACAAGGATGTCCGCACAGCCTCTGCCAGCTCTGAAGCCCATGATGCTGCCTTCCCATTTGTCTAATCCTTATATGAACAAAATAATTCCATCCTCCCTTGTATACACCATTTGTACAATATGGTGGGTATTGGGAGGGTAGGTCAGTCTGGTTAACCCAAGATTTCAAAGGATCAAATAGTCAGTATCTTGAATTCCTACTTTCACACACTGTTTCTGGGTTTAAAACTTCTCATTTTACCAGTTCCAAAGTTAGAGAAAGATGGGACATTGGTTTATTTTTTGGAAGTCCCCCCTGCTGCCGGATCCATGCTGGTTGGTAGTGATAGCATTAAGAGCTTCCATTTATTGAATGCTTACTACTTTGCTAAATGCTTTACAAACAATGATCCTGTGAAGTAAGTTTTGTTGCTTTCCCGTTTTACAGATGGGAATGGAGGCTTGGGGGACGTTAAATGGCTTACTTGGCTTTATGTACTCATTCTGTCATTGATCTAATAAAGGAGTTCTTTGGGGATTTGAACCCACTTTTTCTAGACTGTGGTTTGAATCACGACTGACTTCTTGGCTAGTGTTGTTACTTTGAGATAATTGTATATACCTGTGAATCAGTTTCTTGGCCTATAAAATGAGGGTAATGCTATCATTAACCCAGTGTTGGGTTGTATATTGAGTTCCTAAACAGAATGTGTTTAGAACAGTGCTTGACATGTAGTGATTGCTTAGTGTTAGGTGTTATAAAAATAATAGGGATTCCCATTATATTACTACCGTTTACTTGGTTTTAATTGTGTAAGTAACGTATTAAACCGTATAAAAATTCATGAAATAAAAAGTATCTCGGTCTTACTGCTTACTTCCTCCCCCGAGTTTACTATAGACACCAGTTTGATATTCTTCCTCCAGAATATTTCCAGTGCCACCTGAAACTATTTTTAAATTTTCCTTTCATAGAATACAGGTCATTGTGAAATTTTTTGTTAGTGACCTTGAGACTGGGAGACTGGAGAGGTGGGAAGGGAGACAGATGGATTTCTTCCGTAAACACTTGTCAAATGCTTTCCAATGCTAATGATTCCGCATGTTGAATTCTGTTTTGACAGTTTCTTGATTTTCTTTTTTCATTTTATTTAGGACATGATGTTTCAGCTTCTCCGAGGTCTAGATTTTCTTCATTCTCACCGAGTAGTGCATCGTGACCTAAAACCACAGAACATTCTGGTGACCAGCAGCGGACAAATAAAGCTGGCTGACTTCGGCCTTGCCCGCATCTACAGTTTCCAGATGGCTCTTACCTCAGTGGTGAGTGGGAATGTGCTGTTGTTTCATTAAGCTTATATTTCCTCTATTAAATGATGTACTGCCCCCATACCATGCCCCTGAGATTATCACTGCCTCTGGTCGGGTTGGGGTACAAAATGTCTTGCGCCCTTTAAAAAGCAGGGCTAGAAAGAAAGGGTTTTGCTTACAACTACAGGCACATCCAGACTTGGCTCGTCACGGACAGGATCCATTGCAGAAATAGTCTGTTATGTTGTCGCCACTAGAAAGGAATCAGTTAAAAATTTCCAAATGCTTTTTCTCATAACCACTGTTTTCAAAGCTGCATACAGAGAGTCTGGGGAAACACAGCTCAAGGGTTTAGGGAGGAAGAGCTCCAGGAATGTTGATCTGTCTGTTCGTGAAAGCTCTCTTCTGAAGCTCTGGTGCTGACTATGAAGAAGAAATTAAATTTACAGTGAACCAGGATGCCCCATGAACAAGCAGCACCCATCCCTCCCACCCCGCCAAGCGCACCGCTGCCTATCAGTAGGCACTGATAATATTTATCTTTGAAAGACCTGTTTTACATGTAGTGAATTCATGTGGAAATACAAAAAGCCAAGGAATGTCCCTCTACTGTCCTACTTCCTTGGGGTAGGAGGTTGATGCTGAGAATCCCCTTGGGTCCATGAAGACTATAAAAATTGTCCTCAAAGCATTAGATTAAACCTTAAGAGAAAGACTCTTCTTGGGTCAGTATGCCATTTTTTACATAGTCCATCTCTAGCCTTGAAGCGATTCTCAATGAGGGGCCACACGGTCCTGGGTGGAGGGCACTGTTGAGAAATTTATAGCGGCATCTTTGGTCATCCTAATGACTTGAGGGATGGCAGTGGCTACAAGGAGGCTGATACTCTGCCCACCAAAGAATTGTTTACCCAAATTCCAGTAATGCCTCAGCTGAGAAATAGACAGAAGGGCAGTTAGACATTCGCTGAGGTAACTTGTCTTAGGAAAATGTCTAGTTTACAAAAATGTTCCATTTCCCCACCCCCAGAATATGGAGACTACATCTTGGACATGTAAGACCACATACTTTCTCAGCATTTTATGCTTTACCTGGGGCATCAGAATTTTTACAGAAGCTTCCTTGGAGTGTGTCACCATTGTTGAAAGATAAATCATACTTTTCAGAAGACAAGACAGTAGATTGTATTTAAAGGATACGCCTCAGCTTTGGGCTGGGTTGAGTGAGCCCTTGTATTCATATAAGATCACAGCCGAACTGCTGAGTCTGTGGGTTTCCCTGGTGGGAAGGGTTAGGTAGGTTGTGGGCTTCCCTAGAATATAGTTGTGCATGGTGTTTGGAGTCCCTGAGGAAAAGCTTAAAATAGGCTTTGTCATTCCAGTGGTTATCAGGGGAGCAAATGGAAGGAGCTGAGCTCCTTGAGTACTTTCATTGAGGGAAGCATGGGCACAAAAAACCATAAATAAAAACAGGAAACCCAGTTGGTTTTGTTTGGGGATTTTTTGTTTGTTTTCTGGGTGGTTTTTTTTTTTTTTTCTTACTAAATTTGAGGAATGATAGCCCAGCTTGTGCGTAACATCAATTAACATTCCATTCTTGCGGAAAGTTGATATGTTCAGGCAGGAAAATGTAGACAGATTATTTCATAGAGAAAAGGGAAGGGGTTGTCATAAATACCTGATTTTTCAATGTCTGATTTGTACTCTATATTCTGTATTTCCTGTGGTGATAGAAAGTAAAAAATACTAGCAGCTGGGAAAGACACTGCAACAAATTGGACGTTATTTGCAAGAATGATAGCTGGAATTTAATGTCGGTAATAAAGGTTATGATTCCTAAAGGGTACTGCATTTAAAATTTTTCCCATTGTTTTCTGTTTTTCTATTTAAGGAAAAGTCCATTTAGTTTAGTGATGCATTAGTTAACATAGACGTGGTGATATATAAAGACTTAAAATCAGTTTTTCAGACTGAACTGGTATTTATTTTTAGAATTTCTTGAAGAGAAAAGACTGCACTCCACTTCCTGGAAATAAACATTTTTTAGTGGGTTATGTCATACAGGACCTGGGAATCAACTTAATCTGTGGAATGTTAAAGGAATTACAAGTTAACTGATTCGAAACTCCCATCTTAGGGCCATGAGAAATGCTACTACCTTCGTTCTCTTCCAAAGCCAGACTCAGATGTCCCCTTCGGGTACTCCCTGCAGAAATCAGTCCCTCAGTGTTTCCAGAGGGACATCTTACTCATGTCTTTCATAATACTGTTTTCTAGCTTGTTTGTAATTATTTTTAGGGTCCTCTGTATCAGGCTGTATGCTCCTTGAAGGAATTGGTCTTTTGAGAAAAAATTGAGGGCAGTTCTTATAAGAGTGGACCATAGTCATAGCTGTGGGTGATGCGTGACTTAGGCTGTGTAACAGTAACCTGTTTATTTAAAGATAGTAGAATGAAGATGCGAATGGCTACCATGAATGCCTTAGACTCAGGCAGGCAGGGCCCCTGGCCTGGATCTCGTACTTGCGGGGAGCCCACACTGGCCCTGTGCCAGCTGGGCCTCTGTCCGTGGAGCATCAAATCCAGCTGGAGATACTCTGACTGGAGTCCAAGACCCCTACCCTCACCCCACCACACTCAGGGCATTGCAGTTCCCTGACCGAATAGGTCCTTCCTCCGGACGGTAGATTGTACCACCTATGTGTTCACCCAAGTCTGAGGGCAGCAGTTTGCAGGCACATTGGGCTTGGGACGCACATAACTGTGTGTGTGAGATCTTGTGCTGCAGGAAGGAGCTGGGGCTGTGAAGTGCGGTGGGACCCCCGTTACCTCTAATACCTGCCGTGGGCTCTTTTTATCAGAAATGTATCTGAAACCGTGAGCATCAATTCCTATGACCAGTATTGAAATACTACGACGTTTGTGGATGAAGAGAGTAGGTTACAGGGAGGTTCTTTCCATTACATGGAAGTGACGTGTATAAGAATCATGACTCATGGGTTATATAATCTCGGTGACAGAAGTGTTTGAGTAATACATGCTTATTCAGTGGAATGACTGCAAGGCTAGCTAAAATGATATTTAGAGTCGTTCTAAAGTCGACATTTCTAAGTACTTTCCATGTCTTATGCAGTGTATGGTGCAACTCATTTTCGTCTGTCAGGATAAAAGAGAGAAAGAGCAACCGACCACTCGGCCAGCAGTTTTGGTCACACGTGGTTGTGCTCGCAGGTCTGCCGCGGAGAGTCTGAGGAGCAGGACCTGGGACATCACCAGCAGTGTGATGATGACTCTGATCATCATGAAGCACTGTGACCCGCAGCCCAAGGAGGGAGCAGTCTTCATAGTTCTGTGTTGTCAAATGTTTATTACTGTTTTCCTGAATTGGTCTACGCAGCACGCAGGGTGACACGGTACTATTGCCGTTGGATGCAGTGTTTGGAGAACTCTCTACCAACTGCCTCGTTTGGCAGGTGGGGAAACTGAGACTCGGATAAGCAGTTTGTAACCAGGTTGAGTCTGAACTCACCAAACAGATTGTAAACAGCTTGGGGAAATGTAACTAATTTAAATTGAACTAATATTCTGGCTCTCACCTCCCGCCCTCACTCCCTTCCTCCTCCCCACACCGTAGGCCAGTACCTCAGAGGACGTGAGACTGTGTTCTGTGGAGTTACTGGGTCCTACAAAGGGCAACCAGAAAGTCCACAAAAGTTCAAACAGTGTATTTTTTAAAATATATTTTAAGTCTTATTAAAAGCAACTAGCTCATGCCACATTTTTGACACAGTAGAGAACATGGAGGCATGAACTTGTACCTCCTGGCTAAATTACCTTTGTTGGTAGTGGTGGTCATGTTGTTTAAGAGAAAGAAATAGAGAGCAGAGAGAGGGGAAAGGGAGAGGGACAGAGGATCTCAAGCAGGCTCCATGCCCAGCACAGATCCCAGTATAGGCTCAATCTCAGGACCCTGACTGAGTTCGAGACCTGAGTCGCAATCAGGAGTCGGATGCTCAAGGGACTGAGTCACCCAGGCTTCCCCTGGCTCAATGATTTTTCTATGTAGACCTCAGAATAAAACTTATGCCACACGTGTGCAGACTTGAACGTCTTATAAATGGATTGTTGCTTAGGAAAACCCAAGCATTCTCTTGATTCACTCCTGTGTGTGTCTGCCCCCTTAAAAATCACCAAGAGTATAATCCCAGCCATGCACACACCATGCTACACTCACCAAACATGGAACTTTTCAAGGACCGTCCAGAGCAATGCCAGTGTTAATGGTTTTATATCCAGATGTCATTGCCAGAAGACCCAGATGCTCTCCCAGGACAGTCATCAGAAAGCTGCCTGTGGAGAGAGAGGATTCTACACCTTAAAGTGAGGTTGTGCCTGTTAGTGTTTCTGTAACTTCACATGCAGAGGTCAAGTTCAGGAATGGCCTGCCATATACCTATCTCTGCTCTGCAGTGAACAAGCCTTACAGTGACTTTTCAGGGCAATTGGAGGGCCTTTCTACAACCATTAGACAAAAGGTACAATTAGCATTTTCCCTCCAGTGTTTGTGTGTAATACACAGTTTGGAGGAGAATTCCACTTTGTACCATAATGGAAGAGTAAGAAATTCTCCCGTTTTTGTAATGACTTAATGAAATTTTCACTAAATGAATTAAATTCCCCTCTCCAAGGGTCTCCCCCCCCCCCATATCATCTATTCTATTAAGAGATACTTGTGGGGCTGCCTGGGTGGCTCAGTCTGTTAAGCATCCAGCTCTTGATTTCAGCTTGGATTGTGATCTCAGGGCCATGGGATCCAGCCCTGCGACCGGGTCCCTGCTCCGCGCTGAGTCAGCTTGGAATTTTCTCTCTGCCCCTCCCCATGCTTGCGCTAGCTCGCTCTCTCTCTCTCTCAAATAAACAAAATCTTAAAAAGAGAGAGAGACTTGTTCTGAAAACATCTTCCTCTCTGTAGAAATCACCAAAAAACAACAAATAAACAGTAAACATGGAATACTTCATTTGACAGCCCTACAAATTAGAAGGATTCACTTGGAGAGTAATTCCCCAAATTATTTAAGATCATTCATTTATTTAAAACCTCAAGTATTATAAAAACTCCAATTCCTCACATCCCACTCTCACGCCTTCAGCAATGGGTGGTTTCCTACTCTAACCCTAGTTTGGTAGCATTTAGTAAACACTAGAGAACCAGTGCATATTCAAAAACTTGATGATAAACCTAAGGGAGGAGAGTCATGAAATGGACTGAGCATTCAGTCAGCAGATAATTGCTGCTGCCTTTCCGTGTGCCGACCACTGTCAGTGAACCTGAGGGATGATGTGGACTAGAAGTGGACACAGTCTTTGCTTTCATGGAGTTCATGATCTCATCACAATGATCACAAAAAGAAATGAATAGATAGAAACTGACATCCAGTAAAGGGAAGGGACACAGTCTGATTGGGTCCTGTGTCTGAGGAACCCTTGTAGGCTGGGGATCAGGGAAGCTCTCCTCGCACACCCTTGCAGGGCAGTGAGATGCTGAGAGAGGTCAGCAGCATTGTCCTGAGGGAACCTGCTGGAACACAGCAGCCCCCAGCCTGCACTCGCTTTCTGTTTGTGTTTGAAATAGTTCACTTCACAGTACCCTGCCAGCACCACCAAGTTGACAAAGTGAAGTGGGACCAGAGATGGCAGAACAATGTCATCTTTTACAGGAGCAAATAAATTGTTGATGCTTGTTTCCTCTTCATGCGTGTTGTATTTCCTACGGAGACCTGGCAAGGTCTGTGCCTCAGCTCAGGCAGCCGAGCTGCTCCCACAGAAGCCTGCAGACGCTGCCAGTGCATACTGAGTAAATCAGACCAGGAGCCTGAGTCAAGTATAATGGAAAAAACCCAAAGGTCTGTCGCCTCAGCACCTCAGCGAAAGTGCAGGACACACCTCTGAAGCCGGAAAGGCTCCTGTAACTCCCTCCCCACTCCACATCCCCTTGCCATGACACAACCAGGTCTGTTTTGTGAACATTTCCAGTTGCCAGTACATATTTCATAGTGAACAATGGAGTGTTTGTGCTGGTTTCGTTTTCACTTTCACCAGTGAGGGAAGTGGAACACAATGGGGCAGTGCACAGAGCTGGGAACAGGACACGTTTTCTTTAGGATTCCCAGGGCTGGGTACGTGGAAAATGCCAGAGCCAACACAAACATGAGAACCCATCCAGATCCTTCAGCGCACATTCTCAGTGGCAGTAAAACCCATTTTGAGTTGCCATCTGATAGGTGAACTCTGCCTCCCCAGTGAAGGCAAGCATTGAAGACTGCGGTGAGAATTTCTCCTGTGTCGGAAGCTGAGCATCTCCATGCTGTACAGAAGGCTGCTGTGTGGGTGTATGTCTGTTCACGTGGGTGTATAGCTGAACCATGTATACTTGTGAAGTTAATGAAATGACTGCTTTCCTTGTTTATAAACAATAGTCATTCATTTGACTCACCTAATTCTAACTCCTTCCTAAGTGATCACTGTTGCCAGTTAATTCTGGATGAAAACAGTTTAACTGTAATGCTATTGCCTGAAGGGTGTTTTACTCGAAGAAAGGACAGGATGTTCTCTGATTCCATGTATCCATTTGGCCACCATGTCCTGTCAAGGTACCATATAGACATGGTCTGGTTGTCACCTGATTTTTCAGATACTGTTATGGAAACACCCTGTGTGAAGCCATTCAAATCTCAGAACCGGAGGCCCAGTCTGAGTGTCCAGACCAAGCACTAACTTAAGGTTGACAAGACCAAGTACTATAGAAAGGTTTTGCAGGCAAAGTTTTCTCAGGGATCCAGAAGATGGAAGAAGTTTTGTTGGGACTTATGTTTAACCCATAACTCTTACGGGAATGTGCCTTCTTTGCTTGGTCAGGGGCTGGTCAGAATAGCCTATTTAATGAGATCTTTTAATTCATCTCCCCAAAATTTGCCTAACTCAGATATGTTCATGTTCATCCAGAGGAGTAGAAGGCACAGTCCTTGGAACTGAATGTAAAACAATGTTTCTGTAACTTGTACTTTTACCTCCTCTTTCACATATTCTTAGGATATGTGAGCTTCTGTGGTTTTATAAATGTCATTACTTACATCCAGGTGAGGAGAGGTGGCAGTGTCATCACTTTGCTTTGGTTTTGACAGACTCCTGGTGTACGTTCCTTTGTTGAGATATGTTACTGAACTTCTGTTACATTGGATATATCCATTTTTATTCCTTCAATCCACATCTTATGCTATTCTAGTGTTTCCCACAGCACCTTCCTGACACATGGTGGGCACTTGATAAATATGTGATGAGTTAATAAAATGAATCTTCACGATTCTTCAGTGTCTGAAGAGTGAACGCCAACCCTGTAAGCATGCCGTGCGAAGGCTTTTTGTAGTGTAGCCCCAACCCTACCCTCCTGCCCTCCCACTCAGAGACCAGCCCCATTCACATCAACACCTATTCCCTGTTGTCTAACCGCACTAAATTTCTCACTACTCCTTGAACTTCATTAAGTTCTTCCCTAGCTCCCGGCTTTCACCAGTGAATCAGTGAATGAATTTCCAACCACATTTTCCATGTTGCTGCTGGGGTCACAGCATCATCAGTTATAAGCATCTAAAGTGTTTGTGTTTTTGTGTGTGTGGTTGTTTTTTGGGTTTTTATTTGGGGTTTTTTTGCTTTATTTTCTGTTTGTTTTAGTTTTGGGTTAGGGTTTTTTTGTTGTTGTTTTTGTTTTTTGTTTGTTTTATTTGTTTTTGATTTTTTTGTTTGGGGTTGGGTTTTTTTGGGGGGTCTTTAGGAGGTTTTGTTTTGTTTTTTGTGTTGTTTTGTTTTAGACGTGACTTTTATTAGCCTATCTTCCCAATTGCGTGCTTCACTTCCTCATAGCAACTTGAGCCCTGAAAAGTAGCATTTGCGCTTTGAATGTCTGTCTGGGTAGCCATTCCTAACTTTCAGATAATCATTGTCCTTCATCCTCCTTCAAGATCACAAACCTTCATACACCTCCCCCGCTTGTACACTTAATATTTTCTGTATGGTATGTTTTAATTAAAAATTAAGATGTCTAGGGATCTTTGGAACAACCATGATGTTACAGGAAAAGGTTGAGAATGTCTGCGTTGTAGTTTCTGATTTAGTTGACTTGGGTTCTTAGGGAGATGAGGTAGATTAGGTACATGTTTGTGTTCATCTGTGAAGGTCTTTCTAAAAGTAAAGCTCAGACTTTTATATGATTGCTTTGTGATGATTAATTATCTTTCCTATTTCATCGACCTTCTTGCTAAGATGGCACGTTTGTTTCTGAGTGATGCTCTTTGGGTGGCTGAGCTATTCCTCTTGTTGCTCCCGCTTTCTGTTTTCCTTTCCTCCAGTGCATGAAGCACAGAATTTGAGTGACATTGTTGCCCCAGGTGTCTGTAAGGATACTGATGATTTTTAAATCCCTCATAAATTTGAATGTTAAATTTTACAGTTGGCTGTGGAGGAATAATCTACCTTCAGGTCTCAGGGAAACATCCAAAAGAAAGAAGGGGAAAGCGTAGGAGAATTTACTTTAGCGCTGCTCATATATTTATTTTGAAGGTTGGCAGAATCTAAAAGTGGGGCTGTAAATTTAACAACTTGGCCATAAAAGCCCCAAAATAAGGGAGAAAAAGTCTCTACTACTTCTAGGTTTGGATACTTATACAAAGCTACAAGGTTTCTATTCTTCTGCCATCTTAAAAAAAAATTTTTTTTTTAATATTCTGAAGTCACCCTTCCCTTTCTTCTTTCTTCTTTTTGTTTTGATTACTTTTGAAAGGTTACGATGATTTGAAACGCATGGAAAGATGTGTTTTCTGACTGCTTGCTGGTAGACTTTGGTTGATAGATTTCACAGTGAGGTTGAATACTATCTGTACCTTATGTAACGCCGGGTGATTTCAGTGAGGTGGGGACCGCACATGGTATCAGTTCTTGTGGGAAAATATGCTTCAGTGGCTTACTGGCACCGCTCTTGGAATGTGGCATTTAAAAGTACCTTTTTACAGTGGGAAAGAATTCTGTCAAGAATAAACAGTCTGACCTTGTTAAATGGGCCAAAGTCTGTCTGTAACCTAGTTCCAGAAAACTAGCTTTTACTAGTTTAGGAAAAGCAGATTAGAAAAATTACAATTAAAACTTTCTGAAGAATGGAAAAAGTTACTGTGAAGAAGATGAGATACATTCCAAAAAAGATGGTCTTCACATATGTGCATGAACATTTCCTTAGATGACTGTAAAGTCCCACCCTTCCAGAGTGGATGAAAGAGCAGGATTACAGTCAGTCAGGAAAGCAGAGCTGCTTTTTCCTGGAAAGCCAAGACTGGCTTATAGAAAAAAGCTGTGGGAGGGGCCGCGGAGCGTAGACCCGCTATGGGAAACCAGTAAGCTTGGGGAGAAAGAAAGAGTGAAAATTGCCACGGACTCCCCGTTGCCCACAGGTTAGAAAGTCTAGATACTCTGCAGCAGTTTGTTCCTAAGTTTCCTCTCCATCCCTGCTGTCCCACCACCCCAAACCCGTCCAAACGCCCTGTGCTCTCGCCACTCCAGACCTCTGTCCTCCTGCTTGAAACAGCATGCGATTAGATGCTGTGCCTCGTGCCTTAGGCATTCTCTCTCCACTTAGATCGTTGTCGCCTTTCCCCCCTTCTCAGTCTCACAGATACCTACTCATTCCTCAAGACAGTGCAGATGCCGTCTCCTCCCTGAAGTCAGCCAGACTCTCTAGGATAAAGCTGGGCATTCCTTTCCTGTGCACTTTTAATTTGCCTCTAATAGAAGTAGATGTCATATCCGTTTAAGCACTTGGGGTAACAACACACAGGCACACTGTGCTGCTCTGTGAGTGTAAAAGGGGGAGCCCGTGTGTGTGTGTGTGTGTGTGTGTGTGTGTGTGTGTTCTGAAATAAGAGGTTTCAGAGTCGGGGAGGTGGAGGGAGGATGCACTGGGGGATACAGAGTGCATTGGGGAAGCAATGCTTCTCCTAAACGTCAGCTTCCCTGAAAGGTGTCATTACAACTTGTATCTGCATCCATTTTGAAATTATAGCACCAGGAATCAAACTTATTTTATGGATCACTCTCAATTGCTAAAACCTTGTGACTATATTTCAGTGGCATTCTGGAAAACCAAGACTTGATTGCTTTTGCTCAGGTGCATGACCGGTAGTTAGTTGGTTAGGTATTATCAGAGTATGCTAGGTCTCAATGATGCTTTATCTAGCCATAACTGTTTTTAACATTAAATAGTTAACGTATCAATAATAACCTAAATTGGGGAGATATTTTTTTAATTTTTTTTAAATTTTATTTATTTATTTGACAGACAGAGATCACAAGTAGGCAGAGAGGCAGGCAGAGAGAAAGAGAGGAGGAAGCAGGCTCTCTGCGGAGCAGACAGCCCGATGCGGGGCTCGATCCCAGGACCCTGGGATCATGACCTGAGCCGAAGGCAGAGGCTTTAACCCACTGAGCCACCCAGGCGACCCTGGGGAAATATTTTTAGTGGAGTTACAGTAATGACTAAATCTTGTGTTCTAAAACATAATATAGCTTTAAGAGAACTGTGTTAAGTTTAAAAAAAAAAAAAAAACCCTCATGTGTAAAATAGATAAATAATCAAGTACTTTGCAGATGGGGTCGTGGCAAAGGTTTTTCAAAAAGAGCCTGTGCAAAATTAAAATATAATTTAATAGGGGCTCCTGGACAGCTCACTCTGTGAAGTGACTAACTCTTGATTTTGGCTCAGGGTCATGAGATCCAGCCCCCCAGCCCCAACAGGGAGTCTGCTGTGGACACTCTCTGCCCCTCCCCACTGATCCCCTTGCTCTCCCTCAAATAAATAAGCAAATCTTTTAAAAATATATAATATAACTTAATAGATAAAGATGCATTTCCTTAAACCATTTCAGGATTATATATATTATGTAAAGCTTCTTATTCTGTCTGGCCACTCACTTTCTTACTGCATGTGCAGCGGTAGTTAACAATAGCCAAAAAGTCTATTGGGAGTTTAAAGGTGTTAAATGGGGGTGGGGGGGCAGTTGTCTAGGTGGCTAAGTCGATCCGACTCTTGATTTCCGCTCAGGTCATAATCTCAGGGTCATGAGATCAAGCCCCATGTCAGGCTCTGTGCTGGGCTTGGAGCCTGCTTGAGAATCTCTCTCTCCCTCTACCCTTCCCCACCAAAAAATGAATAAATAAAATGAAATAAAAGTGTTAAGACTCACATGTTCTTCTTTTACCCAAACACAAATTGGCCACAGTCGTCCCTTTTACTGGCAAGTTAAGATTAAAAATGTAGTAGAACGTTTAAGATTTGGGGGCTAGGTGGCTCAGTCATTAAGCATCTGCCTTTGGCTCAGGTCATGATCCCAGGGTCCTGGGGTCGACCCCGACGTTGGGCTCCTTGCTTAGTGGGAAGCCTGCTTCACCCTCTCCCACTCCCCCGCTTATATTCCCTCTGTAGCTCTGTCTCTCTCTTTCAAATAAGCAAAATCTAAAAAAGAGAAAAAAGAAAGAAAAGAACATTGAAGATTTTTTACAAGGTTGAATAATCCGCTTGAGGTGAGTAAAGCTTCTTCAGGTGTGAACTTTCTTTACCAGTTTTATAGCGAGTCAGTCTATATATATATATATATATCTTTTATATCTTTATATCTTTTGTTCTACTTTTGTATCTAAAAGAACTCTTTGATTTTAGGACATGGAGCTAAATGGCATGTTGCTGCTACCATACCTAGAGTATCAGAAAATTTGTATTTTCTGTCAGGTTTCTTTTTCATTGGTGGTTTATGTGCTCCTGTTTTTAAAGGCATCAGATTTTCCCAGTATTTAATTATAGTTCACAAGTATTGTTAGTCATATGATATTCATCAATCACTTTAAACATCTGATATTTAAAGCATTCATTTTCTGTGTAATTTTATGTTTAGAAACTTGGTATCAGGAGACTTTCTAAAGAATTTAGTTTGGACTATTTATTTATTCGAGAGAGGGAGAGAACATGCATATGAAAGGGGGGACAGGAGACATTTTTGAGAGAGAAACAGCATTAGAATTAGCCCTGCCTTATCCACAGGGGATACGTTTCAAGACTCCCAGCGGATCCTGAAACTGCCGACAGTTGGCAGCCCCATTTATGTTATTGTTTCTTCCTATACATACATATCTATGATAAAGTTTAATTTATAAATCAGGCACCCTAAGAGATTAGCAGCAATAACTAATAAAAATAAAATGGTAATAATAAATGTGTAGAAGTTCTGTGAATGTGGTCTCCCTCAGCATATCTTGTACTGTATGTTCGTCTTTCCTCCCCTTGTTGGTGATGATGTGAGGGCACAAAATGCCTGTGTGATGCAATGACATGAGGGGAATGACTGTGACGTAGCTTTAGGCTTCTGTTGACCTTCTGATGATACCTCAGAATGATCATCTGCTTCCAGACCACAGTTGACCGCTGGTAACTGAAACCACAGAAGACAAAACCACAGATAAGGGGGGCCCACTCTATTTGTAAGATACAATTCACCAAATCCAGAGACTTGTTCTTCCATTTCCTCTGTGGCATGTGTATGCATGAGTCAGAACCCTCCTCTAAACCCTTTTCCTTCCTCAGTCAATTTTTTAAATCTACATTCTTTTTTAATTGCTGCAGTTATTGTAAAATTCAAACAACCCAGGTAGTTTAAAAAAAAAAAAAAGTAAAGAAAAGCTTCTCAATAATGTTTCCTCCCAGAAAAAGCCACTGTTAACCATTTGGTGAATGAACATTTACCCCTTTTTATATTTTTATGCAATTCTCTGCATGTGGAGACAGTTTGCTTATAGTATAAATGTACATTATTTTTGTTTGTTCAGAATCTTTTGTGGACTTTTTACAATTTATCTTGCACATTTTTCCATATCTAACATTGTAGCTTATTTATTATTCCCTTACCTTCACTGTGTGAATATGCCTGACATTTTTCACCTGGTCTCCTAGGATGAACCTTGCAGTAGTTTCTCCTTGTTTGGCTGCATTGGGCATCCTTGGGCTTACAGGTTCTCACTCAAATACCAATATTTTTGTAGGCTAATTTTCAAGAAATTGCATTACCAAAAGATGAAGAATATGCACATTTTCCCCTTTTTTAAATGTTTTGTTTATAAGAAACTGCCAGATGCCTTTTTTGTTTTTTAAAGTAGGTTCCATGCCCAGCATAGAGCCCAACATAGGGCTTGAACTCATGACCCTGAGATCAAGAGTCAGAGGCTTAGCAGACTGAGCCACCCAGGTGCCCCCAGGAAACTGCCAAACTGTCTTTTAAAGTAGCTGTAACATTTTCCATGCCCTGCCCCAGCAGGAACAAGAGTTCCTGTTGCTCCACATCTTCATCAGCATTTGGTGGTGTCAGTGTTTTGAATCTTGGCCCTTCTAATAGGTACTTGGTAGTATTTCATTGTTGCTTTAATGAATATGGCCATTTCAGAATCTGATAGTGCCAAGCCATTAATATTAAAGCTTATTTTTAAAAACTTTTATAGCAATTCAGCTTTAGGCAGCTTGGTTACACCAAGTAAAATCCTTTCTCTCTTCTTTCTTTCCCTTGCCAACTTTCTATACCATTCTGTCCCTTACTCTCCTCTTCCCCATTCTGAAACAACCCACTTTTATTTTTAGGACAAATTTACTTTCTTTTCTCTCACAAACTAATCTCCATACCTTGTATGCTTTTTTTTTTTTTTTAAGCCAAAAACACATGCTACTTTCCTTACAGACAGAGGTTTCGCTTATTATTTCTAGTAGCTTTAATTACATGTATTAATTAAAATTTTAGACCTTTAGAAGCCTTAATTTTCTAGTGAAAACTAGTGAGTGAGCAGTTATGAACTCTCACAGCAGCGTTCTTTAGATTGGGAGATTTATTAATACATTTCATGATTTCTAGAAGCATATGCTTTTCAATAGTATAGTCTTTCAAGGGTGCTTGAGTAGTTCGATTGATTAAGTATCTGACTTTGTCTCAGGTCATGATCTCAGAGGCCCTGGGATCAGGATAGAGCCCTGCATCCAGCTTCTGCTGGTCAGGGAGGGAGTCTGCTTCTGCCTCTTCCTCTGCCCCTCCGATTCCACCTTCCCACTCTTGCTCACTCAAATAAATGATATTTTTAAAAAAGAATACTAGTCTTTCATTATGATACAAGACATGTTTACAAATGGACCCAAATTTATCTTTAGTCCCTCTATAATAAAAAAACAAAAGTAGATAAACTAATATTCCATAGTGTTCAGTATTTTATTTTATTTTATTTGGAAATGATCTAGATGTTCATTGAGCTTCCCATCATTTAATTTAACTTAGCAGAACTTGAAAGTTTCAAGTTAACAAAGAGATTTGGGAAGCTATTTTTAAGTATACATAACGTAAAACGTAACTATTGGTAAAAAGTTCACCTAAAAAAACTCGTTATCTCACTTACCTCTGTCTAAATCACTTGCTCCCAAGAGTTGTTTCAACTCCCCACAAAAACTTCATGAGACATTAGACAAAGTTTCTGCCATCACCCCAAGCTATTTCTCTTGCTTTCAGATTTTTGTCAGCCCTTTAACATGAACTTACTCTTCCTGAGTTTACTAGTCAAGTAAAAGTTAAATGCCTGCATTATATTCAGTATTGATAACTCTAAAGACATGTCTATTTTAATTAAAACAACTTAAACTAGCTTTAATAGTATTTTCAGATCACATAAACCTAAAAAATATTTGGGTTAGTTTCTGTTATATTTCTGAGAACATTAGGGAATATTCAGTTTATTTATAAGTGCTTAATTTTAAGTCCATTAACTAAAGCTCTTTACAGTATTAATTTTGGCAATAACATCCAGAGACAGAAATATATCACACATCTATAATACACATACACATATAAGCATACAAGCAGATGCAAACAGAGACTTACAGCTTTTGTTTTAAAATTTTAGCCACGGGGCGTGCCTGGGTGGCTCAGGTGATTAAGCGACTGCCTTTGGCTCAGGTCATGATCCTGGAGTCTTGAGATGGAGTCCTGGATCAACCTCTCTGCTCAGCAGGGAGTCTGCTTCTCCCTCTGACCCTCCCCTTCTTGTGTTCTCTCTTTCTCTCTCTCAAATAAATAAATAAAATCTTTTAAAAAAATTTTTTTTAGCCATGGGACACCTGGGTGGCTGAGTTGTGTCTGCCTTTGGCTCACGTCACGAGCCCAGTCTTGGGATGGGGCCCTGAGTTAGGCTCCCTGCTCAGCTGGAGTCTGTTTCTCCCTCTGCCCCTCTTCCCCAACTCCCCACCTCTCTCTCTCTCTCTCTCTCTCTCTTTCTCTCTCAAATAGATGAAATCTTTTAAATAAATAAATAAAATTTTAGCCATGAGACAGGTACAATACAAAACTCACTAGTTTATAGAACAGTTGAATTCAGTTATTTTTTGGCAGTTGGAATGATTTTAGTTCACCTGAGATAGCTAAAGCTCTTAAAAATATTTGTAGAGAGGACATAGAGGATTTTTTTTCCTTTGCCCAATATCCAAATACTTACTCCCACCTTTTTGTTTCTTCCGAAGCATAAAATTTGCCTTTTAAAGAATGGCTGTTAGGTCCTCGAGAAAATGAGGGTGGAAAATCTACATCATAAAGACACAAAGAAGATACCCAGGTTTTCTCCTGGATGGGTTTTTTGAGAGTATATTTGCCTTTTATCAGAAGTCTAGGGTAATTACTATTTAAATTTTTCCTTTGCTTAAGTGCTGGACAGTTCTGTTTAATGTTTACAATACCTGTATTTTGCATGAAAGAAGAGGTTTGGTGATTCATAAGGATAGGTCGGCTTTGAATGGCTTCTTAGAGCCCTATTTCTGGCTGTGTCGAAATTTGCAAGATGAGAGGTTCTAATTCCTCAAAAAACTGGGTTGTATCCTAAATATCAAGGGATTGACCGGGCCATCCACTTAAACTTGCTTCTTTGTATCGGGGGAATTTCCAGCCCAGAAGTAAGAGATTTCTAGAGCTTCAGGGTTTAATGCAGTACATCTCAAAAAGTCTGTGTAAAGTGTTTAACGGAGGCCTCCTTTCCGAGTGCACGGTTCAGCGTTGAACCAATTCCTTTAAGGGAAAAGACTTTTACTGTTGCTTCGATCAGCCCCTGAACATTGGCCTTGGCTGCTCCATGTCTGGGATCATTTGTAGGAGGGCCTGGGAGAAATTCCGGATATCTATTTCCTCTGTGAAGGGGAGGTTTTCCCTAGGAGGCCATCGCTTGTCCAGTACCTGCAGTATAATCATGGGTGACAAGAGCACCCCTTCACAGTAAATCAAGGACCCTGTGAGCAGGGTTGTGAATGGCCACTCATCTCTCCAGTTCCTCTATGAATTTGCTAGGATCTTCTGAAAGAAGTGGTTAAAAGGGCTTTGTAATTTCAAAGATTTACTCTTTCACAAAGGACATGAATTCTTTGAGGTGAGGGTCCAGGGTACCTTTGCAGACGACATTGCATGGGAAGGCCCAAAGCTGGCAGAGCCTGATTACAGAGCCCTGGAAAGTAGGAAGAATCATTACCCCTACCACCCCTTTCTGGTACTTCTGCTTAATTATCTCCTGGCTTTTATTGTTTACATGAGTAACCTGTATACCCCACATCTGAAGATCAGGCTGGAATGCTTTCTGCAAATCTTATTTAAAAAAAAGGAAAAAAGACAAGAAAGTCAGATGGGAAGCGGGGTGTTTGAGGGATTTTCTGTGGAAGTGAGAGGAGTTTGAGGGACCAAGAGACTTGGCCGAAGCAGTGGGGCTGTATTTTGAGAAGGGGGTTCTTAGAGTAGGGGCCAAGAGATCCAGAGGTCAGGGAAAGGGAATTGGGGATAAAGGCTTGTATTAAGAGGGTAGAGAGTGGGAATTTACATTAGATGGTGGGTTTTAATTTTTGTTCTTCCATCTTATTAAGGAAGTCCCTACAGCTAGCCTTTATATTCCTGTATTCACCCTTCAACTTAGTCTTTCTGTAGGTACCAATGAAACAATTGTTTAGGATGAGAGCTCTCTTAAAAAAAAAAAAAAAAAAATTATTTCAAATGTAGCCAAGTCAGAGGATCCATTGTCCAGTTTCCACCAATGACAAGTAGGATCTTAGGTTAATCTAAATAGCACCTTAAATCAATTAAGCCTTCTTAAGGCTTAATCGTGGGCACAAGAGGCAACCCAAAGGAGATTAGAAAAGATACAGCCCTCCAGGATCCAGAATGAGACTGTGAAGGCTGAGACCATATGGGCCCTTTACGGATCAGGACACCTTATGACAGACAAAGAGATGGAGTTGGGAGGCCAGGTTACCTGTGATTCTGACTCACCGGCTGTCGCTACATTGACTCTATCATGGGAGTCTCACAGTTGGGTGGCAAGCACTTTAACAGCTAAGTGCTCAGCCTGTGCCCACCTGTTTTGTGGCTTTTTGCTTCTAGTTAGAAATAGCCTTTACCTCTTGTGCCATTAAACAGTGAAGTCTGTCTCAGCAGTGCCTGTCTGCTAAGAACCGTGAACTCACGGGTCTGTGAGGCCAGCTCCGACAGTGGGCTCATAGGACCTGTGCCTGCTGTGATAGACCCTGTCATTTTCCTCCTCAATGACAAGCAACACAAAAGACAAAAATGGTGGCCAGCTCTGGAAGTAAACGTGTCAGTAGGAAGCTAGTACTCCTAACAAATTTTTGCCAGAGTCCGTAGACTCAAGGAACAAGTTCACCCAAGTATTTTCTCTTGTTAATCTGAGCTGAGAAAAAAGCAGAGGTCTCTCCCCCACTCTCACTTCTGTCAGACCCTGCATGCAAGGTTCCAGAGACTGACTTGGTTAAGGATTCTCACCTTCTGCCAGTCTTGTCAGAGGTCCCAGGATCTCTCAGCTGTAAGCAAACCCAGAGCCGGCCTTGTCCAGCCACTGAAGGTCCATCCCTTTGTGGTCACCAACCGTAGGGGTGAAAGAATTTTCCCTGCCCACCCCCCCTTCTAGGTTCTTTGGCTGGTCTAATAATTTAAATTGATAAAAGATTAACAGCAGAAAAACAAATTTTGTACATACAGGAACTCCATAAAAATATGACACCCAAAAGGCACTAGCAGGATCATTGAGGCTAAAATAATTACCGTGCACTGAGGAAAGGGGTAGGGGTCTGGGGAGACAGAGGAGAGGAAGGCCATTCCCAGGAAGGCAGAGGAGATCTTTAGAAAGCAAAGGTAGCCCCTATTATGCAGAAAGTTTCTCCAGTAAAGGTATCTCTGGTAATAATTCTCTTCCTGATGCAGGCCCCTTCTCCAGTGTAAATGTAGGCAGTGGAGGGGAAAGTAAAGAGCTTTTCCTGAATCTGCTGGGTTTAAATACTTTCATTTCCAAGTAACATGCTTTTGGTCACGTTAGCCAAAGTGACGTGTTTTGTGGTGATGAATTCTGCTTCCCTTCACTTTACATCTCCACTTGGTGTCCTCCAGTGACAGAAACAAGACTATGACCAAAATGTCAGTCACGGTCCCAGGCTATTCTGCTTCATTTTCCTTTCCTTATTCCTAGTTATCACCAAAGCTAGAATGCTCAGGGTTTCTTCTGGACCCATTTGTGTCAGCATTTCATTTGGGTTACAAGTGCAGAATTACTCAGTCAAACCTGTGTTGAGTAATAATAATTTAAAAATAAGGTATCTTGAAATAATTTAAAAATCTGACCTAAGTGGTGTCCATTTGACTCCTGTAACCACAGTGGGAAAGTTCCATCCTTCCCTCCTCGGTGAATCATGTTTTCTCTCAAGGTGTCAGGATGCTGCTGCCTCTGGTATCACCTCCTCATAGAGCTGTAGTCTAAGCAGTGAGTAAGGAAGGAGGCGTCAGAGAGGGTTGATGGGGGAAGAAAGTCTTGTCCAAAGGCTCTTTTCAGATTCTGCCTTACATTTCCTCTCCCAGAACTGGATCATTTACCTACCCGTAGACCACTTGCACTGCAGGTCAGCATACTGCTACCCAAAGAAAATCAGGTTAGGTTTGACAGGAAGAGGAGGAATGGCTGTTGGTAGACAACCCACCAAGACAGGCCTTCATTGATCCAGAAAATTCCCCAAGGCATTGAGGCCACTACATAGGTAGGAGCTTGTACTGTTGGTTCCTTTCAGAGGTACACAGATATATTCAGTGACCCCTAATAAAATATTTTATGACATACAGTGCTCTTTCCCTTCGTGCTCCGCATATGTTAGTAAGCAGAAAATTCAGAATTTTATGGGAATGTTAATGAGGCTAAGAGTGAATGCTTAACTGTGCCCACCAGGACTGTGATTGCTTGCTCTTCAGTAACAGCAATTAATGTATGCTTAGGGAACATTAATAACCTACAAGTAATCTGCAGGTTAATATCTTCACATGCAAATTCGGTAAGGTATATCAGAAGCCAAAGGTGGTTTTTAGAACAGCAAAGCAGCAAGAAATATTTTGTTAAACCAATTACTTTCTAAAAGATTGTACTTTCACTAATATATTATTTAAGTACATTACTATATTACTATTTCTCTTACTCAACTAATATATTAATATATGTTTTAAAAGTAAGGCTATTTGGAGGATGCCTGGGTGTCTCGGTTGGTTAAGCAGCTGCCTTCGGCTCAAGTCATGATCTCGGGGTCCTGGGATTGAGTCTCACATCAAGTTCCTTGCTCAGCGGGGAGCCTGCTTCTCCCTCTGCCTCTGCCTCTGCCTCTGCCTGCTCCTCCCCCTCCTGTACTCTCGCTCTCCTCTGGCAAATAAATACAATCTTTTTAAAAATAAATAATAAAGTAAGAGTGTTTATTAAAACATATGAATGTATGAGTCTGAAGTTGCCTGACCATCTTCTGTCTGGCCACATAAACCCAGTGAATGAGGAGGCAAGTGTTGTTACACCTGAGAGGTCAGGGAATGCCTCACAGGGGAGGTGACTGTTGAGCCACATTCTCAAGAATGAGGAGTCTGCCCAGCAAAGGAGCAATGTGGCACCTGGGAAGAGAATTGAGAAAGGGCAGAGCGTATTCACAAAGCAGAATTGTGTGAGTTGGTGAGCAAGGTATCTTGGGAGATAATACGATCAGACTCTTCCTTTCTTTCTCGGTTTTTTTCTTTCCAGAAAGATCACTCTAATGCAGTGTGATGTGTGAATCGATAAGGAGGGTTTGGTGTAAATTAAGAAATCGCAAGCAGGAGGAGCAGCGTGGAGACTGTTTGAAGAGAGATATAGGATGAGGGTCGAAATGAAGGCAGGAAAGAGGAGATAGAAATTGAACATATTTCAGTGTAGATATGGAGAAAAGGAGGGAAACGCTTCACATGCCAAAGTCTGATAGGAATTTACCTTATAAAAAAAGAAATAATTCATAGCTTTAAGTCGGGTAAGTATCCATGGTCATAATTCTCTTTGTATTACCCTACCATGGATAATCACGTAGACAGCATGCTCAGGACACAGTGGCAACAAATTGACGTAATCATTACTGTTTTGTTATTGGCAGTTGTATAAATAAACATAGTAATGTCTCAGTATGATGAACAGGTCCATTCAAAATAGATTGTATAATGTGGAGTCTGCATAAGACCCCTAACCAGTAGCATCAATCAGAAATTTTCTAATGGTTTAACATTTAATCCCAATTATAGTTAGCATGAGTCTATCAGAAAATTACTTTTTTTCCAATTATAAACACAAACTTTTCCTAAAAATACATCTTTTCCTTAGGACTTAGATCCTCTAGGGGCTCCTGGGTGGCTCAGTAATTAAGCGTCTGCCTTCCGCTGAGGTCATGATCCCGGGTCCTGGGATCAGGAGCCCCAAATCAGGCTCCCTGCTCAGGGAGGATCCTGCTCCCCATCTCCCACTCCCCCGCTTGTGTTCCCTCTCTCGCTGTCTTTCTCTGTCAAATAAATAAAATCTTAAAAAAAAAAAAAAAAAGACTTAGATGCTTTAGCTTATTAGAACTAAAGACTCTGTAACACATTTATGTTCTAGCTCATTAGCCACCTGTCTTTCTGTTTCTCCGTTTTCATCCTCATAATCCAGATTTTCCTGAAGTTGGCAAATTACGTACCTCACATGTGATCATTATATGTCTAAGCCCTGATGAGGTTATGCAATGTAAACAGCCTCAAAATGCCACAACTTACTCTCTTTCTTAGACAACAAGCACCTTGTGGGCATCCCGTATATTGTGCTCACCAAACAGTAATTGGTAATGATGATGTACTTTTCAGATGTTTATGTCTATATCAGAGTAATATACACTCATTATAGGCAAATTTGTATAGTCTTGGGTCATCCCCTTCTCCATCCTCTTGGTTCAGTTTGCCCATTTTTTTGAAAATGGTAAGGTGGATTTGTTTTTCAGTTTTCGAAGTCAGAAAGCCAAAGTGAAGTCTGAAAGAAAGATGTCAGTAAATAAAAGTATAAAATATTTTTCCAGCCCTCTGTTAGACTTGGGGCTGCTTACCTTCATTTTTCTTCCTTCCCTGTTCCTAAGGAGTATCAAGTTTAGAAACTAGATATTGGATAGAATTCCAGTAAGAGTCCGTTGAATTTGAGAATTTTTTAAAAACTAAGAGGTTTCACCGTCAACACCTCCCCCGCCCAACTCTCCCAAATAGCCTACACTCGATAGTAGCCATTTCTCTTAAAAGAACAATGTTACTTTCTTGGGGCCAGATGTTGTTAAATTGGAGAAGTTTGGGAAGATATCAGAATTTAAAACATTACATATGCCTGGTGTTTTTTCTGATATTGCAGTGGTTTACCTGTGTGTGTGTGTGTGTGTGTGTGTGTGTGTTTTATATCTCATGAGGTTATTGTTGAATACACACCCTCCTAAGAGAATAAGTTCTTTCTTTTCTTTGAACAGTGATTCCATTGATAGTGTTTTCGAATTTCTTCCCTTGTTTCTCTTTTCCTTCTTGGCAGCATTGTTTTTGAAGTCTTAAATTTGTTCATGTGTTCTTGGAATACTCCTTTTTCTCTTCTACCATTTTCAACTATCAGCAAAGAGGTTCCCCTCCCCAAAAATCTTGCTTCATTCAAGAGGCAATACAGCGCAGTATTGTACACAGCACAGTCCAGGAGATTGGTTAAGAGGACAGATTCTGGAACCAGACTTGTTATTGGAAGTTTATCTTGTTATTTGAAAAGCTGAGTGAGGGGGCGCCTGGTGGCTCAGTGGGTTAAGCCTATGCCTTCGGCTCAGGTCATGATCTCAGGGTCCTGGGATCGAGTCCCGCATTGGGCTCTCTGCTTGGCAGGGAGCCTGCTTCCTTCTCTCTCTCTCTCTCTCTGCCTGCCGTTCTGCCTGCTTGGTCTCTCTCTGTCAAATAAATAAATAAAATCTTAAAAAAAAAAAAAAAGCTGAGCGAGCTTGAGTCAATTCTTTAGCCTCTCTGTATTCTGGGTTTCTTGTTTGTTAAAATGGGGAAGATAATTGAACTTACATTATAGCATCATTATGGGAATTAAGTAAGTTAATACATAAAAGAATAAGCACCCAGTACAGCGTTATAACTGAATTACGTAATGGTGGTATTCTTCTTTGTACCTGAACATGAAGAAAGATACAGATAAATCACTTTCCTCCTACTAGCTAGTTACTTGGGACCACTCATATTAGAGTTGAGATGACTAGCATCCCAGGGAGACCATCTCTCCTTTTTCATTATTACCTAAGTGTCTCTCAAAAGGGAGACTTTCTAGTATTTCTGAAATGAGTGTGCTGAGGAAAGCTTTCCACTATTAGTATTCTTTAAACAGTGCTAAGTTTAGGAAAAATAAAATATATTCTTTCCAAGAGTGTAAATACAGCCATGTCTTCAGGGATCGAAAATCAAATATGCAAATCCAAATAGGTGTAGAATTTTACTAACAAGACTGAGAATGGGTGAGTGTGTTACGGTGGGTGAATTTCATGGACAGTATAAACTAATTTTCAGGCACCATTTCTGTGTGAGACCCAAGTCCCAGAAACACAGTGCTTCAACCCAGTAACAGAAGGTAGGAAAAGAGAAACCAAGTTTGACCCTATATAGCAAAAACCTTCATGAGTCTACTTTCTTCTTTACCACCTACAGGACAGACTCTAGAAAGATAAGAAAAAATTTTTTCAGGAAGGACATGTTCTGTATTTAATCTCTATAGAGAGGAAGGTAGGTGACAGAAAAGTAACTTTTTTTTTCTTTTCCTTTTTTTTTTTTTTTTGAGAGAGAGTGCCCTCTCTGGGTTAGTTGGGGAGGGGAAGAAAGAGAGGGAGAAGCAATCTTAAGTAGGCTCCATACTCAGTGCAGAGCCCAGTGCAGGGCTCAATCTCAGAACCCTGAGATCATGACCTGAGCCAAAATCAAGAGTTCCTGATGTCCAAGCAGCTGAGCCACCCAGATGCCCTGAACAGTAACAATTGTAAAGTTACCAAAGTTAATTTCTTTCCTTACAGTAGTCGAAATGGGCTTAAATCTGGACTAAATAAAACCATTTTGTACTCTGGTGACCACTTGCTCTTGGGAGTAGGTGCTCAGTAGTTAATATTCAGAAAGTTTCATTTCCCAGAGAGGTTAGATTCTTCTCTGGTCAATAAGTGACTCATTGTACCAATCCCGGATTAGGAATTAATGTCACAAATAACATACGCTTCCTTCCCATAGTCTGCTTAAGATGCATGCCAGTAGAACTCTTCAGCTATTACCCTTTCAGAAAAATTAGTTAAAAGAAATTCCTAAGGCTCTCAGCCCAGCCCTTAGGTAACCTGCACTGTCTTGTTTTGTTTTACAAAGCCATTCAAGAATGCCCCCCCCCCATTCACAAAAGGAGTTGGTACTAATCTAATAACTCAGTGGCATATCCAGCCGGCCATTCAGGGAATGTGCGTGCGGAATTTTGTACAGCTGCTTGTGAACATTTGTCTCAGTATTGCTGTTACCTATCAAGGGCCCAGTTCAGGATTCAGATGAAAGCATGATACTGTCTCTGAAGAAAATGTACTCTGGGCTTTTCTTCGATTCAAGGGAAAGGTGTGGCTTGGCCACAGAAACAGTGTTGTGTGGAAATGTAATTCAGGAGCTTCTGCAACATGACCTGACTGGAATCCAGCTCTCTCCAGACACTTCCTGCTCTGAACTCGTGGAGCCCTTCTTAAGTTCTTAAGCCACCCAGTTCAGCCTTGACATGAAGCTTTGCCCTCTGTTTAACTTTCCTGTAACAACTTCTTCTTTTTTAAAAAAATCATTTATTTATTTATTTATTTATTTATTTATTTATTTATTTATTTATATTTCCATGCTGCTCAAAGCTCCTTTAGCTCAGGAACGATGACTTGTGTTTGCTATGCAGGCTTAGCATCATTAGTGTGAGCCTGAGACGGAGGAGAAAGTTGATTGCTTGGTAAATAACGACTTCTCTATACTCTTCTTCTCTTGGTGCCTGTAGGACATTGTAGTGGAAATACCACCACTATTCCAGATATTCTGTTACTCTTACCATGTATATGTAGAATTCCAAGTACAGAATACACTCACAGGATAGATATGTTAAGATAACCTGAAACCTAGGGAGTTTACCACCAACTTTTCACTAAAGGAACTTCTAAGGGACATTCTTTGAAAAGAATGAAACTAATCCCGAAAGGAGTATCTGAGATGCAAGAAAGAATGGTGAGGATATAAATTGGTAAAAGTGTCCAAATAAATTGTCGTTTATCCCGTTAAGTGTAAAATGTACAGAACTCACCAGTTAAAAGATAGAGAAGGTTGGAGGCACGGGTGTGACTCAACTGGTTGAGCATCTGACTCTTGATCTCCGCTCAGGTCATGATTTCAGGGTCTTGGGATGGAGCCCTGTCTTGGGGCTCCGTGCTCAGCGGAACTCTGCTTCTCTCCTCCTCCCTTCCCCTCACCCCTCTCCCCCTCGCCCTGCTCGATCTCTCTGTCTCTCTCTCAAATAAATAAATAAATCTTTTTTAAAAAGGAAAAAAGGTAGAGAATATTAGATTGGATTTTTTTTTTTTTAAGTATTTACCCAACCCCAACTTTGTGCTTTTTCAAGCAATACCTACAGCTTTTGGTCTAATGCTGGCAGGAATGTGAAGTAATACACTGCCTTGGTAAGTAATTTGATATTAACTATGTAGTTGAACATGCACATAGCATGAAACCCTGCAGTTCCGTGCACAGTTCCGTATGTCATGAAAGTTTGCACAGATGTACACCAAGAGTCACACCGAAGAATATGCAGAGCACTGGTGTTCTTAACAGAAGAAAACGGAAACCACCCCAGTCTTCGAGGACAGAAGAATGATTAAGTCAACTCTGGTTTCTTCACACAGTAGAATTATACAGCAGTGAAAATGAGCATGAGGGGGCGCCTGGGTGGCTCAGTGTGTTAAAGCCTCTGCCTTCGGCTCAGGTCATGATCCCAGGGTCCTGGGATCGAGCCCCGCATCGGGCTCTCCGCTCAGCAGGGAGCCTGCTTCCCTTCCTCTCTCTCTCTGCCTACTTCTCTGACTATTTGTGATCTCTGTCTGTCAAACAAATAAAAAAGACCTTTTAAAAATAAATAAATAAATAAAAATTACCCCCCCCCAAAAGAAAGAAAATGAGAATGAGCTATAGCTATAGGCAGCAACATGGGTGAATGTTGGGGCGGGGGTAACACCAACAGAAAGGGAGAAGGGCTCTCAGCACCCAGGAGCTGCTCCAGTGTGAAAGGCTTACACTTACTTACCCCTTGGGCTTTTACTTAGATTCCTCCATATAACGTGATTTTTTTAAAGTTCTCCTCTATGGTTTCAGCCAGCCAGGCACTGAATTGAGAGTGTCAGTTGAGGACACAGATAAAAATTGCCCCTCTGTCTGGTGGGGAAGGTGGATTGGATAAACAGAGAAACAAACTAGCGTGTCATTTCAGGCAGTGATAAATTCTCGGATAATTTCTGATGGGATGGAATATGAGAGACCAGGAATCTCTTTTAAAGAGGGAGAGTGGTCAGAGAACAGGTCTCTCACGATGGAACTGAGGGGCAGATGCACGGTTAGGTCCAGCAAAGAACATTGCAGTAGGAGGGAGTTTGGACTTCCCAAGGAAAGCAAGGTCAGAATGGCTGAGGTGGAGGGAATGAGAGGGCCAGTGGTCAAGGCTGAGGTCAGGGAGGTAGTTGGGGTTCCTGCTCTGGAGGGGGAGAGGGACTACTGAAAGTGTTTGAATTGATTTTAAGTATTATAGGAAGCCTCCTGAGGGCTTTGGATAGCATCCTAGTCCAAAAACACAGGCAGCCTAACAGCAGGAGAGAAGATAATTGATAATAGGAAATAAGCAAGAAAAAATGTAAACGATTACAACAATACCTTTTCAGAGCTTAAAAAAAGAAACTGAAGTATTCTGGGGAATTTCGTTGTATCCAGTTCTTTATTCATCTTCCACGAAAGTAAGACATTAAAGTACCAGTTACAGGCGTGTTTGTACTCACTTGCATGCGCACAAACACTATATAGTCTTGTCATGACACATCTATGTCCTGAAAATGTGACATTTTTATCCAGAGAATCGAGGCTACTCATTTTGTGCTTTAATTACTTAACCAGAAATGATACGGTAATGATGAGGCAGGACATTTGAAATGTGTTTTTGCAGTATGTGTGTGAAATGCGTAGTAGTATCATTAATTATTATACAGTATAAAAAGAACTTCAAAAGAAGTCATTACTCATAACTCAGTAGAGTTTGGCTGGTCTGGATGATCAGAAGTGGATGTCCTGTGCCTAACGGGTTTTCAGTTCAGAGCCCCTCACTTCCAGCCATAGCCCACACGAAGGCCACAGGGAAGGCCCCAATAGTGTGTCCATACAGTCTCTATTTTTTTTTTAAAAGATTTTTTATTTATTCATTTGACAGAGAGAGATGACAAGCAGGCAGAGAGGCAGGCAGAGAGAGGGGAGGAAGCAGGCTCCCTGCTGAGCAGAGAGCCCGATGCAGAGCTCGATCCCAGGCACACAAGCAGCAAGCCAGCCCGCATTCTCCTTCTGGATTCCCATTCAGGTCTTGACCGTGACACCCCCGCCTCCGCCCCCCGGCCTCCCGCCATCCACTCTGACACCAGGCCAAAAATCTGGGGCTTATCCTAGATTTCTTTTCTCTCCCCTTCTGCTTCATTTGACTCATTTCAGATGATTTCTCTTGCCTTTGCTGTCCTCACTGTTACAGGTCTGTAGGTCTTCTTCCCGGGGCACCTGGATCGTCACAGTCTTTTAATGACGCTCCCTGCCTCTAGGGTCGCCTCCTGCTTCATCCCGTGTAGTTACCAGAATGTGGATTCTGAAGTGCAAACGTGACATCCATCCTCTGCATAAAACTGCGTAAAACTCTTCAGTGCTTCCCTTCCTTTCAGTACAAAGTCTCTGTTCTGTCATCTGACCCTTTGTGATCTGGTCCACATTGGTCAGGCTCCTGAACTTTGTGCTCAAGTTTCTCCCCCTGCCGGAGGGCTTGGCATCTCCTCTCTGAGGCCTCTACCATGGTTAGGTGAAACAGGTACTATGGTTCTCCATTTTGCAGATGACAAAACAGAGGCACAGAGAGGCTGTGATATTTGGCCAAGGTGATGCAGCTCATGAAAAAGGAGCCAGGACCTGAACCCGCTCTCCTAAGTCATACACTTCTACCTGGCACAGGAGCTTCTGCAGTTGGTAGTTACACGTGTGCCTCCGCCGCTAAGCTTTGAGCTTTTGAGTGCAGATACCGTGCCTTCTGTCCTCTTGTATCGTCTCCGTAACTGGGGTCTCGACCGCATCACTCAGCAGGCACATTAGTATGGGTGTATGAATGAGAGAATGAATGAATGAATGAATGAATCATTGAAGTGTCACTGTAAATGTCTCATCAACTGCAGGAGAAGTGATACTAAGAGTGTGTAGGGGTAGTACAGCCATTCGTGTGTTTCCCCTACCATGTATTTTGTCCATGAGGACCTAACAGAAGTAAAAGTGTTGTTACTGCCTTGGAGGAGAGTATGGTTTAAACAGTGGAAAGAACTTATATTGTGCTTTATATGAAAGTCGTTTTTATTCCTGTTAGCAACAAAAATTGTTAATATTTACAGGACACAACTTATCTTTTAAAGGGTTCGTCCTGTGCTAATAGCTAACAGCGTCAGCAGTTTAATTACTGATCTAATTGAGATCTAGAGCAGACAGACTTCCCTGTACTTTGAGAACTGCCGGTCACTTTACATATTGGCTCTGTTTTGTAAGGGATCTTAAGCAAGTGTAAGCTTTCCATCTTCCAGGGGTAAATTCGTTTATCAGTTAAAATAGAAAGGATGCTTCCCAGTTAAAGTTAGCAACATTATTCATCTTGCATAGGTCAAATGTATATATCAGAAGGATTTCAGCTACTATTTTACATGTAAGAATAATATGCTTAAAATATAGGTAGGGGCCTCTGGTGGTTTCTGGAACTGTCCTTGCTTGTGGAGAATCCCTGAAACATGGCCTCCGATGTTCTTCGTAATAGTAGCATGCTTATTTCATAAATCAGAGCCCATATAGGAAAGAGCTTTTTTGTTTTTTTCCCTCCCCATGCAAAGGCTTATAACTGAATGAGAAAAAAATTAATTAATTACATGAATATTAAGAGGTTACTTATCTATTATAACATTGGGCCACAAGTTGACTAATTAAAAGGAATGCAGGTTGGAAAGCTGCCACAAATCTGCTCCTTTCATTTAGAGGACCACAGGCTGAAGCCGGTGATTGTGCGTGACAGACTCTGGGAACAATGGTGCCGTGCACAGACCGTCCAGATGAAGCATGCTCGTCTGAATTACACCGACGACGGGGTGGCCTACAGGCAAACAAAATGGTTAAACAATACATAATCAAGTTTTTATTTGGTATTTCCTGCGAGGCTGTACCAGTTGCCAGGGAGCGTACTGTATTTTTTCTTCGGCTGTATTAATTGTTGACCATAGTTGGCAGAGCACCAAACAGGGACAGATAAGGGGGAAAATGGCATCTGGACATTAAAGCCCCAAGCGTACTGGGGGGATAAAAAGCACAAAAAATTACAGCATATATCAGGAATTTTCCAACTAACGATGTGCGGATGTGGTAGCGCAAGGGAAAAAGAGCCAAACTGAGCTTGCTTTGTTCACTAAGAGAGGCCCCCCTGTAACATTCCTTTTAGCTGTGCATATTTTGGCTTCATTTGTACAGTTTTAACTTTATACTGTGTGTGGAGAAGCTCAGTTGTAACTAGCTGTTCCTGATAATTATATTGCAATAATTAAAGTTCATGGTTGGCTTTTACGCTCTTCGTTATTTAGAAGCTGCTTCAAAAACGAAGTCTTAAGTCGACAACCCTTTTTAAGTGACATGTCATTACTGTATAAAAGATGGCAACAATTATTTTCTTCGATTTCACAAGTTGTTGGTTTTTGTTTTTGTTTTTTTAAAGTTGATTGATTTGTGGAGACAAATAAAAAACAATCTTGGGATAGGAGTAGCAGGTTCAGACTGAAAGTGATGAGATTTTGTAGCCCGCACGTAAAATATTGCCCAACTGGTTTATAAAACATAAAAATTTGTGATAGGGATAATCCCCTTTGCTACTTTGAGATTCCATTTGAAATGCAAACGTAATGTACACATATTAGCAGATCTCTTGCAGAAACCAAGCTCAGTGAGAAATCGTATGTTACTGTTTTAACACAGTAATAGAATGAGAAAACTCCGGCTACACCCAGCTGTCTTCTTGATAGATCGATAAGCCTTGGAGTCGCCAATAATAATAATAATCATGTAGTACCACAGTGTTAGAGCTGTGAAGCATGTCTGCCGGGGGTTTCTCTTGCATGGGTGGTTATCTGTCTGCCTGTGTGCTTCCACCTGCAGCCGTGGAGTTATACTGGGTTTGGTTCTAGCTCCAACACATGGCCGGCCATGGGGCTTTGCTACAGTTCTTAGCATGTTCTGAGCATCTGTGTCTTAATCTCGAATACAGGTAAAAAATGCAGTGCCCACCTCCCACGTTATTGCAGGATTTAAATGACTTAAAGTTTATGAAGTCTTGGGTGAATTGGCAGACATATGGAAAAGCCACAGTAAACTTCAGCTGTTATTATTTACATCTTCTCTGGGGGTTCTTATGGACCCTCAAAACATTATTTCTATTTGAGTTGAATATATGTACTTCATTGCCATTGACTTTTGCGGGGACAGCAAGGAACATGTTCAGTGGGTAATGAAAACTGGGGCAGTATTTTGATGATTCCTAAGCCTTCTTGCTGAAGCTGAAATTTTTAGTGACTTTACAGAAGACCTTATTATGACCCAGTTATTAGTTGAGGAAACTGAAAAGCTGTATTCTCAAATAGCGTCATTCTTCTGGGAATGGACTTCTAACTACAGGATACGCATACTTTCTGATGTTAGAGGCAGCTGCCTGCTAGTACAAAGGCCATGACTTCATCTCCAAACGTTAAGGGAAAATCCTCTCTTATTACTGTCTCATATTTGATTAAATGATTTTCATAGGGCTTATTTTAATGACTTTCGTGCAGGGCAATTACACTGGTGTTTGCTGTTGGTCATTTGCATCCCCAGAAGTCTTAACCCTTAACCTTAAACCTGTGTGAGGGGGTTTGTCGACTCAGAACGTTAGGGTTGCGTGATTCATTCCCATACCCCAGGAATTCAGGGCACTGTCCCTTCAGTAAAGGGACGACAGTATTAATGATGAACGTATGGGCACCAGACATTTTTAAATCCATAAAACATCTCACAGGCTGGAGCGTTTGTTAAAAGGGATCTGAATGCATGCCACTTAACTTTTCTCAAAGTAAATCTTAATATCCTGAAAATGTTTTGAGGCCTTAAATAATATTCCTGTTGAATCACATCTTTTGAGTCATTTAGTAAAGACTGCAATAAAACATGCACATATGTAGCAAGTTGTTTTTTTTTTTAATGGGATCTTTACTTCTCAGCATTAGGAATGAAAGATGATTAATTCTCCCTCACCAAAACTATAACAGCTACTATAATAATAAGGCGAATGTGGTCAGCTTTAACTTAAGAACTGGAAAACTCCCTTTCCATTTCTACAATTGGCTTTTTCTCTTCCGCTGCTTTTTAAGTTGGGCTGTTAAGCAATTTCGCCTGTCCTTAATTTTAAGCACCATTCTTCCAGTCCCGAGATCCCTATAGGAAGTCCCCCTCTCATAGCCTTGCCTCTCATTGGCTAGCTGGGAAAAGAGCATTTCTGCATAAATTGGATGCTTCCTTCTCCCCTGGAGACCGAATATGCTCATGTTTCACAGTCCCCTGGTTTGTAAGCTTGAGTCCATTGCCTGAAGCTGGAAACTTTCACTTTGTAGCACAAGGCACACGTCGAAATCCAGATCCAGTGCCCCTGACGTGCCCGTGGGTCCGATCGCAGATTGAATACATGCCTCTCGAGCCAGTGTTTCTGAGCTGCCCCGACTGAAATCAGAAACCGATGTGCGTGAGAGAGGTGTCCTTCCAAGAAAGGTATTTCCTTTGTGCAGCCCCAGTGCACACAGAACCCAAGGGGTTAACCTGAGAGCTGCTTTGAAAACAGAGGCGAAGGTCACTGGCGGCAACAGCAAAGACTTTTTAAAGCCTGCCGTCCTGAGCCTTTCACCCTGCCTTTCCCACCCAGGGGATTGTAAACATTGGCTCCCAGCCACCCCGTCCCACAGCACAAAACTTCTCTGTGCTTTCAGCATATACATTTATGCTTTTTTATGGAAGCTGAAGCAAAGGCGCGTTATTGCTGTGAGCACAGAGAACGTGTTTCTGTTCAGTGCAAGGGGAGGAATCCTGTCCTGCTGGAATGTGAAAGCACACAGATAGGCTTATTCAGCGGTGTTTCCCGTGTAACTGAGCTGCCGCTCTCTCTCGGTCTGACTTTCTCAAGTCAAAAGAATGTGTAGAATGCTGTCACTTAATCAGAACCCAGAAGAGCTCTTTTATCTGCCATTTGTTAGTAACTAGCAATATTGCCCTTATCTCTTTGTCCTTTCGCTTGATCCAGTGCCCTTGGATATGGGAACTAGTAACATGAAAGCACTCATTACCTTGAGCATTGCTTCTTATTTTTGTTCTTTAAAACAGAGTTCTCCAGCGGCCAACAAAAAGTTGTGGGGGTTCTTTAAAATTTCCATGTAGATGTCTTAGTACTCGCTTCATGATGTTTAAAAGAAACCAAGAGGGGATTCATAGGTTTATGCTCTCATTTATATCTGATTCCTCAAAAGTCTGTTATCCATGCAACTGACTGTAATAACCTTCATTGATTGAGTTGCATGGAAACAGAATGGAACTTCCAGAACTCTCATGGGCAGCTTAAATTTCTCCCTGCTGATCTTAATAATATGTTGTGTGTGGGTTCATACCCTTCCATCTAGCAGTAATTTCACTCACTTGATCTAATAACTTTTCAGTAATTTCTAAAGACACAAATGGAGAATTCATGTTGAGAGATCCATATGTTACAGCAGGTAGGGGAGGGAAAAGTACACACTATCCTACTCCTTTCTCCTATGGCCTTTTTTTTAGAAGGGACTGTACTTCACAGGCAGACCTATAAAATCTTACCCCTTTCTTCTGAAATGGCTGTTATGAGCGTATTTTTTTAACAAATGTGAATGCTTGCCTGCCTGAATTGCAGCCAGTCACCATGCATTCCTATGCGAATAACGATGCTGGATTCTAAAAAGAATCCAGGACAGACAACAGCCCCTGCCGCACTGCACAGACATGCAGACATGACTACTGTCTGGCCTATGACTGCAGTTGACAAGAGGTAACCTTTCAGTGTAATAACTCATTATGGTTCTTCACAGTCTCTTTCGGAATTCCAGTTTTGCTTTATGGAGTCAAAAATTCTATTGGGAGGTGCCTGGGTGGCTCAGTCGGTTAAGCGTCTGCCTTTGGCTCAGGCCATGATGCCAGGGTCCTGGGATGGAGCCCCGTGTGGGGTGGGGATCCCCTGCTCAGTGGGGAGTCTACTTTTCCCTTTCCCTCTGCGCCTTCCACCTGCTCAGGCTCACACTTGCATTCTCTCTCTATCAAATAAATAAACAAAATCTTTAACAAAAAAACAAAAAACCAAACCTCTATTTGGTACTAATTAATGTGCTTTAAATGTTCATCTTGATCCACAGTCCATTTCTTTAAATGTAGAGTTTTCTCTGAATAGCGTCATTGACCTGGATGAATGGGTACACAGTACAATGTCCAGAGAGTGTCACTGAGCATGTAGAAATTCTTCATTCTTGATTTTAGGATTCTAGGGTTGAAGACTTCAGAAATAATCTTACGTGGGGCTCCTGGGTGGCTCAGTGAATTAGGCCTCTGCCTTCAGCTTGGGTCATGGTCTCGGGGTCCTGGGATTGAGCCCCACGTCAGGCTCTCTGCTCAGCGGGGAGCCTGCTTTCCCGGCTCTCTCTGCCTGCTGCTCTGCCTACTTGTGATCTCTGTCTCTGTCGAGTAGGTGAATAAAATCTTTAAAAAATTAAAACCTGCCAGACAAAAAAAAAAAGAAAGAAAGAAAGAATCTTATGTGACCCCTTGATTTTATAGTTGGGGCACCTGGGGGCCCAGTGGTATAAAATTACTTCTTTTTTTTTTTTTTGCAAGCTAATTAATTCACAGAGGTTATTTAGTGGTGTGTCTGAGACTAAAACCCAGGGCTCCAGATCTCGATGCAGGAGTCTTTCCTGTATTCCCTCCAGTCCTGGACCCCCTGTTCTGTATGCGGAGTTCATGGATGACCAAAGACGAGATGAGTAGACATCTGATATTTGCATCTGGGGTGTACCTCAGCAGGAAGAAGTACGCCTAAGTGATTGTGAGCAGATGTTACGTACACTGAGCAGGTGGTAACATGAAGTCTCGGTCTTTACTTGTTTCCGAGGCATTTGGTAACTGGCGTTTCCACTGTTCAGCTCATCAGCTTGTCATATCTCAATTTCACTGCGATGAGTTTCTCAAGATCTCTGTAGGCTCTTCTTTTTCTCTTGCCTGTTTAACTTGTCCTCAAGTGCTAGTGACTTCACAGTGTAGCAGTGAGCTCCATGTCAAAACTGACACTATCACCAGAGCCGTGCACACAGGCTAATTGAGAGTGCTAAATGCTTTTATGACTAGATAAGAAGGATTGAACATGAAGATAAAAGCCTTCAATCCAAGGACCATAAAAGAAAAAGAATTCTTTTCCGCAAGCGACTATTCAACAGTATTGTTTTCTAAAGATGAATGTTATATATACTCATTATGAAACATCATGATAAATTAGAGAAGTACCTTTATATATCAGGAGACAGGAGTAAAGTTTTAAATATAAATGAATGAGGGGCCCCTGGGTGGCTCAGTCGGTTAAGTGTCATGATCCAGGGTCCTGGGGCCAAGTCCCAAATCGGCCTCCCTGCTCAGAGAGAAGCCTGCTTCTTCCTCTGCCTGCTCTGCCTGCTGCTTTCTCTGCTTGTACTCTCTGACAAATAAATAAATAAAATCTTTTAAACAAATAAATAAAAATGAACGATGGGAGCCTAGGTTGGCTCCGTCCATCAGGCTGACCTTTGACTCAGGTCATGATCCAGAGGTCCTGGAATTGAGTCCCACCTTGGGCTCCCTGCTCACTGGGGAGTCTGCTTCTCCCTCTGCCCCTCCTCCCCACCACACCCCCACCCCCCGATGCCCATTCATACATGTGCTCTCTCTCAAAAATAAATCTTTTAAAATTATATAAATAGGGGCACCTGGGTAGCTCAGTGGGTTAAAGCCTCTGCCTTTGGCTCAGGTCATGATCTCAGGGTCCTGGGATCGAGCCCCACATTGGGCTCTCTGCTCAGCAGGGAGCCTGCTTCCTCCCTCTCTCTCTGCCGGCCTCTCTGCCTACTTGTGATCTCTCTCTGTCAAATAAATAAAATCTGTCAAATAAATAAATAAAAATGTATAAATAAATATAAATGAGTGAATTAGAAAATAAAATAAGAGTAGAATGGAAAAATAAACCTAAGAATTGGTCCCTCATGAAGATTAATAGCAAAGGCAATTCTTGATTAGACAAAGCTAATCAAGAAAAAAGGGAATACAGTTAGGGAGCATATCACTCAGCTCTTCTGCTGGGTAGCAGAGCCCTGGAAAGAACTGGCCACCTACAAGACTGAATCAAATAGAATAGGAAGGCATGCTTATCAGAGTAACCTGGAGCCTCAGGGCTTCTCCTGTGAACTCAGCCTGTCACCAGTCCTCAAACTCGGTGCCCCCATTTCTCCCTCTGTGTCCCTTTCCATTAACGGGGGTAACAAAAGAGGATCGTCATGCAGCGTTCATTCTCACACAAGCAAGAGAATGGAGAAAATTTAGCCTACTGAAAAGAGTTTGGGACTGAGCAAAACAGATACTGGTTAGAACTTTCCAAACTCCTTCTCGTCCAATACTGACCGCACGTCACCTTTGTGTAAGGCATGAGGAGCTAACTCAGTCGTGGGGGTATGTGGTGTTAGGAGACACAGGATATACTTGAGAAGTTCGTAGTTTGGTGGGTGAGCCAAATGTGGGAAAGATACCAGCTGGAGAGGTACAAGAGGTGCCCTGTAAAGGGTGACGATGATAAAAATATTACCTGTCTACCGGAGGTGAGTGGCTAAAAATGCCTGCTCTTCGTTAATAAAACTTTTTTGTCACAGTACTCCCCATTAGGAAAATCCTAGAAAGGGTTAGTCCCATGTAGTTGTGTTTTAAAATGAATCTGTTCTAACAGTCACAAAGGATTTGGGAATGCTACGGTGAAGGCTTCCATTCTCTTCACAGGTGGCAGCTTCTCAGTCTTGGAAATTGAGGCAGAAATGTACTGTTGTGATTGGTGTATATGGACTTGTCTTGAGAGTGACCCTGGCATTCTGCAGACGGTAGCTCTTGCTAATTAGTGACTGCACGATTGAAGTTCCTTCCTATTAATGCCAATTAGTTAGATTTTGCGGCGGGATGCGTTTTACAGAAATTGGTGATTGCCATCACTTTCAGACGGCAGAGTTCATACGTTTAGTTCTATGGGTCTCATTAGAGTAGTAAGATGACATCCTTAGTTTATTTCAGGGATGGCTTATGACTCTCCGGCATTATGTTTCAGGAATTTTAAAAATGTAGTTAAATTATTTGCCTACTCTTGAAATATGTGTCTCTGCGCCCTCCTTTTCTTTTATGTCAAATGTTTACTTTGCATCTGAAGTCTTAAATTTCGCCTTATATACTTGAGACTTTTCTTCTACAAGGTTGACTCCCTCTGCTGGCTCTGACTGCAAAATGATTACACATCCCAGGGATTGCTTGCGTATGATGTCCTTTGCCTTAGACTTTTTCCGAAGTGTAAAATTAAACTTTAGTTTGGCTCCCTCTGATTCTGGATATAAAATCGCCCGAGAATCTGAGAAATATTTTACATTCCTTTTGAGAACAATATGAAATTCTATGAGACTTAGTAGTAATTTGACATTTGAGAAAGTCTGGCATGCAGATTTATAGTATATAATAGGTGCTCAATAAATATTTATTAATTTCTTGATTGCAATCATATTTTTATTGTATACAGTTTGTGTGCACTTTATTGTAGGAGAAATAAATCACCCATTCTCTTTAATGAAGTCATCTGTGTTTTCATGGCACTTTCTCCATGCCTTAATCGAGTTCCAACCATGCTGTATTAGTTATTTCTTTTTATATTTGCCTCACTAGACTATGAACTCCTCCAGAACAGGCATTATCTATTATTTGTCTTTATAGTCTCAATCCCTTTCATGCTAGGATGCCCTGTAAATGTTGGTTAACTTCAACATTATATTACAATAAACTTCTTCCCAAATGGGGTGCATACAGACAGAAAGTTGAAGCAAGGAGAATTTTTTCTGCATTGTACTTTTACCCTAAAGAGGTGATTGAAAGTAAATGAGGTGTTTATTCAGAACAGCCGCTTCCTAAATGTGAGCCTGTCTGTACTAATACAGACATAGCAAGACTTCTTCATAATGTACATCCATAGTATTATATAGTGATAAAAGATGAGGGGCACCTGGGTGGCTCAGTGGGTTAAGCCGCTGCCTTTGGCTCAGGTCATGATCTCAGGGTCCTGGGATCGAGTCCCGCATCGGGCTCTCTGCTCAGCCGGGAGCCTGCTTCCCTCTCTCTCTCTCTCTGCCTGCCTCTCCGACTACTTGTGATTTCTCTCTGTCAAATAAATAAATAAAATCTTAAAAAAAAAAAAAAAAGATGTTACAGTGGTTATACCATTAGCCCTGACGGGTACCGTTGTAACTTTTATTTACATTCTATACTTCATTTTCAGTGCAAAACCAGATTTTCCTAAATGTTGCTTGCCTAAAGCAAGATATCCCAGCTCTTTTTTTTCCCAGCTCTTAATTTTTAAATTGATGTTGGGATATAGGATATTGAATTGCATGCATGCATACATTCCAGAATTTATTTTGGATTATTTGTGCTCCTAACTCAGTACAGTGTCATAGACTCTTGCTTTTCAAAGCATTTTCCAAGGGAAGTCTAATTCTATAGGATGGTAATAGGTGTTTGGGGGGACGGTTGGGAATCATTCCGTGGACATTGCTTGGCAGATGTTACATTACGTAGGTTTCTGTTTTGACTGTAGAATTTCTCAGAGCCTTTAATGTGTCAGGGTGAAAATGTGAATTTCGTGAGTGGATTCAGCATATTCCCAAATGGGTTTGATTGAGAACTGTTTCTCATGAAACATCTCTGGGCATTATTGTCCTCAGTGGGACAATGAAGACTTAATGGTATAACCAAATGGCTTCCTCCCACATCTTTTCCAAGATACTGTCAATATTTGCCTCTTCCCGGGAATGTCTTTGTTAATAGAAAATATTGGTGGGATTCCTTTGTATCCATTTATTTTTTAAGTTGGATGTAGAATCTCACAGATTCTGTAGGTTTACCTCAATAAACTTCACGTTCGGGGCTGAGTCAAAGTATTCCTTCCTGTCTTCCCACTCCACTTCTGCGGTCAGACAGGCTAGACGCCCCATCAGGGCAGGAACCATGGTTCATTCACTAGCACTGGGGGCCAGACACCAGCCAGCATTCTGCAAATGTTTATCCACTAAATGAAGAAAAGTAATTTCTACAGTCAGTTGAAGTTTCTAAACAAGGGAGAATGGTGCCACATGTACACTGATTAAGGTCCCGCAGCCCTCCCCACCCCTGATATTGTCCCTGCGGTTCCCCATGTTTAAATTTCATGCCTGGGTGAATGTGAACGCAGGCTCACCACAAATGGAAACGTGACTGCGTGATCTCTGCAGAAGGAAGTGAGGCAACACGGGCTAATAGCTTTGGGTTTGCCTCTTAACTAAACCACGGGACTATATACTGACAGGTATGGTCCTGTCATTTCATTCATAATGATGTGTCCAAACTTTGACCATGGAGGAAATCTAGTAAAAACCACCATCCAGCAGCTTCTAAAATGTTTACATTATTAATATTGTAACTTAGAATCTGGGCACCAACATTCCAAAATACTTTACAGTATAGTTCCCCTGTTTTGTGCACAGATTGTCTAAGAATTCTGTGTAAATATATAGTCTGTACACCTCAGGAAGAGTACAAGCAGATGCTTAAAGGGTTGGGAATTTGCTTCAAGTCAGATGTAGCAAGGGCAAAAGTGAGAAGAGAAACCTGACATTTTAAAAATTATCTTCAACTATTGAGTCATGCATCTATACAGAAATGATAGGTACCACTATTTAGTCTGTCACTACAAAGAGAACCTGATTAGTGCTTTAATAAATCCAGACTCTATTACCATTTCTTTAGAACCGTATATTCTTATAAATTCGCTAATCAGAAGTACATAAAGTGACACTACACACTAACCTGAATGGTTGTGCCTATCAACCTAGAAGTGTCCTATGTTCCTAATGGGACTGTTAAATGGTTCAACTCTTGGAAAAACTATTTTACGGTATCTGCCAAACATATGCCTACTCCCTCTTCTTTTCTCTCAGATGGATGGATGGGGAGAGAGAGAGAGATAACCAAGAGAAATTAGCGAATATGTCCAACATAGTGGACGTACACAGAAATGTTCATGGCGGAATGGTCATTCAGCATAGCCAAGAACTAGAAACACCCATCAACAGAAGACAAAAATGGCTAAATAAATTCTGGCATGTTGACACGATGGAACCCTACATAACAGTGAAAGGCAACAAACTACTGATATGTAAAATATCAGTATACAGGATTCCTCCTATTGACTAGGAAAGGTGTAAGAGGGCCTCCTGTGCCTATCTTTCATGTAAGTGGTGATACATAAATGTGTGCATACGTAAAAATACATTGTACACTTTAGGATTTGTGTATACCTTACTATAAATAAATGAATGAATGCATTAAGCAATAGATAGGTATGTAGGTGGATGGATACATACACGTATCTGTATGTATAGAAGCCAGTAAGTAGCTACAACTTATTTGCTCTTTACAAGGAATTTCCTCTAGGGTATTATGTCTAAATTGGATTCTCTTGCCATATTTATGAATCCACAACACCTTTTGTATCCATGGAATAATTCAAAGATGTATGGATTCTTTTTTTCCTTTCTGCTTTTGTTTTGATTTTGTAGCTTGGGAGCAAATTTGAACTTCTGGTCATGCATTTAACAAACAGTCATTGAATGCCTGATGTGTACCAGACACTGTGCCAAGCTTTGGAGATCCAAGGATAGTTAAGTCTCAGTCCCTGTCATTCAGTCTCATGGGGATGATAGAGATGGAAGCAGCTTCTTGTGGTCACACCACACATCCTCAGAGGCTGTAAGAGCTGTGTTCCATGGAAGTGTAGAACAGGGAACAGATTCTCCCTGGCTGAGAATGTTCTGGAAGCCTTTCACAGAAGGGTCGCTGGGCCCTGCTTTTTTTTTTTAACCATAAATTAGGGTCTTCTCTATTTTAACCATCTACAGTGATGACTTAAGACTACTTTTCAGTTATTAAAGGCTCATCAAAATATGTTGAATGATATACATGTTTTCTTAGATATCACCGTAATCACTTTAGACAAGTTCAAAGTCCTAGCAGTTTCAAGGATAAAAGAATCTTCCTGCCACGGATTTCTAGAAAGCAGCAACATTCTTTGAAATGTTTATAAGTGGGAAAGTAGTATTTCTTTGAGTTAGTTCTGAGGTAAAAGCCAAGTTTTACTCAAACTGGAGGGTTACTTTTCCTTTCAAGTCATGTTCGCATGCAGCAACCACACTGCCCCAAACACATGTGCAGCATGAGCCCCAAGCCTAGGTGAGAAACCTTCCGCTGGTTTTTATGTTCACACATGTATTTCTCCTAATAGCGGATGTACCTAGAAATACTCTGTAAGGTCCTTGGTATTAGTGTGGTTCTTCCTAGAAACTGAGACAATTTTAAGACAAGCATTGCAGCTTATCAAGAGAAGATGAATTTGTATGTCTTATAATTACCTATTTAATTAACAGAGCTGCATGCTTTTAAAGTGATCCTTCCCCTTGGCTCAGAGAAGATATAAAGTTATTAAAAATCCTAGAAGTGTAGAAAAGTGCTTTATAAGAGAAAGGAGGGGGGAAATTACATAAAATAAGAAAATATTAAAAGAATAAAACTTATAGAAGAAAGGAGGAAAATCGAGAGCTAGAACACGTGTTTGCTTGTAACTTTTCTTGTTTTTAGTAACTTTGAAATCAGATAGTAAAATCTAGAGTGATGTTGTCACATCCATACAATTGCACAGCATGGTCAAACCTGAAAATTTCTTGGGTCAGGTGAGGGGAATTTTTTCTTTGACTTGGGGACAGTGTTTTAAAATGGGTGATGAAAGTGAGGAGGTTCTCCAAACGGTATTTTCCAGGCCCTGTTTCCACAACTCTAGTCAAATGTGTGTTTTGCTCTCTTAAAGAGATGAGAAAGCACCCTCTTCACACTGGGTCTTCATTGACCATGAGGGGTGAGTTTGAGGAAGAGCCTGACTTGAGGAACTGGTTAGATGGTACCGTCATTTGCAGAGATAGGGAATACAAAAGAAGAACAACTTCGGGAGGAAGGACATTGTTGTGGTCTCCAGGGAAGGAATGTTCTGAGCGGACAGCCATGAAAGCGTTTGTCAGCAGAAACACTGTGCATACTGCACCAGACCAGATCCCTGTGCAGAGCATGTAGGTTAGGGAGACTTTCCCTGCCCTGCGCCCAGCCCCTACCATTTGCACATCCTTGACCTTGATGCCTCAAATGGGGGCCATCTGGGTGAAATCCTTTGGGACACCATTGTTCTAGAAAGATGATTTCTTTTGTTCTTGTCAGCTTTTCTGTTAAACCTACACTGCTGTGGAAATGATTGTTCTGGAAATACGGACTTTAAAAAATTTTCATTAGGCCTAAGACAAACAAGAAAAAGACCTGAGGTCATTCAGTCTGCTCTGTGAGAACCATCCTGAGTTGGATAAGCCCTGCTTCACTTCTCTGAGTCTCAACTTCCCCATCTCTAAAGACAGATTCATTGGTACTCACCCCATACCATTAAAGTGAGACCATGTAAGGCAACAGAGGAAGTCAGTCCAACACAGTACTTCCATCTCTTCTGTACCCCATCACTGTGTTCTTCCCCTCCTTCCCTAGCGCACTTCTTTGCGCCCAGGTGGGATGAAAGTAAAAAGGTTTTAGAGGAAGGATCACAAAATCCCACAATCCTCCATCTGCCATTTAACAGTTCTTGTCAGAAAATAACTTCCTTCTGTCTAACTACCCTGTTCCTAATGCTGCAAGCCCACTGCTTCTCTCGGTCAAGCCCTTCTTCTTTTCTGTTTGCATTGTACTCTTGCTAAATGCACAGCATGAGACAACCTCGTCTTCAGAAGTGTATTTTCTTTCATTCTTGTCTTTAATAGCTGAAAGCACAAAATACAGTGGGAGCTCCAGAATCCTTGGTAGTTCTTTTCTGGTGGCCCAGATTAGGTGGAAATTGCATGGCTGGTTTTCTTTGCCTGCATGCATCTTAGTGAGCCTTTGTAGATGGAGATGTGCAGCTGAGATGGCGGGACCAGGAAGACTGCAGAAGGAAACATTACCTTTTTAGCTCCTTCCTGCTAAGGAGCTCCAAATTCTTCTCATTTAAGGAAGGCAGCCTCCCCCTCCCCCACTAAATTTTAAAATGTTGGGGAATGTTTGAGGCTGAACTTAAATTTCAAAACTGTGCTTTTCCATTTCCGTGGTGACTCGTACTGACCATATAACTTTCCCAGTGCTCATTCAGTAGGTTTACAGGGGAGGTATGGACTTCAGAGACATTTGACTCTTTTCATGGTAAGAAGTCAGGTTTTAAATTCTCTTACAAATCTGAGTGATTAGGTCACCTCCCGGAGCATATAGATTTTCTTGAGTTAAAACTCAACGTTCAGAAGGAAATGATGAGCTCCATAGCCTGCCGTATCCTGTGCGCAGAATAATTTCATTTCTACTTATCTGTGAAGGTTGAAGGAATGTCTACAAATATTTGCTTGGTTTCTATGGTGAAGGCAGAGAGAGATCAAGTGTGTGATTGTATAGTGTCAAAATCAAAACTACACTATACTGTACTTCGAGAAAGAGAGTCGGTTTGTTGCTTGAAACATAATAGACATTTAGCAAGGGCTAACTATTTTAAGTTTCATAAGTTCAGGATGAAATTTAAACAGTACAGCCTGAAGGAAAACATGGGCCCTTTGGGCATTTTGAAACGTTACTTCACGAAACTAAAATGGTCTTCAGCTTCATTAAAAAGTCGTGTGTTGACCGAAGGTGGTGTTGGTGGACGCTCAGAATACCTGGTGTAGGTGTGGGGTCATGACCATGATTTATAAGTTTGTGGTGTAATAGAAGCCCTATAATAGAAGCCTGACCTCCTACCCCCGTAATCTTCCATTCGGCTGTGTTCTGGCTACCCACACGTTGGTTGGAATATACATTTATTTTGTGCCTGCTAGACACAGTGCTCTGGGAGGTGCTGTGGGTGGAAAGTGCACTTAGAAATGGTCTCTACCCTCCAAGGACTGGCTTTGGGTCTTGTAGGCAGTAAGTACACAGCAAATGGGATACACTGTGATAAGTGCTGGGATTACGTGTCACTAAGGAAGGACTAGGTGGGGCATGGTTCACAAGAATCAAGCACGGTATTATGAGAAAACATTCCAGAGAAAGATCTCAGCATATGGCAAGGCCAGAGGCATGACACAGCACGTATATTGAACAACCATAAAGCCTCTGAGCAGGTTGAGGAAAGCCTTCGTGTGAAGGAGGAGCAGGCGATAAAACCGGAGAGGGTGAGAGCCAGATCATAAGGGCATTGTGGGTAAACTGGACTTGAACTTGACCCTAAAAGCTCTGGAGAGTGGATGGATTTTACACAGAAGTGTCGTGAGCATGGCTTCAGATGCAGTAGAGAGGGCAGAGTGGAAGGAGGTCGACTGGTAGGGGAAGATCCCAGAGGAAGTTGTTGTGGCCCTCAGGAGAGGACACAGGTGTGCACAGTGGAACTGCCAGATCTGGCAGCGCAAGTTTTAGGGGGAAGACAGCACATGCACTTTGAAGTTGAAATACCCCTGGGAGACCTAAGTGGGGATGTCCAGGAGGCCGTTGGATCTGTGGGTCTGCAGAGTTCTGGCTACCGTGTGGTCATGCTGAAGGGCTTCCACCTATCATGCTCCCCAGGGGGTTTGCATCACAGAAGAAGAGTAATGGCCTGAGGCTCTTAACCTTAAAGGAAAGAATTATTTTAAGGGACTGATGGGGGATGAGACCTTCAAGTGGAAGGGACTCTAGGACAGGACCCTCGCGTTCTTCATTTAAATCACTACAGCGTTCCCCACTCCCATTGTTCTTCACCCAACTCCTTTGACTTGCTGTTTGTGACCTCCCACCCCCATCGAGGACTGACCGGTGGCACTAGTGTGATGACTTGGATTGAAGCTCACTTGGACTTTGAAGCCTTCAAGTCTGGAGTAAAACCTTTTTTTAGGTTGATCTGTTGAAACAGCGAAAGTCGTAAGAGACGTGTAAGACTCAGAAAGAGATGGTAAGGACCGCTGGTATCATGAAAATTCAGAAGCCTGGATCCCTGAACACCCTTCTCTGTCCTTCCGTGGGTCATCGTCATTGCCCTGTAAGCATAGTACGCAGGCCTCTGACCGCTGAGTGACTGGCTCCCAAAGATTCCTTTCATCTCCACGTGGACAGACACCCATGTCATTGCCCTTCAAATCTTCTTACACGTCCCCCGAATCGAATTGGGTTTGGCCTCACCTTCCTCCACAGATCCCCTTTCTTTTTGAAAGACGTGATTACTCTAAAGTACCCAGTGATAATTAGACATTATTGTCTCCATATTCTCCAGGCTAGCCGGGTGCCTCTGTCCACCATCAGCCCTCCCCAGAGAGTGCTTCGTTCATACACCCAGCCATCAGATGATTACTGAGCACCTTTCAGGCAGGACACTGATTGTACACTGTAACCAATAAGTCGAATGACTAAAATGGAAAATAGAAGGTTCAAGTGCTATAGAAATGCGGGGAGGTTGGGGCGCCTGGGTGGCCCAGTCGGTTAAGCATCTGACTCTGTTTCGGCTCAGGTCATGATCTCAGTGTTGTGGGATAGAGCCCCATCTCGGGCTCCACACTCAGCAAAGAGTCTGCTTGAGATTCTCTCTCTCCTCTCCCTCTGCCCCTTCCCCCTTGTGCACGCACAAACTCCCCCCACCTCTCTGTCTAAAAATAAACAAACTATATATTTTTTTAATTTAAAAATAAGAAATGTGGTTGAAGTTGAGGAGACAGCAGTCATTTCCAGAGGGGAGAGCAGGAAGGGCTTCATGAAAGAAGCGATATGTAAAGATTCAGACTTCAGATGTGCAGAGACTCAGGGAAAGAATATCCCACAGAGAGAAGCACAGAAGCAGTGGCCAGGTGGTTGGAAATCGGCACATCTTGATGGGAGCCAGAAGCTCCACTTGTGAGCCAGGGGGGATAACTCTAGGTTCTGGAAAGGACAGACGGCTTTGCTCCTGATAATGGGTACATGAGAGCACAGGCCAAGATCATTATTAGCACAGTGCTCAGTGCTGAGAATCTCATTTTTGTGTATACCTTTACAATTTTTTGTCACCTTATCTATCAAAACATCTTGTGCTGGCCCTTAGATTATAAATGAGTCTATTGGAGATGACTCCTTGATTATTTGCTAAAAAGTACTTTGTGTGTTAACTCTTACTGGTATTTAATTCTTAATAGTTTTCCATTGAACTGGCTTGACAGAATTAGAATTCTGATTATGATATTAATTTAAATATATAACTTTAAAGGACTGAATTTTGAGACCCTTTATGAAAAGTCCATGAAATTGCCACTAATTTTTATTTTCATTTGGCAAAACCATAGTGGCCTTCCAGAAGGAAAAAACATATATACCAGAGAGTTTTATATTGGTTTGAAGCAAGTAAACAGCTGAGAGCATAGTTCGGAAAGCCTTCACCCTTGGCATTGTACCCATATTCCTCAGAAATCCTTATCCGTGTTTGCATTTAAGACATGATGTTGTAGCTGACCCCAAAAGGAGAAGATCACTGTACTGATATCCGCCCCAAGTAATTCCTAACCCAAAAGACAGGCAAGGATGTCCAAAGATAAGCGTTCTTGGGTCTATACTATATGTACCTTGCTAAGGCTTCATGACCATTGCCACATTATGTAGGGATTTTTCGAATTCTACCAGAAGTCACCTTACAGATCATCTAGTCCAAATGCCCTCACTGACAGAGAGGAAAATGAGGCTTACACAAGAATTTGCCATCCATGCTCCTTTCTTCATTTGCAAACTGAATGTATTAGTCAAGGTCCCACCGGGAGATGGGTCCCGGTGCACAACTCAAAATAATTCAAGGAAGTTTTGTTTACAGAAACAAGATTTACAAAGGGGGTTTAGAGGAAGTGCAGTGGATGGTCCTGGAATTTGGGTCTCATTGCAGCCAAGCTTTTACCATTCCCAAGCTTGACAGGAAAGAGGGGGAGCAGTTCCTGGAATCAGGTAGTGCCCAGGATGGACAGAGACTTCGCAATGGCGGTACGCAATGGCGGTACAGCCAACTCTAGACAATGAGGAAACCAGGGAAACTCTGCCTCCCCCTTCTCCCTCTGCCTGAACTCCTGCTTAGGCTTCCTATTGGCCAAACCCAGTAAGAAGCAGGAGGCACATGGGTGGGAAGAGATCCACCCCCACCCCCCAGGGCAGACACCATCCAGAGTGGCAAAGGAAAGACGACCCGCACAGTGTTCATTATGTGCTTTTCTACTCTTCATGTACCAGCTGTATGGTGAGGATGCTTCAGATAACATCTACAGATATTTTCAGGATCTTGGTGAAAAAAAAATGAATAAAAGACTGTTGAACCTAATATTAAGTGAGAGTGGTTTACTCTTACATATTTTGAGTCAGAGTTGGCTTTGGCTCTACTTGATCTCACACTGTTATTGGACTGGCTTAAAAAAACGGTGAATAGAGATCAAAGCAGTTTAAACAGATACATCCACTTGGGTAAATATCCTTGAAGTCCCCCTCCCCCCATCTTCCGCTCCCCGTCCTGTTGCCAGATCCATTCAGCACCTCTAGAGGCTGTTAATACATGTAGTGATTGTACTAAACATCATATTTGCTTTGGTTCCAGCTGGCTCCAACCACTAAACTCTGTCCAGAGTTCCTATTGTCTTTGCTTAGTAGACAACTGCATTGTTATCATGTATCAAAGAGGCTACCTTTGTGATAGATTTCTAAATGTTGATCTTCATACATTGCATTCACGGATTCTCTCTACATGTTTTTAAATTCAAGCTCCCAGTGATATTTTATTTTTAAGAATATATAGAATTATTAAACACAGAGAACTTTCAGGCAGCATTGATTACATTGTTGAGAACTTTCCTTACTTCATGCACTAAGACCTTGAAATATTTTTTTCAGTTTTGTCCATTCCTTAAAAAGCTTTGGAGTAAAAAAATTAATAAATCTGCTTACGTGTGACAAACTGATTTTAAGTTAGGCAGTCTTCCATAAGAAAATTATAGAGGCACAGAAGTGTAATAATTCCAAAGCAAATAGAATTTTTATTTTACTGTCAGGAAAAATTGTTACAATTTATTCTCAAAAACTTGGAATTTACATATCTTAAATCCCATGAAATTGTAGAAATTATCATCATTTGAGATATTTTTAAAATTATGGTCATGTAAAGTGAGGACTGAAGGACTCTAAATCAGAGAATGTGGAACAGCCACATAAATTAGCAAATTAAAACTGGGGACGCAGCTGACATACGAGATAATATTGCATAAACTAGGGAACAACTATTAGATTTGTATCTATTGGAAAAAGTGTAATTTGTTATTTTTAAATAACAAACATTAAACATTGTTGGGTTTTGGTTGTTGTTTTTTTTTTTTTGAGAATTAAATAGAAATGTAAGTCTTACACAGTTCATACTTTCTTTTGGAATTCAAGCATGTTGAATTCCACAAAAATTAAACCAAAAAGTGTCTCTGTAGTCAAATGCTAATAGTTCAAATAGAGTATAAGCACACACCTAATTAATAAATCTGATTCCTCCCACTGTTAAAATGATTTACACATAGACCAACCAAAAATCTTAGGATTACCAAAGAACTTTTTAAATATTTTTTAATTGAAATTATTAAATGGGAATTTGACAAATAGATGTCTTACCATCAGAGCACTGGTGTTCTTCAGAACTATATTTTGAAACCTTTTTCTTAAGCCTTTTTAAAGGAAATCATTTAACCCCAAAGGATAACTGAATTTTGAGATCTGTAACTGTCAAGTCTTTTGAAGTTCCTGGTAAAATATCTCTATGTAAATTTAAAATATTTTCCTCTCGGTTATCTGCGTACAACCTGCATGCTTGCCTGTTGATTTGTGGATGTTTGGAATCCTGAAATGAAATGTGTTGGATGCTGAGTACTGAGTTGAAAGCAGACAGTCCTGGTGAGAATCCCAGCTCCTCCACATCTCAGCTCAGTGTTTCTGGCCAAATGACTCAGCCCCTCTGAAATTCAGTGTTCTCAGCTATAAAATGTGCTTACTGACAGCAACTGCCTGATCTTGTGCCCTGAAATCATCCTCCCGCCCCTTTTCCTTTCCACGTTTCACCTCCTGCTTTGCCATGTTTTTGTGGCAACCGTTCATTGAAAGCTTCATGTCCACATAGAGAGCCCTGGCCCACATTCCTATATGCAGATACGATTATTGTATTACACCCACACATAATCTGTTGATAAAAACTTGACTGAATATTTAAGATACATTCCTGCAAGTGGAACTCTGGTTCGGTGACATCGGTGCTATTCATCTTGTGAATACCATCAAGCTGTCCTCTAAAGAAGTTGAGCCGGTTTGTGGTTGGGAACAGTTTCCCCATACCATGGCCAGCCGGGAATGGTGTTGTTCTGTTCACTTTTGCTCATCAGACAAAAAGGATAGCCCTTTATTCTGATGACTTTCTGCCTTTATTCTCCTTGCTTTCTTTTAATGAGGTGACGTATCTTTGATAGTGTGCTTTGTTTTGGTCAACTACCGTTATACTCTTCATCCGTTTTTCTGTTGTTTTATTTATGTAATTTGTTTTAGGTGTTTCATCCCAGGTTGTTATTTGTCTTTGTCTTTGTTTTATAGTGTTTGCCAAAGAGAATTGCAGTCTGAACTAGTGGGATCCGTTAATCTTCTCATCTCAAGCTTCTAGATTTCCCTTCCTGCTGAAAAAGGCTTCCGTATCCCAAGGTTCTCTTCTGTTTTCCTGTAATACATTTTTTCTAGCTCTGCTTTGTACACGTAGATTATTTATGAATATACATTGTCTCTTTATACATGGTATAAAGTAAGGCTCAAACTTACTTTCTTCCCAATAGAAGGCCAGTTGTCTGGGCCTGACGTACATTTTTTCTCTCATCAAGATGACATTCAGCGCCTAGAAGAATGTTAAATCCCATAAATAGATCATTCTCTTTCTGTACTTTCTGTTTAACCTGCTGGCACCTACTATTTTGCTATCTGTACCTTAGAGTGTGTTTTGGTAACAGAGCAGAGTCTCTTCATCCTTACTTCTCAAACTATTTTTGGCTCTTCTTAAAGCATTATTCTGCCAGAAGCCCCATATTGTCAGAAGTTAAATTCCTCCCCCCAAATCATTGCATTGTCTTAAACTTTGTTAATATAGGAATGACAATTATCTTTATGTTTTTCCCATCTTAGTCATAGTCTGTCTCATTTATTTAGTTTTTAAATTTTTCAACAATAGTATGTCATTTTATTTATATAGATTTTGCTTTTTTAAATCGTTCAATATTTTGTGAATGGTAACCTTTTTACATTATATTTCATAACCGACTTACATAGGATTTGTGTATTTATATCTTATGTCCATCATCATCTAAATTATTATACCTTAATAATATTTTTGCTGTCTTAAGTTTTATTTACCCAAATAAGGCCAATGTATATAGGGCAGAAACCCTTAGAAATACTGAGATTCTGGGAGAAGGAAAACAAAAATTCAGTTCTCTTCCAGAGTTCGACAAAGCATAGAGAAATAATAAGGAAGTAAAAATTAGAGCCCAGAACTGGATGCTCTTTTTAGCGAATGTAGTAAGTACCTTCTTTCTGGGGGATGACTGATAACTGAATTTTGTCTGGTTATCTTCTAGCAGTGATTGCCTTAAAATTGTCAATTTGGTGTTTGCTAAAACCCAATTGTTATGTGAGCGATATTGTATTGGGTATTTACAGACGTAGCCTTGGATAAAATTGGGTCCATGCAGCCTGGAACGATCCATATTATGAACTGTGTTACAGGATATGATTTTCAGATGTCAGTGAGTTCAGGGAGGTGATAGCATCAGAGCTAGGCTTTGTAGGATAAGTAGAATTTCCAAATGTGGAGAGGAGAAGGAAGAGCTTCTCATCTGATGAGAACAGTGCCAACCAAAGCATGGAGGCAGGAGCTGGAGGGTTTATTTATATCATTGAGTGGTGTTCAGACCTAGCCAAGGGTTAGTGTTACCTGAAGAACTTTGTTTAAAAAAAAGAAAAGAGAGAGAGAAAAGAAATAAAAAAGTAAAGGAAGAACTCCAGGCCCCCCATCATGGAGATCTAATTCAGTGAGGGAGAGATAAGGCCAAGACACATGTTCGTCTGTTCGTTCTTTCTTTTTTTCTTTCTAGATTGATTGATTTATTTTAGAGAGAGGAAAGCAAGAGCAGGGAGAGGGAGAGAATCTCAAGTAGGCCCCCTATTGAGCGGGGAGCCCAGTGCGGGGCTCGATCCCGTGACCCTGAGATCATTACCTGAGCCAAAATCAAGAGTCAGTTGCTTAACCGACTGATCCACCCAAGTGCCCCTAGACACATATTTTTCTACAATCCCAGTGGATGATTCTGATGCAGAGTCAGAGTGGACATCCAGTGCTGTGGTCTAGTATGTAACAAGGCTGGAAGGGTTATGGAGATACTGCGGGATATGCTTTTGGAATGATATATTGGAACCAGTGATAACTGAGTGAAACTGTTCAGTTATTTGGGTTTTGTTTGCTTCTTTTTTTTACATTTCTGTTACATCACCACCATTCCTCTATTAGATGTCAACCAGATAGATATCCATTACACAAAATTTGACCGTGTGAATTCAAAACAAAACCTATTAAATGAGATGAAGAGGAGGAACCAGTCAAGAATCTTCTTTCAGTTAGATATTGCTATATAATCTCACCCAAACTTAAAACAGCAATCACTTTATTGCCATTTATAATCCTATGAGTTGACTGGACTCAGCTGGGCCCTTCTGCTCCTTGTGACATTGGCAGGGGCGGGCGGACCACAGTCGTGTGGGGGATCAGTCCAACTTGAATGTCCAAGATGGCTCACTTGCCTGGCTTTCAGCTGAGAATTAGCTGGGGCTGTCCTCTGGACCATCTTTGTGGGCTTCTCACCACATGATATTTGGATTCCAGAGGAAGCATTTCAAAAGCAAGACTATGGGGCACCTGGCTGGCTCAGTCAGTGGCGCGTGCGGCTCTTGGTCTCGGGGTTGTGAGTTCAAGCCCCACATTGTATGTAGAGAGTACTTAAAAATAAAATCTTAAAGAAGACAACCCAGACTACTAGGCTTCTGCTGACCTAGTTTTGGTGGTCTCAGAAAAATTCTGTTAGTTTAGACAACCAACTCACTAAGACCAACTCATTTTCAACAGAAGGTGACTTAAATTCTCTCTCTTCTTTTTTTTTTTTAACACGATTTTTAAAATTTATTTATTTGAGAGAGGGGGGAGGGGGAGGGAGAGGGAATCTGAAGCAGACTCCACGCTGAGCACAGAGCCCAACTTGGGGTTCAGTCTCATAACCATGAGATTATGATCTGGCCAAAACCAAGAACCTAGCTCTTACCCCAGCTGAGCCCCCAAGGCGCCCCAGCCTCTGTCTCTTGCTGGGAGGGGTAGCGTGTGTCTGTAAGGAAGGAAGGAAACAGATGGCAATCATGTTCTGGAGAATTGCAACTGCGATCTGAATGCACCAAGTACTACAGCGTCAAAATACATAAAGGAGAATTGTAGGAAATTTTGATAGATGTCCACAAAAGTGCAATTAGACCAAATAGTAAGTAAGGATAAAGGGAATCTGAATAATATAAAATGCTTATATAGTAGATTTATGTATTGAATTCCTTGTGTGACAGCAAAGAATATTCCTTTATTTCAGCCATCTGTAGAATCTCTGTGCCCCCCAAAAGAGAAGCACTTGAACCTTTTATAGGCGTTCTGCCTTGAGACCTCTCAGCCTTGCAGATAGAGCCACAGCATGGACACTACTCTTGTATTAAGTGAGATTCTTCCTATTGAGGAATCCTATCCTCTGGATGACTTTTTTACACATTGGTGTAGACAGTTGAGTTACACATTCTCAAGTTCTTGGTTTCTTAATTTGTTTTCTGAAAAGAGTGGCATTGAAGGGGGCTTTATTTTGATTCCCCACAGTCTCATGATAAGAGTAGTTTTGACTTGTCCTGGGTGCTCTTCATACTTCAAGGTCAACACCCAGCAATCACTGGAATCCTCTTCTGATTTCCCAATAATGCTGACGTAGGAACTGAGCTGGAATCCTTGCTGACACCTGTTCTCCATGTATTGTTTTTTTTAAGCCTCTTCAGAAAAAAAATAACAGTGTTAAGATCCGTGGGTTTTGTTGTTTTTTTTTTTAAGTCTTTGCTTTGCTTCCTAAAACTCAGTTGTTTAACCATCCTCTTAAGAAACAGCGTCTGAGCTGGGAACCCAGGTTGTGGGGATGACGTCATTTCCTGGCCTGTCAGCAATGAATCTGAATTACTTACTGCTTCTATCTCAGTGTCCCCATATGATGCCAGGCACCTTGCTGAGCTGGCATTAAACCCGCTGAGATGAGAAGTTGAAGCAACCAGCCGTCTCCCTCAGTAACACTCCAATCCATTTGCCTTTGCAGGTCGTCACGCTGTGGTACAGAGCTCCAGAAGTCCTGCTTCAGTCCAGCTACGCCACCCCCGTGGACCTCTGGAGTGTTGGCTGCATATTTGCAGAAATGTTTCGTAGAAAGTAAGAAATGCCTTTCGTTTTATTCTGTCTTCCTTGGAAAGACTTTTTGGGTCTTCGATAATTTAAGTGTCAGCATAGCATTTCTTTTGCAAGTAAGGTCATGATATATACAGATACACAGATATTCCGATCCCCCTGCTTTGGGCTGCCACGTCCAAGCCTGTCCTGGAAACGCTTTCTCAGTCCTGAACAGTGTAGTTTTGTAGGACTCTAGCTTCCAGCTCTTGGAAACTCTGTTTGGAAAGAAACATGCCATTGTTCCTACAACTTATTTTTGTTGCTGATGATAGGATCTAGAAATATCCTCAAGGTGGACCTTGTCCACAGGAGAAGGACCGGGGCTATTACGTATATGGAAATTTTGATGGTGAGAATAGTGGCTTACACAGAATGTTCAGGATGAAAAGGACAAGGCGAGGAAGATGTTAGCACTACTTCAGAATACTGAAAGTGCTGTTGGAATGAGGAGAGATTAGACATATTTAGGCACGACAGAGCAAAACCGGGACCAGGGATAGGGAAATGATAGAAGTAAAGTTTTTTGCTCAGACCTAGGAAAAATCTAACATTGGACAGTTATCTGAAGAGAAGATAGGGGTTCTCATTGGGTGTTCCAAGAAGAAACTGGACTACCACACATGGGAGGTGTCTCAGTGGCATTCATAGGTTAGAGGACCTCCAGGAACCTCTGACTCTGAGAGCTGTGATTCATTTGTTTTATTTTCAGGTCACAAGAAATAGGCAAAACAATATAATAAAGATCTGCCCGGAAAATAATCCATACATGGGTACTAAATTCAGCAAATCAGAAATGAAGCAGAGAACCTAATTGTAATCTATTAGCTCCTTGTTTTCTATTTTTGTTTCCACGGGAAATGTGAGCTGGAAAGCTGAGTATATTCCTGTTGTACCTGTTACATTCAAAATGTTAGTTACATGGTAGCTCCCAAGGAAAAGAACCTGTGCTTTGTTTTAACCAAATGAAGTTTGGTGCATGTCATAAATTTTGGGACTTATTTTTAGAACTCAGCATTTTCATAAATGCAGCTCACAGGAGGGGATCATGCCCAAGAAATCAGAGTACATAGATGTTTGATGCTGGCCTACTCTGTGCCAAGTACAGTACCAAACCTCTTCGCTTCTGTTACTTTTTATGCCTCACCATGAAAGATTACAGAGGTGCAGGGACAGATTTATTTGTCCAACATCAAGCAGCTAAAAAGGAGCAGGGGCATTGCCCCAAATGAAGCTTGTGCATTTTAATTCAGTGTTGTTTCTGTACCAAGCAGGGAAGGAAAAAGTAATGTTGATTTCAGCTTTAGTGTTTGCCAAACAGGTTGAATAAGTGTTTTAGAGCATCCCTAAGGACCTTGGTAGAAATCAAATTCCTACCTCCCCCAGCCCACCCACCTGATCAGAACTTCTTGGGCTGGAGCTCAGCAACCTGTGTTTGAACAAGCCCTTAAGGTGATGCTAATTCACCCTCCAGGGCAAGAACCACTGGGTTGGATGACAGGATCACCAGGGATGAGCAGACTTTGAATGTGCAACTCCAGACCTCTTCTTTAGAGATTCTGATTCATTACTGGGATGGGGCCAGGCATTCTTGTTTTTAAAAAAGCACGTCATGTAATTCTTTTCATCAGACAAGTGTAGAAAACATGAGCTTACAGGATTATGGTCAGGAGTGCCTGGGCGGCTCGGTCAGTTGAGCATCCAACTCTTATTTGGACTCAGGTGATGACTTTAAGCTCTGTGCCCGGCTCCCCCCTTGGCTGGGAGTCTGCTTATCCCTCTCCCTCTGCTCCCCCCCCACCTGCCTGCTCAAGGGCATGTACCTGTGTGTGCTCTCTCAAATAAGTAAATAAATAAAACCTTTTAAAAAAAATTAAGGATTATGGTCAGAACAGGAAATAAGCAGGGTGGAAGTCAGAGGAGATTCATTCTAGTTCATCCCATAAATAAGTTCATTTAGCTGAGAACTGATGAGAGAAATGTCTATTAGAATTACCTTTATATGAAAAAAATAAAAGAATTACCTTTATATGTCTAGAAGTGTCTTCAAAAACAACGATTGAGCCCTTTTGTAATGGGAGGAGAGTGGTCCGTTATTTTTCAGTAGGATAAGACTTGAGCACAGCCACTCTTGATGAAACAACCAGTATTTTCCTGAAAGATGTTAAAAGTAAAATTTAAGATATATAGTATTAAGCATTCACTAGTAAGGAATTTGCGGTATTTCTAAGTATAGCTGGTCAGTACTTACAGAACAATTACAACCTGAGTTTTCATTTTATAGCATTGAAACATTTTCCCACTGAAGTGGCTCCATCTAGCTTGCAGAATTCTATATAACCTGGAATATATATGAAATGTTATTTGTGCTAATCCATCAAAACCTATTGTCTCCGGATGACATTTTTTTCTATGGGAAAATTCATTCTCTGTTCCAATCCAGGATGACAGGGATACCCTTCCCTTCACCCAGCACCCGAAGGGGGAACCTAAGGTTGGAGGCTCAGAGAAAGGCTCCTTTCATGATGGCAGCAACAGCTGGCTTCAGTTTGCTTAGAAAGGGAGATGGTTGGTGGAGACCCATTGGCTCTTTAGATGTGCACAAAAGAAAGCTATCCTCTCTCTTGGAACCTTGTGTAGAGGTACTAAATTGAGAATTAACTGCCTGAAGGTGGAAGCAGTATCAGAATCCAGGCCCATATGCCTTTATGGCTGAAGGAGAGTGAATCCAGACCTACCACACATAGTTCCTGGGCTAGGTGCTTTCTCTCCTAGGTAGTTCCTGCTGGTTTGGTTTTGACCTTGAATCTGGCCATGGGATCTGACCCTTGTTCCTGCTCTCTTCATGTTTGGTATTTCTTATAATTACACCAAGATATCTGAATGTGCATGCTTCTTACTCATGCCAGATGAGTTTTGGGGGTCCAACCGCCAGCTTGATCTAACTCTAGCTTGACTCCTGGGTCAGCGCTGACACGCCTATTACATTGTCCTGCGGAGAATTTGCGAGCCAGAGATTCTGAAAGCAGTCTTCCTCATTACCTTAGGCTATAACCCTAAATCAGAGAATCGTGGCATGTGTCCACTCTGGGTTCCCACCTGTTACAATGGCAGTTTTCCCACATGTTGTCATCTTTCTTAATACCTTCATGGTTTTTGCCATATTCTTAAAATAACTATACTTACATAATTGTTTACCCTACACAATTTACTTTTTTAAATTGAAGTATAATTGACATACAATAATATGTTAGTTTCAGGTGTACAATCTAGTGATTGAACATTCATGTGTATTACAAATCAATCACCACGTTAAATCTAGCTACTATTTGTCACCATTCAAACTTGTTATATATTACTAACTACAGCCATACCTCATTTGATTGTGCTTTGCAGATACTGCATTTTTTTTTTACAAATGCTTTGTGGCAATCCTGACTCAGGCAAGTCTGTCCACAACATTTTTCCAACAGTATTTGCTTATGACTTCGTGTGTCTGTCACACTTTGGTAATCCTTGCAATATTTCAGACTTGTTCATTATTATGTTTGTTATGGTGATCTATGACCAGTGATTATAACTCATTAAACACGATGGCCATCATTTTTTAGCAATAAAGTATTTTTAATTAAGGTATATACATTGGATTTTTTTAAGACATAATGCTATTACACACTTAATGGACAACAGCGTATGTAAAAACATGATTTTTATATGCCCTAGGAAACCAAAAATATTCATTTGATTCACTTTATTGATACTCACTCTATTAGAGTGGTCTAGAAACAAACCCACGATACCTTAGATTTGGCTGTATTTCATTTATTTCTGCTCTCATCTTTATTATTATTTTCCTTCCACTAACTTTAGACTATTCTTTTTCTGTTCTTTTAGGGGTGAGGGTGGATGCTTGCTTCTTGTGGTAGACCTGTCTCATTCTAAAATTTTGGCTTTTGCTGTGTCTTTTAGATTTTGGACTATTGTGTTTACCTTTCATTTCTCAAGGCATATTTTGATTTCCTCTTCGATTTTTTTCATTGACCTGTGGGTTGTTAGGTAGCTTGTTTAGCTTCCATGTGTTTGTGTTTCTTCCAGTTTTCTTCTTATGATTGATTTATAGTTTCATACCATTGGGATTTGAAAGATGTTTTTATATGCTTTTAATCCTTAAATTTATAAAAAGACTTGGTTTGTGGCTTAACGTGTGATCTATCCTGGAAAATGTTCCATGTGGACTTGAAAAGAATGTATACTCTGCTGCCTTGGGATGTTATATCCTATAAATATCTGTGAAGTTCATCTGGTCTAATGGGTCATTTAGGCCAGTGTTTCCTTACTGATATTTCTGTCTAAATGATCTATCCATTGGCGTAAGTGGAGTGTTAAAGTCCCCTGCTGTTACTATATTACTGTCAGTTTCTCCCTTTATTTTTGCTAATATTTGCTTTATATGTTTAGAAGCCCCATGTTGGGTGTGTAGATATTTATCTTGTTGGATTGATCCTTTATGAATATATAATGTTTTTGTTTCTTATTAAACTTTGCTTTTTAAAAAAGATTTTATTTATTTATTTTTAATTTATTTATTGGGATGGGCAGAAGCAGGGGGAGGGGCAGAGGTAGGAGAGAAGCAGGCTTCCCATGGAACAGGGAGCCTGATGCAGGGCTCCATCCCAAGATCAGAGATTATGACCTGAGCCAAAGAAGGCAGACACTTAACTGACTGAGCTACCCAGGTGCCCCTACAGTCTTTATTTTAAAATCCGTTTTGTGTGATGTGAGTATTGCTACTTTAGCTTTCTTTTCATTTCCACTTGCATGGAATATCTTTTTCCATCCCTTTATTTTCAGTATGTGCATGTCTTTAGATCTGAAGTGAGTCTCTTGTAGGCAACATATAGATAGGTCTTGGTTTTTTTATCCATTCAACCACTCTGTGTCTTTTGATTGGAGCATTTAGTCCATTTACTTTTAAAGTAAATTGTCGATAGATATGTACTTATTGCCATTTTGTTGATTGTTTTCTGGTTGTTTTTATAGTTCTGGTTCCTTCTTTTGTTCTCTTCCCTTGTGACTTGGTGACTTTCCTTAATGTTATGTTTATATTTCTTTCTCCTTATGTTTTGCGTATCTATCAGAGCTATTTGGTTTGTGGTTACCATGAGATTCATATACAAGATCCTGTCCTATATATTATAGGAGTCTATTTTAAGTTGACAGTTGCTGAAGTTCAAGCACATTCTAAAAGCAGGGATTAAAAATCCATGTTTTATGTTTTTGACATTATATTCTACATATTATTTTTTGTATTCCTTGCCTGATTATTTATAACTCTAGATGATTTTACTACTTAGCCATTTTGTTTCGCGCTTAAAGAAATCTCTTTAACATTGCTTGTAAGGCCAATTTGGTGTTGATAAACTCTTTTAGCTTTTGCTTATCTGCAAAACTCTATCTCTCCTTCTATACTGAATAATAATCTTGCTGGGTAGAATAGTCTTGGTTGCAAATATTTCCCTTTTAGCACTCTCAATATATTCTGCCACTCTCTTCTGGCCTATAAAGTTTCTGCTGAAAAATCAGCTCATGGTCTTATGGGGGTTCCCATAAGTTGTTTCTCTCTTGTTGCTTTTAAGATTCTCTTTTTAACTGTTGACACATTGAATATAATGTGTCTTGGTGTGGATCTCTTTGAGTTCCTTTTATTTGGGGCTCTCTGTGTGCTTCCTGGAGTTGGATGTCTTTTCCTTCATCAGGTTAGGGAAGTTTTTAGCCATTATTTTTTTCAAATGGGTTTTTTGTCCTTTTCTGTCTCTTTTCTCTTTTTAGGAGCCCCATAATATGAATGTTAGTATACTTAATGGTGCCCCAAAGGCCCCTTAAACTATCTTGATTTTTTTCACTCCTTTTTCTTTTTGCTATTCCAGTTGGGTAATTTCCACTTACCTTGACGCTATCACTGATTGATTCTTCTGTACCCTCAAATCCTGCTATTGATTCCCTCTAATGTATTTTTCATTTTGGTTATTGTATTCTTCAGCCCCATTTGGTTCCTTTTTATATTTTCTAGACAGTTTACTATTTTTTATTCTCATCCAAAGCAAAAATATATAAAATCACAGATTTGATGAGCCAGTTATTTGTCTAGTACACACAAATAAATATATAACCATTAAAATTCTTGAGAAACTTAGTCCATGTTCAAGCCCTAAAATCATCTTTCTCACATACTACCAGTGGTAAATGTCACATGCTGGAAACCTTGTAACAGGTGTTTCATTTAGTCTACAAATAACTTACTGCGTGGCCACTATATGCAAGACCCATTTTAGAGAGAAAAATTAAATCCTAGTGGGGAAGAGAGGCATTGCATGCACAATTTAGTTGATTAACCTCAGCCAGGGTAAGTCCTGTGAAGAAGCAAAGGGTTCTGTGAATAGGTATAAGGAGAATATTGTTTCCGGAGAGGGAAAGAGGTTTTTCAGTGGAAGGCCAGAAGTCAGTATTAACCTTCCTTAGAGGTCACATCCTAGTTGTTTATGTAAAATCGTTAAGGAATGGTCATTTCTGCATTAGTTAAGGCTCACCATTCTCTATAACCTGGGGAGAAAAATAAGAAACAAAGGGAGGTAACACTTGTCTGTCATATGACAGACCCAGGGCCAGGCCCTTCACGTGTGTTACCTCAGTAAACCCACGTTCTGAGGACTATCCTCCAGAGTTTCCAGATAACGAACGAAAGTCTTCAGCAAGGAGAGTAGATAACTTGACCATGGGCACACGGCTCTTAAATACCAGAGCCAAATTTGAACTCAGGTTTGCCTGACTCTGTATGCTTTGACGTTTTTCCCCCCTCTGTCATGTTTCTGCTCTTGCTGCTGTTTTACCTGCTAGGTCATATTTTTATCTGCAGTGTTTTCTGCATTATTGCAGTGTGGCAGCCGTGACATTTTAGAAAGGTCAAGAAGCAAACCATATGCTTAATAGTTTTGATTTCCAGTTTTTCCTATATTAGAAAGGTTGAATGATGTTCTGTGATATTAAGGGTTGCCAGGGAGTTTGAATACTCTCTGTCTCTATGATCTGGGTTTAGTGATTGCCACCAAAGACTTGGTGCAGCAGCTATGAATTGAATAAAGAGTCGAAGCCTTTTATCTTCGTCCATTAGCTCTTTGTCTGTAGGTGGCCCGTCTGAACTCCACATTGAGTTACATTTTAATACCAAAAAACACTAGTCAGGTTAAGGATGACATGCAGTGGGATAGGAGAGAGTGATAGAGGGATGAGGGATGGGTAGGATAGATTGGTTTTAACTTCATAGCAAATTAAGTTCACAGTTGTTAGCTATCCAGGCTATCTTGTGCTCCTGCTCGGACTTCTTGTTAGTGGTTTGAAAATGATGGGGTTTTCCAGGTTATAGCAAACTCATAAAAAGAAAATGCACGTTTAAACATTAAAACATGCTAATTCTTTGGAAAAAAAAAAACTAATTCTCAAACTAGTTCTTTGAATATGGAGATTGTGGTAAGCAGATAGTAATTCTTAGAAGTTCTGAGTTGCCTGCTCTACTGATCCCTAGCTAAGAAATGCCAAATGCCGCCAGGAACAATATAATAAATACGGTCACTGTTGGAAGGAAACAAACAAGGCTTCATGGTTATATTATCCCATGTATGGTGGCCTCTCTCGACTTGTTGTCATTGATTTCTATGAATTAAACACCCAGTAGCTGAGAAACTGACAGTGAAACCATCCTTTGTGGCTGAATGGTCTGTGAACAAATGTCTTTAAAATGTCATTCACTGAGTGTCTTTAAAATGTCATTCACTGAGTGTCTTGCCAATTTTCCCATTGGTTATTCTGTTGGTGTTTCCCCTTCTTTGAGTGCTCTCTAAAATGACATCAGTAAAATGAGGTCTTTAATAGAGTAACCTGAACACCAAGGCACCCAAGCTCTAGCCTGTGAGTGGAAACCCGTCACCACAGGTTAGGTCAGAACACGTGTATGGAAACCAGGGCACTTCGCTGGGCCTTGAGATTTCTTACCTCTTCTTGGTTGCTTTCGTAGGCCTTTTTTTTTTTTTTCCTTTAAAGAACCAACCAGGGGCTCTTGGGTGGCTCAGTGGGTTAAAGCCTCTGCCTTCAGCTCAGGTCATGATCTCAGGGTCCTGGGATGAGCCCTGCATCAGGCTCTATGCTTCACAGGGAGCCTGCTTCCTCCTCTCTCTCTTTCTGTCTGCCTCCCTGACTACTTCTGATCTCTGTCAAAAAAATAAATAAAATCTTAAAAAAAAAAAAAAAAAAAAAAGAACCAAGCAAATAGGAATAGCTTTACAGAAGCATTTTCTTATGTAAGGAAATACCCAGGATGGTACTAAGGAAAAGAACTGATCTTGGTTGAATAATGCATGAGGGTAGTTCTGAGAATGAATGAGTGCTTTTTAAGGTAATCGATGTTGATTTCTCTTATCCTTTCTTTTTTTTGATATTTTAAAAGATTTTATTTATTTATTTATTTGTCAGAGAGAGAGAGAGAAGCAAGGGGAGCCACAGGTAGAGGAAGAAGCAGGCTCCCCACCAAGCAAGGAGCCCCATGTGGGAGTTGATCCCTAGGACCCTGAGATCCTGACCCCAACAGAAGGCATATGCTTAACCAACTGTGCCACCCAGTTGTACCATTATTTCTCTTATTATTTTTGTTTTTTTTTTTAAGATTTTATTTATTTATTTGAGAGAGAGAGAGAGATCACAAGTAGGCACAGAGATGGGGAAGCAGGCTCACCGCTGAGCTGAGAGCCAATGTGGTGCTCAATCCCAGGACCCTGGGATCATCACCTGAGCCTAAGGCAGAGGCTTTAACCCACTGAGCCACCCAGGCGCCCCTCTCTTTCTTATTCTTAATACATATCTTACTTTAACACGAATTTGAAAAATGCATTTGTTTTTGTGATGTGTACTGAGAAGCCAGGGTCAGGCATGGCCCTTGCCTGTCAGGACAGCTCTGCGGGACTCCAGCATCCCAACCCAGGGCCACTCCAGTCTAGCACCCTGGGGCTGCCTGTTTTGTGGTCTTCTCTGCAAACTAGATTTTATCTTAATAGGACCCTTCCTGCCAGTTCTGCCAGTTCTTCCCTCCAGCTACCTAAGTCATCGCTTCCCTTTTACTGACAGTTACTGGTCTGTGACTTCTCCCCATGGTCTTATCCCTATTCTGAGCAACCTCCTTCCCCCTCTCTGGCTCCCCCAACTTCTGTTAGTCCTTTCCACTCTGTCCTTTGGAATCCCTGTTCTGAGCCACAGGTGGCCCCACTTCACTGAACTTTTCCTCGAAGTCTCCTTCAGGCCCTTTTCTGTCAATGTTCTATTCCCTTGAGAAGAGAACTGGGATTTTCTTGGCCACCTGGTGCTGAGGGCACTGTTCTGCCAAAGCCTCCTGGCTCCTTTTTGCCATCCTCTCTCCCTTCTGTCTCCCCTGTCTTCATTACCTCACCTGTCACATAGAGAACTAGTGATTTTGGTTTTGTTTTGTGTTGTTGTTGTTTTTTTTTAAGATTTTTTTATTTATTTATTTGATAAACAGACAGAGATCACAAGTAGGCAGAGAGGCAGGCAGAGGGGGGCGGGGAAGCAGGCTCCCCGCTGAGCAGAGAGCCCGACACGGGGCTCGATACCAGGACCCTGAGATCACGACCTGAGCAGAAGGCAGAGGCTTAAACCACTGAGCCACCCAGGCGCCCCTGTTGTTTTGTTTTTTGAAACATAGAGCTTTTGTGTAAGCATAGCCACTTTCTTAAACTACTCCAGAGTAAGAAGAACTGTTGTTGATGGAAATGCTTTTCACGGAGGAGGAAATAGCAGATTGGGGGTCCTGACTGGCTTCGCTGCATTGTTCAGCTTACCATTTCCCTATCCCCTAGCCTGTGCTGAAGCACTCGGGACCTTCTGACGGACTTGTGTCCTCTGCTCGCTCCTCAGGGGCACTCACTGCATCTTAGGGCTCATCGTTTCACTAGTGTTTCACCATTAAAAATAAAGCTCCACTCATAGGCAGAAGTAAGGGCAACAGGAGCCCACAAGCTTTTCAATACTTGCCATCTGGGTTCCTGTCCTCTCCTCTGGGTCCTCTCTCTCTTGGTCTCAGACCTGGTCCCATGCATAGTTCCTTCCCCTTCTATCCCCCGCAGTCCTTAAGCCCAGTCTGTTCCCATTCTCCCAACCCAACATTCAGCCACATCTCCACTTGATTGAGTTGAGTGAAGCTATTCAAAGTGAGTTCCTCTGTGCCTTCGTTCGGCTCAGAAATCTCTCTTTATCTCACCCTCTCTCTTCCTTCTCTCCGCTTTTCTTTTCTTTTTTTTTTTTTTTAAGATTTATTTATATGAGAGAGAGAGAGCACAAGTGAGGGAGGGGAGGGAAGGCAAGAGAGAGAATCCGGGCTCAAGACCCTGAGATGGTGACCTGAGCAGAAATCAAGAGCTGGATGCTTGACAGACCGAACCACCCAGGGACCCTCTTTCTCTCCCCTTTCTCTCCCTTTTCAAAGAAGGCTGCATTCTCCCCTTACAAGACAGGTCCTTTGACTTGTGTTCTTGATGCACCTGCTTCTGGACTCCCCCACCATGTGTTACCACCTTCTGATTTGCCATTTCAGAATCTCCCTGTCCACTGGCTTTCATGACTCCAGCCTAGAAAAGACTTCACTCCCCCTTTTATGCCCTCAGTCTTTCGCCTTCCCTTCATGACCAAACTTCTAAAAACAACAGGGTCTCTACACACAGCCTCCACTTCTTCACCATGTGCCATTCCTTAAATTGAAAAAATGACCAATAATATTTACCAGGCATTTGCTATGAGCTATGTTGAATGCCTTAAAATACATAATTTCGGGGCACCTGGGTGTCTCAGTTCTTAAGCGTCTGCCTTCAGCTCAGGTCATGATCTTGGAGTCCTGGGATTGAGCCCCACATAGGGCTCTCTGCTCAGCAGGAAGCCTGCTTCTCCCTCTCCCACTCCCTCTGCTTCTGTTCCCTCTCTCTTGCTGTGTCTCTCTCTGTTAAGTAAATAAGTAAAATCTTAAAATTATATATATATATGTGAATATATATATATAATTTCACTTAAATCTCAGAATAACCTTAAGGGATACTGTTGTCCCCCATTTTACAGGTAAGAAAACTGAGGTCTGAAAAGGTTAAGTAGTACAGAGTACCACAGCTAATGAGTAATGAGAAGAGGCTCTGAACACAGGCATATTTGACCACACCATCCTCCTGGCATCCATCTGCTGCCTTCTGAGCAGATAAGGACCATTTCTCCATTCTCTTCTTGCTCAGTGTCTTCGGTATCTGAATCTCGTGACCACCGGTTCCATTACACCCTCCCTGCCCTTGCTGTCGGTGAAGAGCACACTGCCTTTATCTCTGTTACCGCTCTTCTTCCTTATCTCCCAAACCTGGATGTTCCCAAAGACTTTCTGTCTAGATCAGATGCAGATGGGCTCCAGAGCCCCATTTCAGTTCTCTGAGGGAATGACACTCCACCAACCGTCTCACAGACACCCCGCCTTCATCAGACCTCCAAACCAGCAATTCCTCTCACCATCTTTTTCCCCGTTAATGGAACCCACATACCCCAGTTACCCAGCTAGGTCCCTAAAGTCATTTGGGATCCTCCTTATCCTTCTCATACATCCAAGTCCTGTAGACCCTTGTCTCCACAGGATCCCTCAGACCTGGACTTCTATTGCCTCAGTTTGGTCCTTAACAGTCAGCCTACAGCGGTAACATGACAGCCTGCTTTCCTGCCTCCTACCTGTTCATGGATTTAGCATAAGTTCATCTTCCTATTCTCAACCCTTTGCAAAAACTTGTGAAAGCTGGTGTAGGATCCTTGGCTCTCAGGACCTTTTAAAGAAGCCCCATCTCTCTTCTGGCCTCAGCATATATTCTGCTCTAAGATGTAACTGTATGTTCATGAAAATGACCTACCTTTGGACCCCAAAATTGGCCTCGGGGTTTTCTCCCATAGAACCCACAAGCTTCTCTTGACCTGGGGGCCCACCTGCCCTCTTTTTCTAGAACTGCACCTTGAAACTGGTTCCTCAGAGAGAGACCTGCCGCCCTCCCCCACACCTCCATAGCCCCTCCGCATTCCGGCTGCCCCAGTCTTGTGGCGCTTTCCTCAGCCACTTCCTGTGCGTGCAGGTTGCCCACACTGGGGGCAGGAACCATGTGATGCAGCACAGTGTTCTTTCTTAGCAATCTGCTGCTTTGCTCTGCTTCAGCCCTATCTCCTTGCCAGCTCTGTGACTGAAGGCAAGTCATCAGCCTGGAGCTTCATGTCTTTATCCAGCAAAGGGAGAGGCCAGATTAAGATAGCACATCCGTGGCCTTCACCCACACCCAGAGACTTCAGGAGTTACCATCGTTTCTTGCTCCCACGCTGAGCTTCATTCAAAGCAACTTGATTTCCTCTTTTTTATATATCGGGCTGCTGAGATTTGTAAGAATTTTAACACACACCAGTGGATACTGTCCAAGATTCATTCTAACTCTGGTATTGTTTGCTTCTGGTAGAGGCATGATTTGGTGATTTCTGGAACTCTTCCCCACGTCTAATACAACTAATGCTTGTCAACAGACAAAGGGTTATTACATATCCTTGTATATGGTCCTGAACACTTGACATGCATTATTCAGTTTAAATCTCCCTAAGTGACGTCCCAGGATCCCACATCTGCTCCTTGGCAAACCGTGAACTCAGAGCTATAACAGGTATATATAATAGGTACCTATGTACCAGCTATAATACAACTCAGACCTGTAGCAGGTACCCTGAACTGAATTTGTAGTAAGCAACACTAAAAATTAGAGAGGCATCAAGATCATAGAGAGTAGCATTATAACAGTCAGGGTGTGTTTGGGTGTATGTTTGTTCATACCTGCCTCTCCACCCTGCTGTTCCCTTTTATAAACATTTAAATATATAGATACTCCATCCAAGAAGGTCTAAAGCAGCTCTGTCCAACAGAAATATAACCTGAGGGCGCCCGGGTGGCTCAGTTGGTTAAGCGACTGCCTTTGGCTCAGGTGATGATCCCGGAGTCTCAGGATCAAGTCCCACATTAGACTCCCTACTGGGCAGGGAGTCTACTTCTCCCACTGACATCTCTCATCTCATGCTCTCTCTTTTATTCTCTCTCTCTCTCTCTCAAATAAATAAATAAATAATCTTTCAAAAAGAAAAAAACATAACATGAGCCACAGTGTAACTTAGAATTTTCTAGTAGCCCCCTTTAAAAAGGTGACAAGAAACAGGTAAAATTAGATTTAATCATATATTTTATTTAATACAATATATCCAAAATATTACTTCAACATGTAATGAATATTTAAAAATGTGAATGAGATATTTTACATTCTTCATAATCAGTCTTCAGAGCCCCTGTGTGTTTGCACTTAACAGCCCATGTCAGTTCAGACTCGTCAAATTCAAATGCTCAGTAGCCTCGTGGACGGACTAGACTGCACAGGTCTAAACCATCAAACAGAAGGAAAAGAAAGAAAAACCAGACTGCTGTTTATTGGAAAGGGGAGGAAAAGTGAGTCAGCGCCCTTCTATCCGAGGCTCGCTGAACCTCGGTGAGGTTCCTCATTCTCTCTCCTGCATTTTTTCTAGTTTGGCAGAGGCTGTAACAGTTGGGGTCCTTGTATGTAGAACTGAGAGAGTTAGTGTAGAACAGCTGCTTGGCCTTTGTCCCCAAATTGGTGGCACTTAAACACCAGCCTTCAAGAGGGTTTGTCAGACCCCCATATCCTCCCCACTGCGTCCTCCTCTAAAATTGCTTGCCCCTGGAACCTCGACTGCTCTGTGATCTCTCCACGTGCCACTTGTGGAATTGAGGATTGCTAAGGGCAGGAACAAATGAGATTTAGACACCAATTAGCTTTCTTTTTTTTTTTTTTAAAGAAAAACTTTTAGCCACAAGGTAGAAGAGTCTGGTTGCGAAAAAAATGCCAAATGGCACAGAAGTATAAAAGGGAATATTATCTTTTCTGTACTCTCATCCAAAATCCACTTCCCAAAGAGAACCCTCTGGCTATACTTCCAGATCTTCCAGATTTCCAGTTTATTACAAATTCAAAAGTGTGTGTTTGTGTTTATAAATAAATATATACATACACATATACATACACATGCACACCTATAAATTTATCTCACAGAAGTGGGCTTACTCTATATACCATACTCTGTACCTTGCCTTATTTGCTTTATTTTATTATAATGTATTATATCAGTTCATAGAGATCTAACTCATGGTTAAACTGCTGAATAATTGTCAGTTCATTTATTTCATAATTTCCCATTGATGGACATTTAGGGGCTATTTGGTTTTGGCCTTATTGCAAATAATTCTGCATTAAAATCCTTGTGCTTGTTTTGTGGAACATTTGTCTAAGTATTTCTGTATGGTGAATTCCAGAAGCAAAATTACAGGGTCAGATAACATGCATATTTAAAATTCTGCCAGCTAAACCAAACTGCCCTCTAAAGAGCCTGCATTAAACTCTGTTTTAAGTTTAAAGTGAGAGATAGGATTGAGGTTCTCAAAGATTAAGAAGCATTGTCAAGAGTAAAACAGGACAGGGGCACCTAGATGCCTCAGTCCGTTAAGCATCTGCCTTCAGCTCAGGTCAGGATCCCAGGGTCCTGGGCTCAAGCCCTGCATCATGCTCCCTGCTCAGTGAGGAGTCTGCACCTCCCTCTCCCTCTGCCCCTCACCACCACCACCCCCACCCCCACCCCCACCCCCACCCCCACCCCCACCCCCGTGCTTCTGTGTACGCTTTGTCTCTCTCTCTCAAATAAATCAATAAAATCTTTTTTTTAAAAAAAGAAAGAAAGAAAAATTTAAAAAGACAAGGACTCATGTAAGCCCTGGCTATCTCCTTCATCTGTATTTAAAAATGATATCAAGAGGGAAATATAAGGGAATATGGTAATTTTATAAAAGCTGTGTTAAGCTTGGCTTGAAGCATAAGAGACCTCCTTCAACTGTAAAATTCACTGTGGGTTTCCTTTTTATCAGTTGTGTAGCGATAGGGAAGGAATCAACCTCCTTTTGTCAGTTAAAAAAAAAAATTATCTTAAAATTCAAGCCCCAAGCAGTTTTTCAGACTCGTGTTTTTTTTCCAGTGCACAGAGAGCATGAAGGTTATTCTGCAGAGCTCCAGAGTACCTGGGCTTAGAGAATAATGTGTCCTGAGCTGTGATCTTCCTTCCAGGCAGGACTTGGAACGTAGCCCTGTCTTCACCTTGCCCGCTCTTCTTAGTCTTCTTCTCCAGACCTCAGGCATCTTTGCTTCAGATTTTGCCTTCTGGGTCTACTCATTGGGTCTGTTTTGGAAGCACTTGCATTGACTCTCACAGTGTGTGTCTTACCTTGGTCATAAAGGCTCAGGTCTTCCAGGTCACATCTTTGAACCATTGCTTTGGATGAAAATACTTGGTTTGAGACAAGACGCCATCCCCTTTTTATTATAAAACATCAGCAGAGAAAATAGCTATTTTTTACAGTGAGAGACAACGCATACAGTCTAATCTGATCAGTCCGTGGCAAACTTGTCTTCGTTGTCCCCTGGCTCCCATGAGCAGGAGGTACCTCCCAGCCCTGCAAGATGGAAAGTACTGGGCCTGTGCAGAATTACTTTAGCTGGAGTTTGGACCGCTGGTCTGAGTTGCGTCTGGCCTTGGTAATTTCTTTGAAGTATAATGTTTACATTCATTGCTTTATAATGTTCATGCAAATTTACTAGACAGGACAATAGACACCATTATGAAGAAGATAAGATATTTGAGATAAATATAAATTCAGGAGATTTTATTGTATACCTGGATAGTTTTCCACAGAACAGTATTAAGGCACCACATTACAACAAATGTAAGATGTGACAAATGATGTCATTTTGTCTTAGTCCTAAAAAGATAGAGTGTAGTGACAATCTGTCAGTAACTCCATGGGGCCCAGTGCTGTGGGGTGGTCTGGTCTGTCTGAGACCCATGCTCCATTGTTTCACACTGGGCTTCTGCCTCCCATCTGGCCTTCTCCTGGTGACTGGAGGAGGTCGTTGTCTGATAAGACCCAGCATTTGGCTTTGCTGAGAAGCACTGGACATTTTTCCTTATAAAAATTTAAGAAGTGTCCTAGTTTTTCTTCTTTCTCTCCTTTCACCCTTTCGCCTCTTGTCTGCCTTCAGACTCCTCTCCTCTTCTGCCCCTCTCTCTCTTTCTTCCTTCCACTCTCCCTGAGTCACTCCGGCTTCCCTTCTCCCCAGTTTAACCATGGGAGACAGAGGGCATTTAACATGGCTTCCCTGATAATATATGGTAGTACTTAGTTTCTGGTTTATTGTTCCAGTTTTCTAGCTAAGTTAAATTTTCAAGATTAGAATCTATTCCGGGATAGGCCTGAGAGCTGCTTGGGGGGTGTACCTATGTGTACACATGTGTGTCGTCTATGTGCCTATGTACTTCTATAGAAGCAGGAAACTGGTTTATTATTTCTGGGTCTTGTTTTCTTATGACATGTCACAAAAGCATGATATGTGAAAGAACGGTGGGACAGAGACAGCTGTAGACACATGGGCTACATTTATTTGCTAATTCAAGTATTGCAAAGGACAATTCAGAATGGCAGGTTTTCGTCAGAAATAAGATTTTTACTACGAGTTGAATTGGATACTACTAGCTCTTCTATCGCTGGCACAGTTCGAGTTCGCTGGACATTCTCAATCCGTGACTTGGGAGAAGATCCAAAACCTTGGAAGTCAGGCATCGGGAGCCTGCCAAATGTGTTTGCGCTATGTTGCCCCACCATTTAATAATCATACGACATAGTAATATTTTGATACTTGGAAATAACTTGAAAGCCAGTTGTTGCTGTGTTTTCTGGTCAGTCATGTATTGAATTCTACAGGTGTCAGCATGAAGTAAAGTTAATTTGAAAGGCACTCAGTTTAGCAGTATATGGTCCTGGTTAAAAATGGAAGTGAACTGAATATGTGGACATTTTGCACTTTTTTTCTCTAAACTGGTACCTCTTTTTAAAGATTGCGTACTAACAGCTACTTGTATTGCGTCTCTAAGCCCTCAGTGAGAAGTCATTAAACATGTTTAGAGCTTTTGGTTTAAAATGATAACCGCTGCCCCTCTCTCAGTTCCTACTAAAAAGACAAACCCTCCAACACCTGAATTCAGACTGGCCATGAAATAATTATCAAAATTATTTGGAAAAATTCTCATTTAGCCAGAACTAGATCTAAAATCCATTTGGTGATGCAGTGTTGTTCATGGTCACTTAAAAATAGATCTTTATCCCCCCTCCCTCCTTTCCTTGTATCAGAAAGACAAAGTTGACTCCAGTTCAAAAAAATGGTGAATCTGTTCCCAAGCACTGTTCCTGTTGAGATCTCCACAGTGCCTTGCCTCCCTTCTCCTATCAGCATTATATCTGTTTCATATGAGTATATATCCCAGAAAAACAGGTGCAAAAAGGAAGCAAGGGAGCTAAGAAGAATGGGGCATTCAGGAGGTAGACCTGTGAGAGCAATATTAAATGAAACATGGTAGCTGTTAAAATTGATCTAAGAGCTACTCAAAGAGTATTTCCGTGTTTACAAAATGAGTTTAAAGTAATGTCTACATTTTGTTGACTACAACTTGTCCAGGTTGATCGCCCCTCTCAGAATGAGAACACCAACTAAAAGAACACAATCCTTGCAGCTTTCAAAAAAAAAAAAAATACTGCTGATCAAGGCAAGTAACATTATCCAGAAGCCCAAGAAACAGATATAAAATTGGAAAAGGATTAGTAAAATCAAAAGAAAATTTCTAAAAATTAGTAGACTAACTCAAAAGAACACTAGAAGACATGCTCCTAAAACAGAAACAAAGGCCACAAGTGCTGAGCATTCTGAAATGTAAACTGAGATGGGAAGGGAGGTGGATGCTATGTGCAGTTGTAAGGAAACCCCCTACACGGGCGTGACTAAAATCTGGTTGGAGGGAGGGGCGTACTAGTGGCTCAGTCAGTTAATCGTGGCACTCTTGGTTTCTGGCCGGTCATGATCTCAAGGTTGTGGTATCAAGCCCCAAGTTGGGCTCCATACTGAGGGTAAAGTCTGCTTAGGAGTCTCCTGCTGCCTCTGCCCCTCCCCCACACACACACAACTTGAGCTCTCAAAAAAAATAAAGAAAAGCTGGTCGGAAGGAGTAAAAAGTAGGATTAATACTACAGGACACAGAATCACTGATTTAAAGGACAGTATTGAGACGTTCTCACACAATGCTTAGAAAAAGAACAAGAAGTTTGCAATGGTGAGAAAATGACAAATAGGAAGGATAAAGAATGGAAACGTGGCTTAAGAAATTGATGACCTTGGGGCACCTGGGTGGCTCAGTGGGTTAAGCCGCTGCCTTCGGCTCAGGTCATGATCTCAGGGTCCTGGGATCGAGTCTCGCATCGGGCTCTCTGCTCTGCAGGGAGCCTGCTTCCTCCTCTCCCTCTCTCTGCCTGCCTGTCTGCCTGCTTGTGATCTCTGTCTGTCAAATAAATAAATAAAATCTTTAAAAAAAAAAAAAAGAAATCGATGACCTTGAAATGCAGTAATCAGAAACATAATTACAGAAACACATTCCTGAAGAGAGACAAGATTTGAATATGTGGATTAAAAGATCTCACAACATTTGGGGAGAAATCATTGAAAAAGAGAACGTAGTAGTTGGGGTGCTCAGGGCTGTGAGTACAGAAAATTCAGTTTGGATGGACTAAAGAATAAGGAATTTGCTAGCTCACATGAACAATGATTCCAGAGATAAGCAAGCTTCAGGATTGGCTTAATCCAGAAACTACAGCTCCATTTCTCTAAGATTCCCTTGGCTATGTCTTAGCATCTTGGAAGACTCTCTTCCCTCATGACAAAGTGGTTACAGCGGTTCCAAGTGTCACATCTGCAACACCAGGACACTCAGACAAAGAACACATTCTTCTTTACCTGGGCTTCCAAGGCAGGTGCCAAAATTCATCCTTAGGAGAATCTGCCACACGGAACACATCTGGCAAATGGTTGAACTTCATGGAGAAAGAGAAAAGCCTACAAGGAACAAACACATTTATTTGAAAGCTATACGAAAAAGTAGGGAAATCAGGCTGGCCTCAGACTTCTCTTTTATTTAACTAAAAGGCACAAAATAATAAAGAAACACCTTTAGCTTTGGGGCAGTAGGGAGTCTGTGCTCAAGACCTTTGTACTCAGGTGAATTGTCTTAAACAGATGAAGGCAACAGAAAAGTTCCTGTGTGCAAGGATGCAGTTAATTGTTTGTTTGTTAAATACAGTTTGGGCAAACTTGAACTAACTGAAAGAGGTATCAAAATTAGCACATCAAGAAATGGAAGGCCACAGTATGAAAGGACTGGTGGCATTCCCTGAGGAGCTGTCTAGATCCAACACCCAACCCTTCACACATTCTGAGGAGAACTGTGACTTCAGCAGACCTCACCTGTTTGTACTGGCCATACTAATGACCCTATAGGAATGTGGTTGGGTTAGTATATTTTTCACAACAGGATCTGGATGAAGCTTAAAAGCAAATAATTTCATTATGAATTAATAGTCCTTATTAGGAGATGAGCCCTATAATTGGACTTCAGAAATTCCCCTGAAAAAGCTTCAGGCAGAGTGTACCATCAGATTTAAAAGTCTAATTAAATATGACTAAAATTATGTTTCATTTTAGCCCATCTATAACTAGAAAGAAATGGTCTCTAAAGACCTTTAAAAAATAAGAGAAGAGTAGGTCAAAGTGAAAAACTAAAGATGAAATAGAAACGGAGATGAATGGGATAAGGAACAATTATAAAGACATAAAATGGTATACCCAAATTACAATCCCCTCGAGGAGACACAGAGAGCTGAACTGACACTTAAGAATTGCTGAAATGATACAAAAGGCAGACTGGGTTAAATTTTCAGGTGGGTGATTTGTTCCTTCTGATATCATAATTTCTGGCATCTTCTCATTCTTCCTAAACACTGACTTTTTCTGTTTAAAGATTATCTACATTAATACAAAAAGTGGAATCTATCAAAATGTTCAGCTTTGGTGGAATTGCTTAGTAAAATAATACTGTTATCAGTATAATTTACAAGGAATATAATAGGAGTCGCATTGTTGGATATCTTAGGGTTGTTAATATTACTGTATCGCATACCCGTTGCTAAAATGTTGGCATATGTCCATACCCATTGGTGCAGAATCCACTACCCAGAGTATTCTAGCTTCCTAAATGCCCTTGCCACTCTTCCAAGATCCCCTGGGCCTCCATAGGATCCAAATAAAGGGTCACCGTCTGGCATGCCAGCGTTGGTCCAGATTCTTCCTCCTGCCCTTCCATGTTAATCCTTTTTGTTGTTGTTGTTGTTCGTTTGTTTGTTTTTTACTATTATATCAGTTTGTGGCGATGCGCTCCTAGGAATATACATTTGCAGCAATCCCTCTATTCTCTTTAAGTCCCTGAAAGTTATCCTTTGCTTCTGGCCGTCATTTCTTCCCGCTGCCATTTGAACAACTACTGATCTCGGGCAATTCGTTATGCAGTTTATGTCAGAGACCTTCCACCCATCCTGAACTGGCTGTTGATCTTGACCCCATTTCCAGGACCTAAAGATTTCTGGAAACCGTAAAACTTGGAATTTAGCATGAAGCTGTGAAATTCTTCCTTTGTTTCATTTGTTTTTTGAATCAGGGGTAGCATTATCATTCACCACTGTTAGCAATCTTGGTGCAGAAATAGTCACCAAAAGTTGTACCTGCAGTGGTCCATAAATATGTCTACACCCTAATCCCTATGAATTTGGCAGATGTAATTAAGGTTATGAACCTAAAAATAGGGAGATTATTCTGGATTATCTGGGTGGGCCTCATCAAATCACAGGAGCCCTTTCTCAGGCTAGAGGTAAAAGATGGGGCAAACCGGGAAGTCATGAGAAGGATTGAGCCCAGTGTTGCTGCCTCTGCAATGTAGAGGCCACATTAAGAACCAGAGTGAAGTCTCCAGGAGCTAAGAGTGACCTCCACTAGACAGTCAGCAAAAAAGCAGGAACCTCAGTACATCAACTATTTGGAACTGAATTCAGCCAATTCCCTGAATGAGACAGGAAGCCAGGTCCTCCCAGAAGCTTCTGAAAGGATTATAGCCAGGCCAACACCTCAGTTTCAGCTTTGTAAGATTCCTAACAGAACCAACCAGCTGAGCGAAGCCATCCCTAAACACTTGATCTACAGAACTCAGTGATGAATCGTGGGTGTTGTTTTAAGCCATGAAAGTTATGGCAATAGAAATATTAATTAATTATATTAATCAACATTAAGTAATGTAATTAATTTTCCAATTAATTAATTAGGAATATTAAGCAGCAATAGAAAATTAACAAACACACCAACATATAAAAGAATAGCAACACAACAACAATAAAGCCAGTGGAATAAACAGTAAATGTAGAGTTTTCTAGACTACTTACCTAAGGCTTTGACCCAACTGGAAGTTACGATGAATTACAGTGTGATATGAATTGCACTTGTAATATGGAAGTTTGCGGATAGAGCATATGGATTGACCCTCTGGAGCCAGGCAGCCTGGGTTGAAATCTCAGTTCTTTCACTTACCAGCTGTTAAGTGGTAAGTGTGGTAAGCTGTTAAGTGTGGGCCAGTTACTTAACCTCCCTGTGCCTCAGTTTCCTTTTCTGTGGAAGTGGATAATAAGAGAACCTCTCCTAATTTATTGTGAGAATTTAATGTAAAGTGTTCAGAATAGTACGTAGCATATTGATAGGCCGCAATAAATGTTAGCTATCATTATGATTGTTACACTTTGCTGAAAAATAGAAATATTCCTGAAATTGGGGGTATCTGACTTCTGGACCCAAGAAGCAAAAGATCCCCAGGATCCCCCCCAAGTAGAGATGACCCTACCATCCTGTATTAGCTATCCAAACCAGGAAATCTTTTCTGTCCTTGTCCACTGTTACTTTCCAGTTCAAATTAGTAAGATTTTATAGATAATTTGCCATTATAGTGCATTACTTACCCTAAAAATCTTTATTTTTTAACACCTTTAAAGGACATCTCTCTCCCTGCTCTTTCGAAGAATACTGTTTCATAAGATGGGATATATAAGGCGTGCTGTGAAATGGTAGGATAATCCTGAAATAATAGGATAAATTCCAGGGTAAACATAAGCTTCCTTACTCAGGACTCCTCAGAGCTCTTAATGTAGATATTAGAATTTCCAGGATATATAGTGCAAGGCTCTTCAAACATATTTTATGTTAATTTAATTTTATTTTAATGCCTGTTAAAATTTCCAAGAAGTGTTCTAGCACCTCATTTGAGAGAAAACTGCTCTAAAATATGGGCATATTTTACCAGGATTATTTCGGATTTATGAATTAAGATTTTTACAAATTGCATCTTGTTCTAAAGGAGATTTCGTAGTTAAACATTTCAGATATGTCTCTCTGCATATATATCCAAATTAGACTTGCATAAAGCAGTGAAGAGTTCTAATCCTTATTTTGTAGATCAAAAGTGGCCCTAGCTAGGTCAGATTATCTTTCCCAGTAGTCCTACCCTGACAGATAATGAGAATCCATGTTCTAGAGGGACATGCTCCACCACTTGACCAAAACTGAGTCATCACATACATACGGAATTGGGCATTCTGTTCTAGGTCTATCATCTCTAAGTTGAGTGAGGCCTTTTTAAAATAGTTTGTATTTTCAGCCAGTGCCATTTATTGGGATGGTATCTATAAAGTCAGTTTCCTCTATGTAAAGAAATTCCTTTCCTTTGTCCCCTACTTAACCTCTCCCACATGTTAGGGATTGACCCCTTAATTTGATGTTCAGAATTGGTGAACAGAACCAAGTTTCCTCTGATTGATTTTATAGACTTGAGCCTTATCCCCTCTTTTGGGTTTTGCCTTTCTAAACTAACAACTCCCCATTCTTCACTCTGTCCGTTGACTGATCACAAGAACTGTGAAGCATCTGAGATTTTACTGTCCTTGCAAGCTAACAGATTACCCCGCCCCAGTTTCATGGATGTTTGCAGAAGACAGGAGACTCCTGGGTCAGAGACAAGACAGTTTAATACTCACAGCAATAGCAGCAGCCAGAGGACCAGCATGTGCACCAGCTCCCGTAGGGAAATGAGAAGAGGGCTGAGTGATGCCTGTACACACAACAGGTTGTGTTACACAAATCAAGCTCCAGTCTTCGGGAACTTGGCGCTTCTGATCTTTGCCCCAACGGGATGCATTCTGTTAAAGAGTAAACAGACCTGCTCGTACTCCAGAAGGACACACCATCTCTATCTTCCAAGACTGCCCACTTGAAAATCTAGTCCAGGACCAAAGCTAACTCAAAAGATCTAGAATTCTAACAGCTGTCTCCTCCATCCCTTGTATCAGGGTTCTTTGCTCTGCTTTCATTATATACCAAGGTCTGTGGCCAGCCCTGCAGTATTAAATGTGTGCTTTAGTTAATGCTTTTATGTCTTGTCACAGAACGTGAAACTCCACAGGGTAGGGACATTTGCTTTGTTTACATGGATAGCCCAAGAGCATAGAACTGTATCTCGCTCATAGTCGGCGTTCCATAAGTATCTGTTGAAGGCACCCATGGATGTCCTCGCTCCTTTTTCCTGGGATCCATGTGTGTCTTGGTTCTGCCCTGCAGATGCACCAGTTACATCAGCGCCTTGGAGAGATTGCTCGCTATGATTCCTGAAGTCCTTGCCTGAACCCTTCCCCGCCAACTCCCCAGTTCACCTCCTCACTGCTCCATTTCATCCTTAAAGTCTCATCTTAAATGTTATTTCCTCAAACAGGCCTTCTCTCATGCAGAATAAAATCGGAACCCTGTGATATCTTCACTGCAGTAGCACCTTGGTTTTTTTCCTTTGTAGCACTTAACCCAGCAAAGACCTATTTATTACAGTGTCTTCTGCTTTGAAACCTATTTATCCCATCACTCATGAATCTGGGGGGGGCGTCTGTTTTGCTCACCGCCATACACCTAGCATCTAATGGCATGGCATAAGGCAGGCCCTACGCAAACAAGGAATGAATGCATGAGTGCACTGAACGAGAAGTCTGCAGCTCAGAGCCTGTCATTCTGAGTAGTTTGGGCGTAAAGCGGACCAAATGCAGTATTCGGTCCTTGCCTTCCTCAAAATAGTTTTGCCATATTCTTCCCAGTCAAACGATCTCAGAATTTTTCTTCAGTGAAGTTTGGATTTTATTTTGTGTTCTCAGAAAGCACTTCATTTTAAATTTAGGAATGTTACATCATTTTACTAACCAAAATGATGTAAGCATATTAAATAGTTACTGGTTCTAGCATTCTTTCCTCTGGGTAAGTCTGATGTTTACACTTACATATATATATTCAACCCACGTACATCATAAGGAAATGCAACTTCCCAAAACCAGGGATTCCTATGGCTTTTCTTCGAAAAGCCTAGCAGGTAGTTAAGATTATTCTCAGCACTATGGGAGATAGCAAAGTCGTGAAAGACCACTTCTCATTAACATATACAAAGGTCTGTGGCAAGGACCTTAAGGAGGTCATAACCTACATGAGCAAATAGGAAAAGTGGACGTGACGTGTTAGCATGTAATAATTAGTAGGCAGTACATGACTCCATGCGTGCATAAGTGCTGAGCTATGTGGGCATTTTTTTAAATTTCTTTTCAGTGTACCAGAATTCATTATTTATGTACCACACCCAGTGTTCCGTGCAATTCGTGCCCTCCATAATACCCACCACCAGGCTCACCCAACCTCCCACCCAATATGGGGACAATTAAATATTACAAGAGCTTAGAAAAATTAAGCACTGCTCTCAACTGGACTAGAAAAATGGAGGCTTCGTGAAGTTAGTCCGGAACTGGATTTTGGAGCTGAGCAATTGGATCTTTAACAGGAAACATGTTACAAGCCAGAGAAATAACTGTGTGTTCTGGGAAAAGCACGTCCTGGCCGGTGCGTCAGGTGTAAGCTGGGAAAGAGTGTAATTATGCACAATCACTGTGGGACTAGAAGAACTGCACACACCATCTTTATGACTTCTTTCCAGTCCGTTTAACAGTGCACGGCGACGAAGCCACACCTTTGGGCAAATACAGCTGGGACAAAAGAGGCCAAAAGATGGAGAACCCTTCTAAGGAGTATCCACGAAGTAAATAAACTCTAAAGGAAAGACTTGGAAGGTCATCCAGCGTCCTCATAAATTCCAGCTATTACCAGAGATGAAAGGGAAGTGAGAGGCATGAAGAACAATAGGAAAGAGTGTTCCCCTGTTCCCCGGGCCCCTCCAACTGCCTGTTTACAGTAGGGGAGGAGCAGCAGGGCTGCCCAGATGGCAGAGCCGAAGTTAGAATGACGCTTCCTTGCCCTAAGACCTCTTTAGGAAATCCTGTTTGTGACAGTGGCTTCCCTGCAAAGTAATCAGAAACCCTCCCCGTGTCACAGAAGCCTGCTTCTGGATGGAACAGCATTTTCTAATGAGTTTGAAGTCTTATTATCAAGTGCACACAGCGAGATGGAAACTGCCTGTCAGGTGAGGCTTGGGCCAGACCTTATTTTGCAAGCATTTACTTATCTTCCTTGTGCCATTGAAATGCTGGTAACACGATACCTTAAAAACTAGATAAGCCTCCTCTTTCTTCCGGAATGGGTCTGGGAGGGGAATGATGGTTTTGATGGCCTTTAAAAAGCAGGAAAGGTCAAAGCCCTGTGATGCCATTTCTCTGGCTTTGAGTGACTTCACTGAGAGAACTTTCTTAAAGAAGGACAGTTTCAGGTGAAAAAGAGCGGAGTTGAAAACACTGTGGAGTCCAAACCAAATTAACCAGAAGGTTCATCTCCAGAGAGATCCACTCTGATATTGGCACCTGGGGTCTGTGCTTGTCTCCTCCTTCGCTTCTGCCACTCAAGTGCTTTTGGAAACGGAGGCAGACAGTTTGCTTTCTGTGCCAGACCTCGTAAAATCGGATTTGTCTTCCCCCGCAGACAGGAGGCCAGGCCGAGGCAGAAAGGGCTCTGCCTGGCTGCTGGCCCCTTCGGAGACGCAGCCCTGCCCCGGCGCAGCGCCAGGCCACATATCAGACCCTGTGGCCTCGCAGTCTGGGGGCCCACGTTGGCAGCCACGGGTGCTGACAGCTTCGGTCCGTTGGTGTGGAGTTCCGCAGACAAAGAGAGCGGGACCGCATGCCACTCCATGTCATTTCTGTGGGACAGAAGAAACCTTGAAGGCCCTGGACGTGTGTGGAACAAAATGGCTGCTCCAGTCGTTGGAGTGCAGGCTTTCCTCCCTCTTTTTGTGGGGGGGTGTTGGGTGGAGGCGGTGGGGCAGGCCTTGGGAAAGGAATTTTGGCCTTCTCAGGCTGCACACATCACTTGATGGGTAATTCTGCGCTTAATCTGCCTCAGGAGCAGATTTCACAAGCCTTTGTTTTATGAGACTGGATTAGTCCTTAGGGTTAATTATTCGTCATAGAGGAAGTAGTATAATGGAGTTTAAAATAGACTTCTGGAAGCCAGGGAGGAGAGGGTCCCAGAATATCGAATTGCTTCACGAAAAGAGCGCGTGACCATTTTTATTACAGGCTTGGAATACAAGGAAATAATCGTGATTTGAATTCTGTAAACATCAAAAAATACTCTCTTCTTAGGAATGGCTTCTGGTCAGGTGAGGTGTTCCCCTATCTGTAGGGAGCGTCCCTTCTCCCAGAGAAAATACAGCCAGATTCTAGTAAAGAATGACCCTGTGTCTTCAGTGCTGTTGCCTTCAGCAGACTCTCTAGAATCTCCACTTGTGAGATGATAAAATGACCACTTTAAGAAATAGGAAGAAGCTGGATCAGGACTCAGCAGTTCTGACTGAAAAAGCCTCTGGGTTCTGAGTGCCGCATCTGACCACTGCACAGACAGCACTGATGGCCAAAAAACTGGCTCCCTCTCCCTGCTTTTCTGCCTTCTCCTGTCCCCCTCAGGGCCCACGTGAATAGCACACTTGGCCTTGTTTTTTTAGGACCCTCCGGAGCCATTTCTTTGCTTTCATCATCTTTCCTAGAACTGATATGACCATTCCGCAGGGAAGAAACAAATGGTACACTTGGATGAACTCTGCAAAGCACAAAGAGCTTCTCTCTTACCCCTGCTTCTGAAGTGACTTTCTGTATTAAAAAAAAAAGAAGAAGACAGTCCTAGGCTGAATGGTAAAACCTCGGTTGTATCTTTTTTTTTTTTTTTAAAGATTTTATTTATTTATTTGACAGAGATCACAAGTAGGCAGAGAGGCAGGCAGAGAGAAAGGAGGAAGCAGGCTCCCTGCTGAGCAGAGAGCCCTATGTGGGACTCGATCCCAGGACCCTGGGATCATGACCTGAGCCACCCACTGAGCCACCCAGGCACCCCACCTCAATTGTATCTTATGTGGGATGTTTTGAACTGTGGAGAAAGCACTGGTGATAAAGCACATGGACTGTAAGTAATGGTTGACCTGCTTAACAGAACCCAAGGAAGGCATTCTTGAAAAGCACTTGAGAACTCCAGTTACCACTGCAGATGAAAGGGACGCGAATAGACCTCATCAGCTCTGCCTCTTTGGGGTCATCCTCCAGGTTAAATGGCAGCTCCTCAGGTGGCCGTTCCTCGCTGCTCTGTTCTTCGTCACCAGAAGCCTCTTACTTTCTTCACAGCACTCATTGCTTGCGTAAGGGTTCTTTTCCTTTCTCCCTCCCTGAACTGCCAGCCCCACGAGGTCAGGGACCAGGTAGTCCCTGTGCTCAACACAGTGAGGAGTTCGTCCCAGTTCTACAAATGTGCAGAAGGAGCAGATGGGCTACTGAAGGCCGGGGTGGCCGACTGGCCCCAAGTTCCCCACAGACTTGTAGTGCCTCAGGATCTCCTCTCTTCTTAGCTTCAACTGAAGACCATGACTTGGTCTCAACAGGCTCACCAGGGTGGTTTCCATTCACTCATTTTTCTTTTTTAAAAAAAAGTAGACTTTTTCTTCAGGCAGAGACTCATGTCCACTAAGTGCTTCATAGTCATCTCTGAAGGACACGGTATCATGACAGCGTCGCAAGAACGGGCTTTGGAGCATTGGGTTCTGCCTCTGCCACTACTTGGTTGGGTGACACTGACTCATTGTTAACCATAATCTCTCAACCTTCATTTCCTCAGCTGTAAAATGAGGGTATTAATATAGACTTCCCACTTCAGGTTGATCTGAGGTCAAATGAAAGAGTGCGTATAAGCACTGAGCTTTCGGTCCTTCCTTGCATCTATGGTGGAAAACTTAAGCCACTGTTACTATGGTTCGTGTTATTAAAGAACCTTGGTGTATCATTTTTCTAGAACAGGATAAGTGGTGGCTTCTTGTCAAAAGTAACATCGGACATGAGGAGAAGTCAGTCAAAAAGCCCGGATAGGACCTGGAGTTCGGGGATTCTAGGCAGAACCTCACACCTAGGACACAAAGCATGAACTTAGGTCACAGCTGACTGGGTGGTATGGCCAGATGACTCAATACTGAAGTAATGACTAATATGTCACAGGGCTCCCTGTGTCCCCTCCGCCCCACCAGAGTCACCACAAAGGCTAAAACTGATCCTGGCGTCTGGCAGAACAGGTACATAGCATACCATGAGTTGCAGTAAACCCATCTAATAAGGTGAGAGAAACCAGGCAGGGCTGTCTTTGGTGAGAGGTCTCCTCACTCCTTGAAAGGGAGGATGGGGGATGGGAGGGGAGGCTCGGTTTTATTTTCCTTGGTGCCTCACAGAATCCAGAGTGCAGTCCTCAAGGCCTGTCAGCCCTCATGGAGACTTGTTCTGAGCCCCAGGAAGCAGTGCCTCATGCCTGCTCATAGGGAAACTCCAAACAGTCAGCAGGAAGAAACGCAATCACAGATGAAAATGATTTTGGCTCACTGTTTCTTCAATGCAGTTTTCTGAGGCGGGGTGTGGGGGGTGGGTGACGAAGAGACATTTGGCTATGAGAAGTTCATTGAACAGAATGTACTTTAACTGTTTCCTTTCATATCTGGGGTTGTGTGGCTGCCTCACTGTTTTCAATCAAGAAAAGAGCCATGATTTAGGTATTTAAGGATCTCACTGGATATAATTGCCTTTTAGACTGGTTTGTAAGGCAGATGCTCCCCTCTCCCATCTCAGCTGGAACTCAGAGAGGAGCCCCATTTGTTTTGTTTTGTTTTAAGATTTATTTATTTGAGAGAGAGAGAGAGAACACGAGCAGTGGTAGGAACAGAGGGAAAGGGACAGAATCCTCAACCAGCCTCCCCAGTGGCACGGAGCTCAACGAGCGGCTTAATCCCAGGACCCCAGATCATGATCTGAGCCAAAGGCAGACACTTAACAGACTGAGCCACCCAGGGATTCCTTGACTTTTTAAATAATCTTACATCCTATGTAAGTTTTAGTTTTAAATAATACATATGCTTTCATTTAACAAAAGTAATACATTGTTGTATAACAGTTTTTAAATATGAGTAAAGAATGTAAGAGAAGCCTAGAGCATCTTGCTGTACTAGAAGGTAAGAAAATGTTTTCAAAATAATAACAACAATGGAGGGCGCCTGGGTGGCTCAGTCAATTGAGCATCTGACTCTTGATTTTGGCTCAGGTCATGGGGCTCGTGGTCTCAAGGCCATGAGACCAAATGCCACTCAGGCTCTGTGCTGAGCACGGAGTCTGCCTGTCCCTCTCCTTGCTCCTCTGCCCCTTCCCCTGCTCTCTTGCTTGCTCTCAAGTAAATAAGTAAATAAATAAAATAATAATAGAGAAGTTGGCTTGAAGAGACTCCTGGACAAATCTGAGACCATTTGAACATAAAAATGCATGATTATTACAATGGATTATGACCCATTAAAATAATGAATTCTTTTACTGAATAGAACAAAATCCATGAGTCCATACTGATGCAAATAGATAAACAAAAGGGAAGAAAAAACTTTCTTAATAGTGGAATGCTAACTAATAAATACAGAAGGAATTGATAGGAAGTCATCAGTGAATGCTAAGACTCAGAGTGAACATTTGATACAGATCAGAAGATTTACATAATTTCAAAATTGCTCTCCACAAAATACTTTTTTTTTTAGGAAGGTAAGAAGAAAGTAGAAGAAAGAAAAACCATAAACCGCTGACCCGAAGATTATCATTATTAATGGTTTAACAAATATCTTTTGACTGTTCTCCTATGCATTATAACGTTTCAGTTTTCTTCAAAAAGTGAGCTCATGCTTTTTTGTAACCTGCTTATCTCATGTAAAAATATATCCTGATCTTATTTATGTGTATTTAAATTCTCCCCAACACACAGTAAGCATGTAGCGAATAGTTACTAGCAGTTTGCTAGGATTTTCAAAGCAAGATTGTGGTATCTGTTCTGGTAACTTACGTTTTCCACATTCCCATGACTATTTGCTCAAGACTAATTCCTGGAAGTGGAATAGTGAGGTAAAGAATATTCAAAAACCTAATTGATAGGGTGCCCAGGTGGCTTAATCGGTTAACTGTCTGCTTCGCTCAAGTCACAATCCCAGGGTCCTGGGGTGGAGCCCCTTGCTCAGCAGGAAGTTTACTTCTCTCTCTGCCTCCCTGCCATTCGTGGGTACTTTCTCTTTCTTTCTCTCTCTCTGTTTCTCTATCAAATAAATAAAAATCTTAAAAGTAAAAAACAAAAACCTAACTGATGCATGGAACCAGTTTGCCCTCCAGAAAGATTGTTCTACTCTGTTTTCCCACCAGTGGTATATAAAGCACATGCCTTTTACTACAGTTTTAAGGAGAAAGATTGGGATTAATGTGTGTGAAACGCCATCCAGAGTAGGACCTCACAGTTGTCAGTTAGAAAATAATAGCTGTCAAGTCCTCTTCTCTCTGTATGCAAATAGATTCTGTTCGGGCCAAAAGATGAGGACCACTGACAGTTTCCCAAAGGCTTGACACATATAATGGCATTTCTATTCATGCAACAAGCTCCAAGGTGGGATAGAATCTGATTTTTGTTGACCCAGTCATATACCCTGTCATATACCATATAGTCCTCTCTTAGTATCTGTTGGAAAACCCGGTCACCCTTCCTGGAGCTGGAGTCTGCCACACCAAGGTAAATGATGGAGAAAAAAACCAGGTTCCTGATTGTGATGAGCTAGCATTGAACAGCTTTACAGTCAACACAGAACCTCCAGGACGGCTTCCTTCACTTGAACTTAACATGCTTGAACACCAGCACCCAGTGCAGTTTCCAGAGATGGACAGTGCAAGATGCAGGATAGAGAGGTACCCCGTGGGCCGCTGAGCAGTTTGTCCTCTCATGCAGGCTGGTGCCCGAGGCAGCCCTGACCAGCCGACTTCAGCCTCCAGCTCGTTGGAACAGGAGGCTGTTACGACCTGATCCATATGTGATACAGATCGTAAAGGAGAACCAAGAAGAAGATATTCAGAGAGCTACGCTGGCATCCAAAAGATGAGAAATCAGTAGAACTATACCATGATGTGGATTTGCTTCTACTTTCCCTTTTGGCTTCACTGGCTTTCATGTTCTCCCGTGATGACAGTTGGGCTGAGTGAGAGCCGTTAGTCAGATCCAGTAATAGAATTAATCTGTGGTTGGAAATGACTGTTAAAGCAAGTGCCAGCCTATTCAGTTGTGGTTTTTCTTCCAGCTTCCAATTGTGCCAGCCTTCCAGCAGAAGGAATAGAGGCTGTGGTAAAGGAAACCGTTGATAAAGGAAAGAAACCAGAAACTGTCACTACCCATAACAATAAAACAACAACAACAACAACAAAAATCAGAGAAAAGGTGGGGGAGTCAAAGGAAATTGTACAAAGCAGTTTAGGCTTGCACAGTCCAGTGTGATCTCTAGGCAGGAGGCTTAGCATGGTAGTTGCTCAGGCACAGACTCCCGATTTTCCAGTGAGAACAGGAAGGCTTTAAGTACCAAACCCCAGCTCTCTGGTAATACTGAGCAAGAAAGCTTCTCTTGAGGGAAGAGAATGACTAGGGCTTAACTGAAGTTATTTTTATCAGCTTCCTAATGTGCTCCTCAGATCACTAGTATGCAAAGGCAGCTGGAGGTCTGGTCACCTAATTGTGTTAAGAGTTTATACCATTTTCCTCGTTACTGAATTTTGTATAACAAATACTCAGTGAAGTTGCTACCATTGATCAGTGATCAAGAAATGCTTATTGTGGGGTGCCTGGTGGCTCAGTCGGTTAAATGCCAGACTCTTGGTTTCAGTTCAGGTCATCATCTCAGGGTCCTGAGTTCGAGCCCCACATCAGGCTCTGTCTCGGCGGGGAACCTGCTTAGAATGCCCTCTCCCTCTCCTTCTCTGCCCCCTCTCCCTAGCTCTTTCTCTCTCTCTCTCTAAAAGAAACATATTTTTTTAAAAAGGGCAGGGGAGGAAGAAAATGAAATGTGTATTGTAACTGAGAAGTGCTTAGCAGTCAGCGTCCTCATTTGCTGTTTTATTTTAAGAACTTTAGACTGTTGGCTTTCCATGTGTTTTCACCAGAGAGTCAAATTTTTTTAATACTTTAAAAAGAAAAAAAAAAAACCTTAAGTATATCTGTACTCGGTGAACCAGAAAATTAAGTGGCTCTATAAAAAAACAGAAAACATAAGTTCCGGAGTTATATTGGAGAGAATCTGGAACACAGACACGTGGAACATTTTACTACATTCGAGTGACAAAATTAACTATTTTATAAGCTATGCTACCATAGTTCAGTGTTTCTGAGATGTTCATTTTTCTCATATTTGAATGTTTTTTGGATCAGTGTGCAACTTGGCAATCAATTTGGTAGCATCTTCCATTTGATGAGATATGGTAGTTCTGCTTGAAACACAGAAGTTAGTCATTTTCTTCATATCATTGGTATCTAAGAGCTGGTTAACTTTGGGGGTCAAAGACATTTTCGGGCATTAGTGGCAAAATTTCATTTGTGGACATTTTTATTGTAAGTTAGGATGTAAGTGACGTTCCCTGGGACATTCAGGGAGTACACTAAGCAAACTGAGGCTCAGAATTTAGGTCATCCCCTTGGGTCATAGCTGGCTGGCGACAGAGTAAGGCTGGAGTCCTGGCTGGCCTGGAGGGACCTCACAGGGTGAGTTGTCCTGCCACCTGTCAGAGCCCACGCTTTGCAAAGCAAGACTCCCAAACAAGTGGGGAGAGGTACCAGGGAAATTCAGCCTGAAGTGAGGGGATTGGTGAAACCTGACACAGTAGGACGTTCTGTGACAGGGCTGTGGGATTGGTGTGGCCATGTTGCTCCATGGCTCCAAGCCCAGCCTGCAGACTCTTGCCTGGTACTGGGGGCTTCTCTCAGGGACCAGTTTATCTTTTGAAATTAATCATGTATAAAAGAAATAGTACTCATGCTAATAAAAAATGACATCAGAGATATACTGAAGATATATTTAGGTAAATTGAAGGAGAGCCATTCCGTTACCACATAAAGGAAAACGTAAATGCCCTTTAGACTTCTCAGCATGCAAAACCAAAGTAATCAAAGGGGTGTGTGTGTGTGTGTGTGTGTGTGTGTATGTGTTCATAGGCACTAAATTTGACACAACCTGAAAGTGCTTTTTTTAACCAAATGTTTCATTTCTAAGGCTGACCTAAAACCTCCTGTCCATTTACCCCAGTAGAGAATGTGCAGTGCAAACATCATAAGAGTCATATGCCCTCAACCTCCTCATTCTTTTTTTTTTTTTTAAGATTTTATTTATTTGTCAGAGAGAGAGAGAGCGAGAGAGCAGGCACAGGCAGACAGAGTGGCAGGCAGAGGCAGAGGGAGAAGCAGGCTCCCTGCCAAGCAAGGAGCCCGATATGGGACTCGATCCCAGGACGCTGGGATCATGACCTGAGCCGAAGGCAGCCGCTTAACCAACTGAGCCACCCAGGCGTCCCCAACCTCCTCGTTCTTAAAAATTCATTTGTTTCGTAAATAAAACAAAGACTTCATGCTGAGGCCAAAGGTTGACTTTAATATTTGTTCAGTAACGTTAATGCTGCGGTAGGTTGCACTGAATATATGATAAAATAGTATCAATAGGCAATCATGATTAGCAATATTGATTCCAGCCCCTACACTTACCACATACATGACTGTGTCTGTTTAAGGTACAAAACTCTCCCCAGCCCCAGCTTCCTCCTCTATAAAATTAGGCTAGTAATGACTGTTTCAGAGTTGCTTCAGTAAGCATTAGCAAAATAGGTCTTACCTATAGTTCTTACCCCATTTCATCACGCAAAATGCATATGGCTGTGTTAGAATTGAGAAGTAGAAATTCTCAGAAGTGTTGCGAATGATAAATAAACATAAGAAATAAAATGTTCAGACTCACTGCTAGTTGGGGAAACATGCATTCTAACAATAATTTATTAATGCGTTCAGAAAGAGAGAGTGTATTTCATTTACTACCTTATTGAAGGGGAGAGAGGAAATGGTCTAACTAATTAGCTTTACTGCTCTGGATACTGGGTAAGAAAACACATTTCCCCCCATATTTGTGATTTTCCTGACTGCATCATCTCTAAATTTTCTGAGCCAGTGACCTTTGTGAATAGCCCAGCAGAATATCACAGGTAAATTAAATTCAGAGATTTTGCCCAGAGATATGGCCTGAACAACAGCATTGAATCTTTGCACATTTAGACACAGTGAGAAAAAGAAGAGAAACCATGGATGGGTGCAGATGGGGGTTAGGTAACAAAGAATTAAGCAAAAATGAATGACTCTGGAGTGAGAGTTCATTCTGTTTGCTCCTTGATTGATTCTCTGCTGAGAAGCCGAGTTTACCTCCCAGCCGTTCTAACTGCTGCATCCACATAGTTGATTATTTCTGTGGCGTGTCTGGGGTATAGAGTGGGTCAGAGGCCCTGGTTATCTGTCCTTTACCAGAGGAGCGGAGGTGAAGCGGCCCCCTGCCTGCACTCCCTGATTCGTTAATCAGTTACAGAGCCAGCGTTGGAGCCAGCGTCCTTTCCATTCCACGTGGCTAAGTGCCGCTATCTTGTTCTAAAGAAGTCTCTACTGGTAGCACAACCCGACCCTGTTCTAGAAATAGCCTTGTTACCTGACAGGAGCGTCTGCCAGGATGACCGTTTAAAAGTGTTCTGGGGAGCTGGGATTTAATAAGTTTTGTTTTCCCCCAAGAGGAAGTAGTGATGAATCCTGCACCAAAAATAACACTGTAACTGCTAATTCTGCTTAGTAGGTGGTTTCCCAGGGATGATCCAATGCAATGAGTCATCACTCTGATTGCTTATTAGCACATTATTTCTCTTTTTTACCAACCCCCAGTGCTTTGGGTTACATGTTTTTTTTTTTTTTTTTAACCTTTTTTAGCCTTTCTGGGAGCCTTACAGTCTTCATACTACTGAGTATAAACCCCCCCAACATGCCCCTCTTTTCCTTCGTCTTCCATTCTTCAAATCTGAAATAATCCATGACTCGGGACAGCAGTCAGGATTATGGCCTCAGACAGCAGAGGGACAGTTTCTCCAGTTGGTAGCAGCTCCATTTCATGCCCAGTAAAATTTAAAAATGTAGACTAATGTAAACAAATGTGTGGGACCTATATTGAGAAAACTGTTAAGTTTGAGAGGGATAAAATACCTGCATAGATGTGGAGAATAGTTAAATGATAGGAAGATGATATATTTTCCTGAATAAGAAGATTGGATATTGAAAAGATACAGGATCTCTCCAAATTCACTCATGGGTTTGCAACTCCAATCAGAATCCCAGTGGGATTTTCTAAAATGTATTTGAAGAGTTAAATTGGTGAAAATAGCAAAGAATTAAAAAATATATATATGAAGGGATATGAAGGGAGGTTTTCCACCCCGAAGCCCTAAATTGCAGCTATAATAATAAAAACAATCTAGGGGCACTTGGGTGGCTTAGTTGGTTGTGCATCTGCATTTGGCTCAGGTCACAATGTCAGGATCTTGGGATTGAGCTCTGCATCAGGCTTCCTACTCCCTCTCCCTCTGACCCTCCCCACTCTCATACTCTCTCTCTCTCTCTCTCTCTCACAAATAAATAAAATCTTTAAAAAACACATATATAGGTTTTTAAAAAAAGCAGTCTAGTACTAGCAGAAGAAATCATAGCAAAAGACCCCAATTTAGAAAGTGATGTGATTTATCAAAATCATAAAACCTGTAGGACAGAATGGCTTGTTTAACAAATAAGATAGGGTAACTAGTCAACTTTTTGGGGTGGGGGAGGGAAATGATAATCTCATTGGAGTCTTTATTCCTTATGGAGGAGCAAATGAAGAGGTAGTTAAGAGAGTTTAGTGTTAAAAATGAAACCATAAAAGGATAAAGAAACTATAGGAAATCCTTCTGACCCTAGAATGGACTAGACTTTCAATGCATTAAAAAGTCACAGAGGGGGGCGCCTGGGTGGCTCAATGGGTTAAGCTGCTGCCTTTGGCTCCGGTCATGATCCCAGAGTCCTGGAATCGAGTCCCAGATCTCCCAGATCGGGCTCTCTGCTCAGCAGGGAGCCTGCTTCCCTCTCTCTTTCTCTCTGCCTGCCTCTCTACCTGCTTGTGATCTCTCTGTCAAATCTTAAAAAAAAAAAAAAAAAAAAAGTCACAGGGGGGGCTCCTGGGTGGCACAGACAGTTAAGCATCCGACTCTTGGTTTCAGCTCTAGTCATGATCTCAGGGTCCTGCAGCGCAGAGCCTGAGTGAGACTTTCTCTGCCTCTCCCTGTTCCCCTCCCCTGCCTCAAATAAAATAAATCTTCTTTTTTCTAAGTCAGGAAGAAAAATATTAATATACCTGACTGTATAAAAATTGAAAACTTCATCAAAAAATTAAAATACCTCGAATTTAAAAAGGACTGGGTCATCTTGGAGAAAAATATATGTATGCAATGAAGAAGGGAAAGTCATGATTTCCTTAATGAATAAAGAGCTCTTAAAATGTATTGGGAAACGCACAGCATACCTCAGTGTAGCTGTACCACTTTCCTGTCCCATTATGCCCAAGTCACAGTGCTAAGGTTTTATAAACAATGCAATTCAGACAACCCAAGAGAATGAGAGAAAGGTCAATCTTATTTTTCATTCACATATTCTTTGTTCAAAGACAGTTTAAGGAAACTACACGTTATGCTATAAATACTTGAGGACAGTTTGTCCACACTGACACTTCCATTTCCTAAAATGAAACCCTCACTGGCCCACAGGGAGAAAAAAGCTGGCTTTTGTTAACCAGCTTTATTTCAGCAAGCACATCCATATGGTAAGAACTTCCTCTGATGAGTCACCCACAGTTGTCAAACACCAACTTTCCTTTGTTTGACCCGTGCAGAAATAAGGTCTGTGGAAACACAACGCAAGAGTCTGAATCATTTAATTGTGTTTTTTTTTCCATATCTGAATTTGTATCCGTCACAAACCCAGGGTGTCCACCCTGAAAAATGGCATTCTTCAAATATCACTGAAACAATCCCATTCAGATGGGTCTGTTCTGTCCAGATAGTCTGTGAAATTTCTAAGGAATGTTGTGGGCTTTGCTTCCTGTGTTAAATTGTTGAGTTATCACACATTATTGGATTCTGCCCAAAAATGGGCTAGATAGGAATATTATATTCATACAGGATACCAGTTGTCTGTACCATTCAGAAACAAACAAACAAAAAAGATTATTATTGCTTCTTGTCATAAGATAAAACTCTGTCTAAAAGGGTAGGTAGAAATGTGTGTGCAGATAATTTTTTTTTTTTAAATATGTCCTTGATTCTTGTCTTCATAGAGGTTTGAATCGTATTCAGTCACAGCTTTGTTATGACTGCTGGCCACTTTCTTGTCTCTTTGTTCTGGTTCAAACCAAGGACTCTGGAGCCCAGATTCGGATCCTGCTCTGAGGGAGGGTGCCTTCCTTTGTCTGGCAAAAGAGGGGAGATCTGTAGAGATACCATTTTATCCATTTGTTTATAAAAAGAGAAAAGAATTGAGGTAATGCTTGTGATTTTTTTTTAAGTACCCACCCATCATTAAAAATATAAATGTACTAAATAAGTCTTTAAAAAAATTAAGGTGGCTTTTGGGTCAGAAAAATTTTATCCTGAGACAATAAATGCTAACTTTTGCTGATCACGGCACTACTCTCTCAATACTAGTGTCACATGGGGACGGCATCACAGGGCCAGTACTAAGAAGAAATTTTTTTTCTTTTTTTTTTTTAAGGAAAAATGAGAAAATCGGTCTTCTGCTATTTGGAATATTTTTTTTTTTTAAAAGATTTTATTTATTTATTTGACAGAGAGAGATTACAGGTAGGCAGAGAGGCTGGCAGAGAGAGAGAGAGAGAGAGAGAGAGAGAGAAGCAGGCTCCCCGCCGAGCAGAGAGCCCGATGTGGGACTCGATCCCAGGACCCCGAGATCATGACCTGAGCCGAAGGCAGCGGCTTAAACCACTGAGCCACCCAGGCGCCCCTGGAATATTTTTAACCAAAGATTGAATCCAATTTGAGGATATTTTTGGATCATTTGTAAGACTCTCTGAGTTGATACTTTTGGTTCTTTTTTGAGCAAAACTGCTTTTTTTTTTTTTTTTTAAGTAAGCCACTTCAACGAACAGACACTTCTATTTGAGAAAATTTCTAGTGATTATTTTCCCCCAGAATCAACATTAAAACCGTCAGCCCTGGATTATGTCATTTCGATGACAGATGGTTGATGTCAATATTGGAGTGTTTGCAAGAGAAAGCATGTGTGCATGAGCACAGAGGTGCTCAGAATTATATACTAAAAGGCATACCCACGGTAGAGCTTGTAAGACTCTCCGTGGTGAACATGTTGTGTCGTAGACAAAGCCTAGTGGATTCCTAGAATATATGTAAGAAGTGGCTTTGAAAGCCACATTTTTGTACCACTATTATATGTAATATTTGCTCTTGGGGTGTGTGTCATCAGATGGGCTGACTTTTACATTTGCTAACTTTTATTCCTTGGAGGGCAGTACATCAGAGAGAGAAAACTTGATTCGCTTGCATCACCTGAAGTCTGCGTGGCTATTTTGTTTTCCCTTTGTGTTGCTGATTAATCTCAGCACTCTGTTCTGCTACACCTAGGCAGCATTTAGAATCCTTTCTCAGCCCAGCTTGAAGCCTCTTGCTACCAGTGAATTAGATTAGACAAGGTAAAGATACTTCTTGTGGTCTTTGATAAGTAGCTCCGCCCCATTTCTCTTGGTGGCTGACTCTGTAGCAGATGCACTTGCCTTAGAACTGTTTCTCCATGTCAATTGGTGGTGCTCTTTCCTTAGGCTACAGTTGACCCTTGAACAACACAAGGGTTAATTGAGGGCACAAACCCCTCCCCAGAGCAGTTGAAAATGGATGTATACCTTTTAGCTCCCCTTGAACTTAACTACTAATAGCCTGCTGTTGACAGAAAGCCTTATAGACAACATGGGTCTCAAAACATGTTTGTATGTTACGTGTGTTAGACACTGTATCCTTCCAATGAAGGTAGAAAAGAGAGAATGTTACTAAGAAAATCACAAGAGAAAATGTGTTTACAGTACTGTTAAAACACAAGCCCACATATAAGTGAGCCTATGTAGTTCAAACCTGTGTTGCTCAAGGGTCAACTATATATATTTTTCACAGTCATTTGCTGAGAGAGAGTCATAGCATCTTGAATTATGGTATGAGGAGGGAGCTTACCAATAATCTAGTCCCTTATCACATAATGGCAGTGAGTTGTTAGGAAAAAAAAAAAAAAGAATGAAACCTGTCTGGACCACCTTCATTCATACTGTTTTGAAAGAAGCTCATCTGATTTTTCAAAACAGCCCTTAGAAATAACGATGGTATTTTATTTTTTTTATTTTTTTTTTTTTAGATTTCTCTGTCTTGGGGCGCCTGGGTGGCTCAGTGGGTTAAAAGCCTCTGCCTTCGGCTCGGGTTATGATCTCAGGGTCCTGGGATTGAGCCCCGCATCCGGCTCTCTGCTCAGCGGGGAGCCTGCTTCCTCCTCTCTCTCTCTCTCTCTCTCTCTCTCTGCCTGCCTCTCTGTCTACTTGTGATCTCTGTCTGTCAAATAAATAAATAAAATAAAAGATTTCTCTGTCTCTCTCTTTTTAATTTCTTTTTCTATAGCCTCTTGTTCTGGGTTTCCTGTAGAGGGTAGCCAACAATCCCCTTCTCCCTAGAACAGAGAAGCTTCCTGGGATAGTGCTAACACTAGGGCCATCATGGGCAGACTGCGCTGGTTGGTCACACTCTTCCTGGGTGCCCTACCCAAATGGCCAAGTACAGAGAGGAACATGGGTCCCAAGGTTCTCACCCATGGACTAACTAACTCCCAGTTAACAGCTTTTCTTTCCCTCCTAGGAAGGCACAATATAAAGAAAGAGGGAGGGATGGTAGACAGATGATTTTATGATGGAGTCTGATGATAGAAATGCTTCACCCGGGGCGCCTGGGTGGCTCAGTGGGTTAAGCCGCTGCCTTCGGCTCAGGTCATGATCTCGGGGTCCTGGGATCGAGCCCCATATCGGGCTCTCTGCTCAGCAGGGAGCTTGCTTCCCTCTCTCTCTCTCTGCCTGCCTCTCCGTCTACTTGTGATTTCTCTCTGTCAAATAAATAAATAAAATCTTT
>NC_081560.1:70931559-71005606 GCF_022355385.1 Mustela nigripes
GGGGCTCTCTGCTCAGCAGGGAGCTTGCTTCCCTCTCTCTCTCTCTGCCTGCCTCTCCGTCTACTTGTGATTTCTCTCTGTCAAATAAATAAATAAAATCTTTAAAAAAAAAAAAAGAAATGCTTCACCCTTGCGAGTTACTCAGATTTCTTTTCCCTCCGCTAAAACTTTCTTTCAAATGCAAAGTATTCTTGGTCTGATATTAGGGTAAGAGTGAGGATGAAAATGTAATAATACAACGAGGAACCCAGCCTGTACAAAACACTTGATGTATGACATTTCTTTCCTGCCTTAACTTCCCTGAGCAGGGCACCTGGGTGGCTCAGTTGATTAGGTGTCTGCCTTTGGCTCAGGTCAGGATCCCTGAGTCCTGCAATCGAGCGCCATGCCAGGCTCCCTGCTCTGTGAAGAGTCTGCATCTCCCTCTCTCCCTGATGTTCTCCCTGCTTGTACTCTTCTCTCTCCCTCTGTTAAATAAATAAAAAACTCAGCTGACAATTCACAGAACTGTACCCCTGGGGCTAATAATACATTATATGTTAAAAAAAAAAAAAAAAAAAAAAACACCTGAGCAGTGTGAACAGAGAACAAGAGATAAGGAAGGCACTGTGAGAGTACTGAACATATAATTGGGGGTGGGGAGGGACTTACCACAAAGTATATAAAATGAGCACTTGGATCGCAGACACAGAATGAGATAGATCATGTTTGTTTGTTGCTCGTCTTGGACAAGAACATTTTCAGAGAGAGAAGACTTGATTCATTTGGGTCAGCTTGAGTCCAGGTGGCTAATTTGTTTCTAATTTTAAAGGTTGGAAAGATACTGTATTTAGTAACATGAGGAGGAAAGTGTGTCTTACCACCGCAGCCACCAAACTCAGTGTTGAAGCCCTATCCCCCAACTTTGATGTTATTTGGGATTAGTTAGGGTTCTTTACGTCAGGAGGATGAGAACCCCATGATGACATTAGTGCCCTTATTAGAGACCCAAGGGAGCTTGGTCTCCCTCTACCATGTGAGTACACAGCAAACAACTGGCTGGCTGCAAAGGGAGACAGTCCTCCCAGACACCAATCTTATTGGCACCTTCATCCAAGACATCCAGCCTCCAGAACTAGAGGAAATAAATTTCTGTTGTTTAAGCCACCCAGCCTGTGGTTTTTTGTTAGAGTAGCCCAAGTCCACTGAGACAAGAAAAGATAGCACTGCAACAACAGAAAGGCAATTCTTTAATTAAATAAGTATTTAGAGCATAATTATTTCTGGCATACAACAGATAATACTTGTTGAGGTGGTTAGAAATCATTTTTTTTTTATCTTAATGACCAGTTGGGCTTCTTGAGTCATCTGTAAAATTGACTAAGTCAGTAAGTATATTAATTTGTAAGATTTGTGAGTGTTTCAGGAGTCTCCAGTGGTTTGGTGAGGTCTGGTTTAATTTTAATTCTCAATTTTGAATTGAAAAACTGGTAGGGTTTTCCTGTCTGCCTCTCTTAGTGCTCGCTCGCTCTCAAGGAAGTCACTCACACATAGCCCAGTAAAATACTTGCCCTCTGTGGAGAAATAAATTATTCACAGCTGGTAACAAGGAAAAATTAATCCAGCTATTTATTTGTAAGGAAACGACCAGACTCCGAGTCCCCTACTGTGGGCAGATAGGGCAGCAGCATCTCCCTTCCCTGGTAAGGGTTTTTTCCTGTCAGTCTCTGTCTCCGTGGACAGAACTTCATCTCAGATTCTTCTTTTTGCTCCCATCCTCGCCATGTATGACTTGGGCTTTAAATTTTTTTTATCCCTGCCCTTTCCCACCTTTATTTATTTGTCAAAGAGAGAGAGCGCACCCCTTCCTTTCTGGGCTGGTTTCCTTCTGGAACCTCTCTCCCCTCCACACCCTCTTTAATCCCTCACGCTGTTTGGCCTCCTTCTACCCTTCTTCTCAACCCTTCTCTTTCTTTGTCTTCCAAGAAGCCCATCCCTGACCTGCATACCTGGGTGATCTAAAAGCACCTGAGGGCAGAGTGCCTCTCTTGTGTGCCTCTTGCTACTTCTCTGATGGTTTTAGTGAGATTTTAGATTTCAGAGACTAATTGTCAACCAGCCTCCCCCCCCCTTTTTAAATACCCCTTATTTGGGGTGCCTGGGTGGCTCAGTGGGTTAAAGCCTCTGCCTTCAGCTCAGGTCATGATCTCAGGGTCCTGGGATCGAGCCCCGCATCGGGCTCTTTGTTCGGCAGGGAGCCTGCTTCCTCCTCTCTCTCTGCCTGCCTCTCTGCCTACTTGTGATCTGTCTCTGCCGAAGAAAGAAATAAAATATTCATTTAAAAAATAAATAAATAAATAAATAAATACCCCTTATTTGCAGGACAGTACTGTCTAGTGCCACATAAACGGATACAACAATATCAGTCAAATAGGTTTGGGCTCTAAATGCATCTGTTCGTGTGTAGATATCTAAGCAAATACACAGGCTCGCACTTGAATTACCCACAGGCGAGCCAAGGGTGCGAATTTTGAGATGGGAGGGGTGGAAGTAGATGGGAAGAAGGGAGAGAAGGCCTTCTCAGTGGGGGGGACAGTAACCATTCCTGTTCCTTAAAGGAGTGCCCTCCTGAACAGAGTTGGCAGTTAATCGCGTGCTCTGGATACAGAAGCAAGTAAGGGCTGGCCCTGTCCACAGCGAACTTTCAGTTTGGTGGGACAGACCAACAGGGAACTGAGGAATAGAAGTAAGTTAGCATACGACTAGGGGATACAGAGCTGAGGTGAACAGAAGGCATACAAGTGGTACTATCTAGCAAGTCACAGAGCTGGGGGGGGGGGGTTACTTCTGATTATAAAAGTTTTTAGTGCTCATAAAGATGCTGAGGAAAAAATTATAGAAAAATGCAGAAGACAAACAAATCACCCATAATCTTGCCATCCAGAGGAAAGCAGAAGATAGTTCTGTTAAAACCCTTGTTTATACAGAGACTTTTTTAGCTTATTATTTTTGGCTTATTATATTTTTTGGCTTATCAGATTAGTTCTAATCTGATAGAGTCAGGTGTTGGGGGTAAATTGAGATCTTCTTAGTAGGTTACTCAGAAATTACAGAGCAAGTCTCCAAATGGGTGCTTGACTGAATATATGGTAAAATAAATGTCACTGCACTCTAATACCATGTACTTATACCTTTTTTATGTATTTGGGCTTAGAGCAGTTTTTGATTTTTTTTTTTTAAGATTTTTATTATTTGTCAAAGAGAGAGAGAGCACAAGCAGAGAGGGAGCAACAGGCAGTGGGAGAAGCAGGCTCCCGGCTGAGCAGGGAGCACTATCCCAGAACCCTGGGATCAAGACCTGAGCCGAAGGCAGACACTTAACTGACTGAACCACCCAGGTGTCCCCTAAAGCAGTTTTTTACCATCCTTCTGAATCCGTTGCTTCGAAATACATTTTCTTAACTGTTTTTTTAAACCACTTTATTGACTTACAGTGCATATACTGTACAATTCACCAATAAAAATTCGGTGGTTTTTAATTCAGTATATCCACAGAGTTGGGCACCTGTTACCACAATCAAGTTTAGAATGTTTTCATCAACCCAGCAAGACACTCTATTCCTTTAACAGGCACAGGCACATCTCATTCCCCTCAAGCCTCGCAGGCTTAGGCAGCTCCATTAATCTACTTTCCTAGCTTTGCCCCTTCTGTATGAATGGAATCATGCAGTAAATACATGGTATTTTGTGACCAGCTGCTTCTTTAGCCTGCTGTTTTCAAGTGTTGTTCATGTCATAGTACTGCTTCATTCCTTTTTTGTTTGTTTAAAGATTATATATATTTCTTAGAGAAAGAGAGAGAGAAAGCATGAGCAGGGGGTGGGGCGGAGGAAGAGGGAGAAGCAGACTCCCCTATGAGCAGGGATCCTGATGCCATGTGAGGTAGATCCTAGGACCCTGGGATCATGACCTGAGCCAAAGGCAGATGCTTAACCTACTGAGCCACTGGCACCCCTGCTTCATTGCTGGTTATGGCTGAACGACACTCCATTGTATGCCTATAGGACGTTCTGTTATCCCGTTGTCAGCTGACGGACCTTGGGGTTGTTTCCACTTTGGGGCTGTTATGAAGAGTGCTACCACACGCATCCACGTCCAAGTGTTTGCGTGCACATACGTTACCAGTATTTATCTTGGTATGCTTAACTAATCTTTGGCATGTTTTTCATTCTCGGATTTCAAAGCACTGTTCTATACATTATTTTTTATTATAAAGGAACATGTGTAAAATTAAGTCAGTTACCTTCTGGTCTTCCCACACCACCCTCTCGTCACCTTGCTCATTCAGCCTGGAAGCTTAAAACCATGCTGCTTCTAACCCCCCAAGACATGTTGAGTTTTTTACCAAATTCAGATCACCTTCCCTTATATGTCTTTGGGTCCTTTCCCATCTGCTCTCTCCCTCTGAGTTAGGTCCTTGTGATCTCTTTGATTCATTCTCTGACCTCCCCATTGGCCTCCCTGGCTCTGTCTTCATCCCCTCTGAGTGACTCAGGAAACCTCTGCCATAATCAATCTTTCTAAAACACTGCTTCTGTTTGCTGTCCGTTGGAGTCAGGCAGACCAGCTCTGCCACTCACTGAGCAGAGCTTCCTTGATTAAGTTTCTTTACTTCGCATCTGTAAAAGACAGTCAGTCAGACTATCTCCCAACATTTTAGTAAAGATTAAATGATTGTCTTGAGCTTTTGTCTCCCAAAGTAACATGAGATAAACTTCTTTATTTCAAGATCCCACGTTTGTATCTCATGTCTCCCACAGAAGCAAGGATCATTATGGTAGTTTGTTATATATATATACATACATACACAAACACACATATACATATATATTTATAGATATTATAAATTTATATTTTATATATTTGTATTAAAATGTGTAACTGAAATATATGTATATTATATAGTAAGACCATATATTATATAATATTTATATTTAATATATATTTGGGGGGAAGGGTTATCTCCCAGCATCTAATGCAGTCTTGTGTGCTTAGTGGGTGATCACTCAATTAGTGTTTACGAAGCAAATCAGTTAATTGATTTTCTGCTTAATCTGATTATTTGAATAGGTGGTAATTGTAAAGTGATAAGTTAACATTTTTAATTTAACAGATAACGGCTCTCTCTATACCTGAACACAGGAGCAAGCGTAAAATAGTAAGCAATATATTTCCAAAGGTCATGTTATGGACATGGAAAATCCCTCTGCCAGCTTTGTGCAGTGGCAGTATAGTAGCCAATGAGGTTTATCTGAGGCACGATTATTACTAATTGAAAATTCCTCTGCTAATCAAGAAAGATAGCAGCTACAGCACAACTGCAGGTCAAATGCAGGTTACTGAGGTGTTCTATAGGGTGATCCATGACTTCCTCGTCTTTTTAGTACAATGAAAGTACTGTAACTGAACGAAACCTTTCATCTTCCCTTCTGCATGAATCATTTCCTTCCCATAACAGACATATTAGCATACACGTCTCATCTGCTAGAAAACATACCCTACTTCTAAATGTTTTCCACTGTTTATTGAGCTTATGAATGATAGTTACATGTTCTTTTAGTTTGTTTAAAAAGGCATGTGATCTGAAACTTGATGTTCTTTGTCATTTGACCCAAGAAAAATCACTTCATGCTTAAAAAAGATGCGGTGAGTGTTGCTAAAACTACGTACAGAGGAAGAAATGATCTTGCCAATTCCAAGTCAATCAAACCTTATTTGAAAACCTGACATTCATTCTTTTTTTTTTTTTTTTAAGATTTTATTTATTTATTTGTCAGAGAGAGATCACAAGTAGACGGAGAGGCAGGCAGAGAGAGAGAGAGAGAGGGAAGCAGGCTCCCTGCTGAGCAGAGAGCCCGATGCGGGACTCGATCCCAGGACCCTGAGACCATGACCTGAGCCGAAGGCAGTGGCCTAACCCACTGAGCCACCCAGGCGCCCACATTCATTCTTTGTTTTCCTGATGGTAAAGGTATAAGAGTTGGAACAAAGTAGAGAATAGTGACCCCAGAGGAGGAATTATTAGCCTTTACTATGATTTGGGCTTCCACTGTGTGGTGACAAGTGTTCCTTTCCTTTCTTATTCACTATGTGAAACACTTTGTTGTCATTTGTGTATAGCAGTGGCCAGGAACAAGAGAGATGTCTACCATGTATGAGTGTGAGAAAGTATTTGTGTGTTTAGTTGCCACTTACTGTAGGTATAACCTACAGTCCTATAACCTGGACATTTTACAGATAAAGCAAATAAGCTTCAAAGAGGCTAAGTGACTTTCCTAAGATCATTCAGAGAGAAATGACTGAGTAGCGATTCACACCTAGGACAGTTCATCACCAAAGCCTATGCCCTTTCCCCGGTTGACAAATACCTGGAAAAATCAACATGTGGGGGGGATGGGAGTGGTGTGCATTAAGGGCTGAAATTCACAAAAAGCTTTGGGAAAAATCCTTGCTACAGAAAACCCCAGGAACCATTTTGTTGTGGCATGCAGCACCTATGGTCATATGAGAAGAAAATTTACTTTGCTCTGGTTTGAAATGAATGCAATTAGTCATTGTATTTTGCAATAATCCCCTTTTAGTTGAAAAAAATGCTTATATTTATAAATTAAAATTTATTGTTTGTAGTAAGTTTATCTTATCAGCATTAACTATTATCAAGCATAATAGTGAAGAAAGGTATTTGAAGAAAATACTTGGAAATAACCTAAAATTCTCTTTCATAAAAACATAACAATGTTCAGTTTCAGATATTTTCCCCCAAATATTATTTATCTTGTCAAATAAATTGACTTCAAAGAGTAGAATGGCCAAGTCTTCCAGTAGGGTCCAGTTCTGTTTATGTGGGAATTTGAAATAGAAAAGAAGTTGAGGGCCATGAGAGATGGGAGGAGGCTTATGCAAAAGAAGCTCATCATCCCAAGAAGTGAGTGTGGAGAAAATCAGAGGAAAAAGGAGGATCATAGCTCAGGTGAAGAGAAAGGAAATGTATAAAATTAGAAATGGATCCGTGAAATGTAGATTGAACAAAAGACTTTTACCGATAATGTTTGTGCACCGTTACCCAAACATTTGGTTAAATTACTGAAAGAAGTCACCTGAAGTAATTAATTAATTATAGTTTTTGATATAGTAAAATACATAAAAGTTACTGTCCTTCAGTAATGCCGTGTATAATAAAGGGATTTTTTAGTCTATTAATCCAATAAAATAATTGCACAGTTTTTATTTGGGGATGTTCTTGGTAGGTATAATCTTTCCCATTTTGCTAGTTAACCTCTCCTCCCCCAAAATTTATATATAAAAAAGAAGTGTTTTTTAAAAAATATAAAACCAGGCTTCAGATTTACTGCTTTCAGTAGAATATCTCTTTTGTTAATTTTATTTTTAAGTAATTAGTTTAAAAGAATTAGTAAGGGGTGCCTGGGTGGCTCAGTGGGTTAAGCCGCTGCCTTCGGCTCAGGTCATGATCTCAGCGTCCTGGGATCGAGTCCCGCATCGGGCTCGCTGCTCAGCAGGGAGCCTGCTTCCTCCTCTCTCTCTGCCTGCCTCTCTGCCTACTTGTGATCTCTCTCTATCAAATAAATAAATAAAATCTTTAAAATAAAAAAAATTAAAAAAATAAAAGAATTAGTAAGTATGTCACCTGGGACAGGAGGCTTCTAGGATAGCTTAGTGGTTCCTCTCCCTGCAGTGACTGAAAAATGTATGACTTTTTCATTTTATGAGCCTCTGTCTCATGATACAGAGTAAAATATTCCCTCATATCTTCAGTCATCGTGAAGGGCCCATATAAATATGCCCTGAGATTTCCAGGAAAGGTAGGTGTTTAGGCAGTAGGAAGAAACAGAGTTCAGAGTTATTTGGGACCTCCTCACATTGTCTCTGTCTGGCCATCTCTAGTTCAGCTGTCTTTCATTCTTTCTGTGTCTTGCTCTCCCCCATGTTGGTCCTTCAGCCTTCTATTTCCTTCCAGCTCGGCCTTATGTCATGGTAATAAAGAACCAGCCAAGTTTGACTCATGTATGTGTGTGTTTTAGCTGAATCATTCCTACAATTATAAAATTATTCAAGGCAGTAAAATTAAACTCTCCCTTGCCACTAAATCAAAGAATATAGTCAAAGATGTCCATCATTGTCCACCTGAAATATGCCATAAATTACATGAGTTGAAGAGTATTTAACTCAGCCTATCTGAGGAAGGAAGAAATAGCAAAGTAACCTTAGTAAAAATACAGTCCTCAGCACCTAGTGCATCCAGGTCACAGACCTGATACAGCCAAGACTTTTGACCACAGAGCCTTATTTAAAGACAAATTGTATCATAGAATTGAGACAATCTTATTCTTACATTTTGGGATTCCACTATAGCACCCCAAAGAGGTAATCATGATGAAAGCTTTCATCTTTCCTCTAAATCCATTGTCAATTCTGCATGTGTCTAATGAACATAGCATCTTCTATCACATACAAACTTAAACTTTCTCAGCCCCAAACTGAATGGATGGTCCTAAGAATTTGATCACATTCATGACCACCTTTTGGTCAACTAAGAGTACCAGTTCCAGGTAGACTTGCCCTCCACCTTCATGTGGCTCATTGCCATTACCTTGTGACTGTGTCTTTGCACCCAACTGTTTTAGAGGAGTTAACTGCATACGGTCAGGATGTAGTGGTTCTATATAACTCAAGCCAATCCATATCCATCATCAAGCCCAATTAATAGACCTCACAGTCCCATGTCAGCTCTTCCTATGTGGCAAAAGTCATTCTGAGCCATACAGTGAATTGTTGCTTTGGAGTTTCTAGTATTCCCCACAGAAGGTCACAGAGAAGTGGTTAGGATTCAGACCTTTCTGCTTCTTGCACTCATGAAAGCAGGCCAAACTCATGAGCGAGTTCTAACTCAAGGATGTAAACGCACATTTCATTGTGTGTGGCCAGGTCCAGCCAAGAGAGACAAGACTTCAGGCTTTGGAAGTATGGTGGACTACATGATCTGAAAGCCCTCTGCTAAAACATAGCAAATGTAAGATAAAATATAGCAATCATTTGCTTCAGTGCATAGTGGAGCTAGCAAAAATGTTACAATATTGCCAAGGGAGAAAAACAAAAAGGGAGCCACAAAGCAAACCAGTGAGAGCATGAGCCCCACCAGAGCTGAGCTTCAGGCTGGGGTCCCAGAACCCACCTCAGGAAAGAGGAGGGCTAGTGCTTCTGCCTGGAAACAAATCCACTCAAGGTAGCCTGCCTTGTTTGTGTCCCAATAGCCATGGCCAGTTTCTTTTAAGGGGCTCCATGATCCTGTGGGTACCAGCCTTCTTCACGCAAGGTGAGGGGCTTGCTATGTTTACAAAGCTGCCTCATCAGCTCCTCCGATTAAAGGCGTGTCCTCGGTTCCCTCTGTGCCTGCTGACCCAGCGTGCCCATCCGTCAAGCCATCCAAGATACGTGTGATACATGCGACACAAAGAGGGGTTGTTTGTGTTTGTCCAAACCTCAGAATGCTGGTCATACGTAGTTTTGTAATTTTATACCTTAATACTAAGGAAACAGGAGTGTGAAAAGAAAGGACACTGTTGTTTCTGTGCAAGCCAAGTTCTGTGCTTTGGAAAGGAAAAGAAAAATGGTGTTATCCATTAAGATGGGAGCAAAACAGTTGTAAAACAGTTGCACTGGGGGAAGAATGTAAAAATCTAGAAGGGCCTAACACTGTGTGTCGACTATACCAGAATTAAAATCAAAAACCTAATTAAGGGGCATCTAGCTGACTCAGTCAGTTGAGTATGCAACTCTTGATCTCAGGGCTGTAAACTCGAGCCCTGTGTTGGGTATAGAAATTCCTTAAAAATAAAATCTTCAAAAAAACCCAAAACTTAAATTTAAAAAATTTAGAAAGGCCATAATACAGAAAGTATATGGAAAGAATAGAGAACTTCCATCAGTCTGGTGATTTGCTTTGTTCCTTGTTAGAGCAGGGGAAGAATTTAAAGACACTTGGACATTGGCAAAGCAGTCCAAGTACAGAAGACCATAGGCACCTGCTTGCGAGACGCCGGGTTCTCTATAAAGTGCTCTTCACACTGTCTCTGCACTGTTTCACCCCAGAGGCTCAGCTGTAGGGGCTGTCTGTGAGTGTGGAGAACACTAGTAACCAAAAGAAACGTATTACAATATAATGATGAAGCAGATAGGCTTTGGGGCAAGGCGGACCTGGTTTGAATTTTAAGTCGGCATTTTATTTGTCCTTCACTAAGTCATGAAACACCTCCAATCCTATATGCTCATCAGAAAATAGGGGTGATAATAATACTACCTTCCCCCTGAAATTTTTGTGAGAATTAAATGAGATAATGTTTGGGAAGCACATGGCATCACGTCAGGTTCAACATTAGTGTTCTAGAAATAACAGCTGTTAAGACTCCATTGTTTGGCTTTTCTAAAATTGATATATAATATTTATACTTATAATTGATACATAACATTTTAAAAACATGGTTTCTGGTCATAGGCTACAGACATTTTTTAAAGCACATTATTGTTGAAAAATATCGGTCAGTCATTGAGCAGGGGATTAGGAAACATTTCCACATGTGCCATAGGAATATATTAAATAAAATATTTATTAACCAAGCACTAGGCCAAAGATTAGGGCAAAGCACTAGGTAAAGCACAAGGCCAAAGGCTAAGGGCAATTAGAGAAAGAGAAATTCTTGCCCTCCAGGGGTATTGATCCACTTGGGAAAATGCCAAAAACATCACCAAGTGAGCTCATTTAATTACCAGTTAAATGTTCAATGTAGACACTGAGGGCTGTGTGTTCATGGTCGCCTCTGAAGCCCGGAGTGATGGCTAAGTTCCGTAATGCTGTGAGAAAGGAAGGTGACAAAATTAGAAAAATGGGTCCTGAGGTCATGTCACACTGCAGGATCAGGACCCGTAGAGAGAGAGGTTCGCCCTGAGGAAGTCCTGCGATAGCAGAGAGGTGAGGAAAGGGTGCTCAAAGAAGTTTCCAAGTTTCCTAGAAGTTTCCAAGGTTCCAAGAAGCCCACGTTACCCCACGCTCCAGACCAGAACAGTGATGTGTTCTACACTATCGGGAAGTTGGGTAGGGCTTTGAAACCGAGGCCTGTATCTCCCCAAAGGCACTGCCGTTGCAGTGAGTGTGAATAGAATGCCCACCATGGTGATAAAACCGGGGAGTCAGGGACCCGCAAATACTGATGAGAGATCCTTACCGTGAAGTGAAATGCAAGAAAAACCTTCACTGTCCAAAGGAGAGGTGTCTCGCTTCTTTACACCTTCCTCACCCTTGAAGAATGTTTTTGCTTCCTGTGACCAGTGGTATCATGACCAATATGACTGAATGGTAACTTGAGAAAATTCTCTGTTTAATATGTATCTTTATTCTTGTAGGCCTCTTTTTCGGGGAAGTTCGGATGTCGATCAGCTTGGAAAAATCTTGGAGTAAGTAGTAACTGTAAATTTACATCAACATCCGTAGCCTTAAAGCAATCGCAGTGCCTTTCGTCTGACATTCATAATAAACGTTTATCTCTTGTCTTTCCTTCCCCACACTGCCCCCTCAGTTGGTCTTACTATTTGTGTGGTGAGTGGGGACATGGCAGACATGCTGTTTTACGCAGAGCCCATCATGATGTATGGCCTAACATAGAAGCTCTGGAAGGTTCTATGTTGCTCCTGTCAATCTTTTCCAGGATCCTCCTTCTCCACTTGACTGAGCTCCATTTCTTGTGTTCAGATGTATTGTCTGCTTGAGGCCATTTCACGTGCATCCACCATCTGAGGTGAGGTGCTTGGTTGCCTGGTAACCCATCCTTGCCCTCTGGGCCTCCTGTCCCCATTGAGTATCCCCATTGAGTCATCTAGATTGGTTTTGCATTGTTTTGTTTCGGTTGGTTGGTAAGCTCCGCAAGCCATTTTTCTTTGGAGCACCGACACAGAAAATGAGACTTCCAGGTTCTAACCGTATGTTTGTGGCTAAATTCTGTGCAATCTTGAGAAAGTCATTTAAAATGCTGTGTAAAGTGTATACACGATGCCTGGTACATAGTGAATGCTTTTAAAACGGTTGCTGTGGTTATAATTCATCATTAATTGTTTAACCTTTTTGTTCGTTAACTTCTTCACCTGAATAATGAAACTTTGGATGTAAATTCTAAGATCCTTTCTTGCACTCAAATTCTTTGGATCTAATTGTTACTTGGCTCAATGATTTGCAGAGTTCTATTCATGTCTACATGTTTGTGCCTGTGGGAGTATGGATGCTTTCATGTTTCTAGAATGTTAAGAAGGGGCTTTTCCTCTCAGAAAGCATGAAGTATGTGCACTTCTCAAGCCCCATCAGAATCAGGGTGAAGTAAGAAAAAAAAAGTGGGAGTTCCAGAGCCAGAAGTAGCCCCCCCCCCCCATCATTGGTCTGTAACATTTTTGTAGGAATTTCAGTGATCTTTATGAAATTTTCAGTCCATAAAACTGGTGAAAAATACCCGTAAAGAAACTAATTATATGTTAATGCTATCCCCCGGAGCATGACTGCTTAAAACAGTTAGAATAAACCTGGAACTTCAATTTGTTCTTCTAGTGACTGGAAAGCTCCACTAGACTTATGATGCCAGTCCACTGCTGATTCACACCCCATGGCTTTAAGGCCTGAAACATATTTGTTGGTGTTACTGTGTGGGGGCTTCCCTGGCCCAGGGTTGCTGCCAAGACTCCTGCGCCTCCCCCTCCTCCTCCTCCGGGTCACCTTCCTCCCGCTCCTCCCCCTCCTCCTCCTGCCACTTCATAAGATGGACAGATTCAGGACAAAACTCATGTTCTCTCTTCTTCTGGATGTCAGCTTCTGTGCTCATAAAGTGATGAACCCCACTCTAGTCTTCCGCATCACTGTTGAATGTAGCTTGTGTGCAGTGAGAACTTGAAGCAGGAACCGGGAAAGTCAGACACACCAGTGACTCTGTTAAAAGGAAAAGTGATCTTGACAGCACCCAGCTTGCCAGACCTTAAACCCGTCACCGCCTTTCCCTTATGGACATCACCTGGGCGTTCTGTCCACCTCTAGCTCTGGGCTCTGTGGACTTGTTAGCCTTGTTAGTGCCCCTTCATATTTGAAGCCAGGGAGATGGACCCGAAAGAACTTCTGACAAACATGTTTGACCTTGCACCCAAGGGAAAGCCAGTCCCCGCTGCGGCAAAGGCCTGAGACCCTAGGTTTCCAGCAAATAAGAAGCTGTGAAGTTCTGTAGGCCTTATGCCTTCAGCATTTCCTTCTTGGTTTCTAGCACTGTTTGCTGAGATTATGTTCTGTTTACTCTGCATTTGTTACTTTGGCATAAAGAAAAGGGACAATGCTGCACCCTAGTGTCATTTCTAAAGGACTTGAAAAATGATTTCTGTCCCTTCTGCCATTTATAGATTTTGTGCTGTCAGTCTTTATAGTACAAATGTCAACTTTTAAGGCTTATATTCAGCTGTCCAAATACTGAAATTTGATGCAAGCACTTTTTAATGGACCTATCAGAGTCTCAGAACATTCGTATATGGGCCATTAGAGTTCATACTCTGTATTAAAGAGATTTTTTTTTTTTTTAGGAAAGCCACATTTACATTCTCTTACAGGGAGAACTGTTTCTGCATTTAGAAAGATTTATACTTCAAAGAACAGCAAGTACTTTGAAAGTGAAACTGAATGCTGTTAGCTCGTGACATTTTAGAGCATTCTTTAGAGCAGAGTCATAGTTAAATGGAAACAAAATATTGGCTTTGGAATAAGGAGAGCTGGGTTCCCTCCCATTCCTGATCTGTGGCTGAACTTTCACTGTGTGATTGATAAATTTCACTCATCCCTTCCTTTCCACATCTATAAAAAGGAAGTAATAATGACCTTTGTGTCTCAGGAGGTCATTATAGGATCAGAGGAGGCAACAGATTTAGAAATACTTTTGAAAGTTATTATATAGCTAGCTAGCTAGACATGTAACCACACATACATGTACACACAGAGGCACTCTGCTTTGCTCTTGGCCTACAGCTGCTCATACTACCCAGTTTATTTCAATATATTTGAAAAGATTTTAAATTATTACTAAGAATTTTTATAATTGATTTCTAGATGATTGGCGATGATATGCAAAAAATATATAAAAATAGCTGAAAGGCTAAAAATGAAGCAAATAAAGTTCTTTCATAAGCAATCTCTTCTTCCTCTACCTATCCCATTCTTTCCAAGCATATATATATATATATATATATATATATATATATATATATATATACATAATTAATAGTGGTATCTTTTTTCTTTCTATTCTTACTCTAGATCTTGCTATTAAGCAAATTTGTGTATTGCCCAAGTTGTCATTTCCCTTCACTTGTTCTGGTAGCTGTGTCCATGAGTCTGTCTTTATTTGCTTCAACACTGTAGCTCTCCCAGCATGTCCAACAGAGGTAGGATTACAGTGTCTTTTCCCGGGCACCTAGTGACAGGTGCAATTACAATACAGGTGTCTGCTCTTCCTAGATGAGGTCTATAACCTGGGCTGTGTTGAGGGAAGGCAGGGGGAAAGAGAGCCTTACAGAGAGCCTGTGATATTCACAGCCACATCTTCCTGAAACCTGGAAATCCATTCAGGAGGACCTATCTTCTCGACCTTTGTCCCAGTGAGTGCAGGCCAAGGAGAGGGCTCTGATGCAGGCTGGCACCATTTCTAACTGTAGTTAAAATAATTTGGTCAGGGGCATCTGGCTGGCTCAGTTGGTAGAGCATGCAACTCTTGATCTCAGGGTTGTAAGTTCGAGCCCCACATGGGGTGTAGAGATTACTTAAAAATAAAAGCTTAGGGACGCCTGGGTGGCTCAGTTGGTTAAGCAGCTGCCTTCGACTCAGTTCATGGTCCCAGCATCCTGGGATCGAGTCCCACATCGGGCTCCTTGCTCAGCAGGGAGCCTGCTTCTCCCTCTGTCTCTGACTGCCATTCTGTCTGCCTGTGCTCGCTCTCTCCCTCTCTCTCTGATAAATAAGTAAAATCTTTAAAATAAAAAAAATAAAAGCTTAAAAAAAAAAGTGTGGTCAATTTGAATAGCCGTATATTCTGTCCACTACACTATAACTTCTCAGTTTGGAGTTAGAGTCTATAAGTGAGATACCTAAGTTCTTGCACCCCCTGATTTCCCTTGTTCAAACCTAATTACTATCTATACATAGACTTTATTTTTTTTTAAGATTTTATTTATTTATTTGAGAGAGAGTGAAAGTCAGAGAGATCACAGAGGGAGAGGGAGAAGCAGACTTGCCAATGAGGAGGGAGCTCGACTCAGGGCTGGATCCCAGGACCCTGAGATCATGACCTGAGCCAAAGGCAAACGTTCAACCAAGTGACTTACCCAGGCACCCCTATATACATACACTTTAAATAATATCTCCATGGTGCAGGGGCACGTGGGTGGCTCAGTCCGTTGAGCATCCCACTCTTGGTTTCCGGTGGGTCGTGATCTTGGAGTGGTGGATGTGGCCCCCTTTGTCCCCCATCAGGCTCTGTGCTAAACATGGACTCTGCTTGTCACCGCCCCCCAATTCACGTGAGCTATCTCTTTCAAATAAGTAAATAAAATCTTCTTTTTAAAAAATCTCCATAGTGTATAAGTTGTATAAAGCCACTGACCTAATAACATTTCTGAAGAACCTCAAGTCACATATCAATAGAACTCAATAGTTTGTATTTTTAGTGTGGTAGTGATACATTGTGCATTTTAGATTAATAACATTATTTGCCTCTTACAATAATAATAATGGGTGGGGCATCTGGATGCCTCATTTGGTTGGGCATCTGCCTTCATCTCAGGTTATGATCTTGGAGTCCTGGGATCCGGCCCCATGTCGGGCTCCTTGCTCATTGGGGGATTCTGCTTCTCCTTCTTCCACTGCCCCTCCCCTCTCTCATGCTCGCTCTCTCTGTCTCAAATCAGTAAAATCTTTAAAATAATAATGGGTAATGTATTGATATTGACAAGTACTGTGTGTCAGGCACTGTGCTATGCATTTCATATAAATTATCACTGTAAATTATGATTGTTAATAAATAAGGAAGGCTATGAGGCTCACAGAAGTTAAGTAATTTGTCCTTATCTGCCAATTAGTGAAACCCAGAATTTGAACCCAATTCTGCCTTTTCCAAAACCTATGCTTTTTTTTTTAATTTATTTTTCGTATTTAAATATAGTTGACATACAATGCCTGTACTGTTTCTGTATCACTTGACCCTCTCTCCATGTTTCTGACCCCAGAATAATTTTGGGGGGAAACATAAATGATATTGCCTTTATTTATTGCTTGCTCACTTTGGAATACCATAAAATAGTTTTGTAGGGGCGCCTGGGTGGCTCAGTCAGTTAATCATCCGGCTCTTGATTTTGGCTCAGGTCATGATCTCAAGGTTGCGAAACCAAGCCCTGTGTCAGGCTGTGCTCAGCCCAGAGTCTGCTTGTCTCTCTCCCTCTGTTCCTCCCCCCACTTGCTCGCTTGCTCTCTAAAATAAATAAATAAAATCTTTTAAAACACAAAAATTACTTATTTTTAATATAAAATATATATAAACTAAATTAATTTGATTTGAAATTAAATGATAAAATAGTGTTTGCCTAGCACAGGATTAGCATACCTTTTTAGCCTCTTTTTGGTCTGATTCTGACGTATGTAATTACTGTTTGGAGAATTATTCTTTAGCCCAAAGTGCAACCAAATTTATTTGTTAATGAGTCATGCTCGATGAGCATCATAAAAGCATGTCAATATGATCAGAATACAAAAAGCAGTCTTGGGCATAAAGGAAAATAATGCCTGTGTGGGCCTGCTACTCTGTCAGTATGTCAGGACTTACTGGTAATAATACTGTTTTCTCTTTCCGCATCCCCTCATACGTTTACTATGTGCCACCAGAGGATTCTCTTACCGCTTCCGGTGAATTTTACAATGCTCCTGTGAGACGGCCCTCTACTCTGTGATCTCTGTATCGCAGTAGGACAGAGATGACCGACTGGCCAGTAACATCAGTGAGGGGCCCCCAGTATGCTGTGTACCCCATGCCTGCCTCTCAGACTTCACCATCATCTGGATTTCGATGGGGAAATAGCTTCAGCATGGCAGCTAATGATGCTAACGTTCACACCTGGTTCTTTTGTAGCGTAATTGGACTCCCAGGAGAAGAAGACTGGCCTAGAGATGTCGCCCTTCCCAGGCAGGCATTTCACGCAAAAGCTCCTCAGCCGATTGAGAAGTTTGTAACAGATATTGATGAACAAGGCAAAGACCTACTTCTGGTAAGTTCACCAGAGTCGGTCTATATGGTGCTGTTGAGGGACGTAACCTGTCCGCCAGGTGGTCCCCGGGGAGGTGGACGCAGCATTTGGCATCACATACCATAACCGCATAGAGCAAGAGGCCACAACCTCTCTTCAGCTTTCATTCCCACATCTGCGGGAGCTGGTGGCCTCTGACTCTGGAATACCTTCGCTTCCTGCAGAAAGAGAAAGAGTCTGATCCACACGCTTTCAGTTGGTCGTCTTTCAATGTTCATTTGAACGCAGCCACAGAAGCCTCTCGATTGATCTAGACACACGCTTTCCATAGGCAGTGAAGGTGGCGTGCAGGTAGAAAGTACCTCACCGAACATAAGGACTCGTGTTCTGTTTGAGACTCAGACTTGTAATACTTGGCCTTCCACATCCTTCCCTACACTCAGGGGACAGACCAAAGGTAGAGGAGTGGACCTGTTGAGCTACCCTTGGTGTTCAGAACCCAGTGAGTAATGAGTGTATCCTTTCCCTACTACTGACAACCTTTGATATCTCACCAAGAAAGTGCTCCTGGACCTGGAGGCACCAGGGCTCCGTTCTGCCGAAACAGTCTACATTTCCGACGCAGACCAACAAGTCTGTAGGCTGTGGTAGAAATGTTCTTCTTTAGCTCTTCGTGGACACAGCCATTCATGGGTATGTTCGCAGAGCCATGGGGTCTCCCAGCGAAAGCCCTAATTCCATCTTCACCTGATGGTGGCTCGTTTTCCGGCTTACTCAGATTCCCTGCGCCGCCACGATACGGAGGACGGCTTTATTCCCTAAGACACTCACTAAGGACTTTGACTCAGATCCTTGGAAATCAGTTATTATCATTAGAAAGGAGAATATAGTCTCCTGTACAGAGGCTCACTGTGCCGACACACTTGCTGACTCACCTGCTGTTCAGGAAAATTTTTCCCGGGTTTCAGATAACAGACAAGTACTTGCATTACCTTAGGAAAAGGGGGTTTGATGGAATGTTTCATGTGGCCTGGCAGTGGAAAGCCACCCGGAGTGTGAATGCTCTCATCACCGGGTGTCTGCTTGTCTCTGCCCCGCAGGCCTTTTCTCCCCCTCGCTGCCTCTTTTCGGTAGTACTTTCTGCCCCCCTTAGCTGTGCCGGGCCCTTTGACTTCAGAACTTCAGCCAACTCATGGATGCTTTGAGCTCTAACCTCCACTGCTCACATTTGTTCTGTTAGTATTTCCTACATCGGATTCCTAAAAGGAAGAATGTGGCCAACACACCTCACCTTTTTGGCCAAGCCATGATAAGAGTTGCTGCCTAGAGCCCAGTCACCATTCCTGGTCCAGTCAGCTGTGCCAGGAAGGGACGATGTGTTTAAAAAAAAAAAAAAACGGCCGCCATGGGCTTTCCTTTTCAGCAAGAACTTTGAATGGAATGCTCCTCTTAGAAGATTCTGGACACAGAATCACAATGATAGCCAATTTTAGTAGTGAAGCATCCCACTCCTTTAGCTACTGGGATACCCAGAGACGGCTCAGGGTATCTGTTAATTACAACATCAGGAGGAATCACCTTAAAATGTAAAGATAGCAGACAATGCCCCAGGCTCATTCAGTGTCTCCCACTAGTGGTGACTTTCCAAGTCATACAACACAACGCGTGCTCAACTAGAGAAGTAGCAGACAGAGAAGAAAAAGGCACAAAGAGACTACCAGAGACACAAAGCAGAGGGTGACAGTGTCAGCAGAGATTAGAAAAAACAAAGGAACAAGAAGCAGCCCCAGTGACATCAGGACTAGAAGAAGCATAAGGATAAAACATAATAATTCACGGGCATTCCAGGAGAGGACAGCCCAGGACCTCAAAGCTTAGAACCCCTGAAAGATCTTACTGTTTCCTGCTAGAGGGACACAGGGGAGGACTATGGAGCAGAAGAAAGAGAGCCGTCCAGTACCAGAGAAGCAGCTGAAACCCCAGCCATATTTGTTGCCTCTTTTCAAAGTGATTTAGTAAAGATGAAAGAGGGAAAGGTATTTCCGAAAGTTGTTTCATTTAAGAAACAGCATTTGAGTTTTAGCACTCTGAGAATTGTCCTTTATTTTATTTGAAAACAAGGCTGACACTCTAGTGTCTCAGCCGTGTACGGATGGATGTCTACCTTGGTGTTTACAAATGTTCTCACACATGTAAGTCGTGCACAGTCATAAGACCATTCAGGGGGATGATTATTTTTAACATCCAAAGCCTACCCATCTTTATAAGTTTTGTCCCCTTCATCGTAGTTAACTTGAGAGGCTGGGTACTTATTCCAAGTATGAAGTTCTTGCTAAAAAAAGTTTCTGCTGTCGAACTGTTTTCAGAGTCTTGAGGCACATACTAGGAGACAAGGGATTTCCTTGGATTAGTATGCTTTTGCTGCATAACGTACAACCCAAAAATCTCCCTGGCATACAGCAGTAAGCATTTATTTCTTGCTCACGGGTCTGCAGGTTGGCAGAGACCACTGTGCTGCGGCCTGTGAGTCAAGGACAAGTGTTCTCCGTGTGTCCCATTCTGGGCCCCAGAACAAGAGGCCCTTTGGGTCCCTGGGGCATGTTTTTCTCATAATAGAAGGTGGATGCTCCCAGAAGGGCAAGCAGAAACACATGATGGCCCCAATGGCCTAGGCTTGGAAGGCACCCTGCTGCTTCTGTCCACGTTCCATTGGCCAAAGTAAGTTACATGGCCAAGGCCAACTCTAATAGAAGAAAGAATATTTCTTCCGTGAAGGGAGGGGTGGGAAGGAGGAGGATACATGTTGAAAAATGATCCAGTCCATCACAGTAGTCAATTCTTGACTAAATAGCAGTTCTGGAAGTTCATTTTATCAGTTATTTGGCAAGTAAATTAGATTTTCTTGGAGAAACAAGATTCTTACACAAGACTTTGAATTAATTCTCAAGTCATCTAATTTCTCTGTTGAGGTAGAACACTGATGGGACTTAGCCACCATGTCTATCAATGTTTCTGTAGGATTTAAGTATTAAGACTTCCAATTTGGGGCACCTGGGTGGCTCGGTCAGTTGAGCGTCCTGCCTTCGGCTCAGGTCATGATTCCAGGGTCCTGGGATGGAGCCCCAAAATGGGCTCACTACTTGGCAGGGAGTCTGCCTCTCCCTCTCCTTCTGCCCCTCCCAGACCATTGAGCGCAGGTGTGTGGGTGCGCGCTCTCTCTCTGTGTCTCTCCCTCCCTCTCAAATAAATAAATAAAATCGTTAAAAAAAGAAAGAGACTTCCAACCTGAGATTCTCACACACTCACATTAGGCTAAGGAGTTCTCCTCTCCACCCTCTTCCCAGCTCTAAGCCCATCAGGATAGCTGTGGGAATGGGCTTCCTCCCTCACAGTCCTCTAGGGACATGTCTCTCTATCTTGAACATGTTCCCACAACTTTTTTTTTCTTTGTCCCTCTGTCCTGGGGATTAAACTGGCTGCTTCCTTTTCTAATGTCACTACCTAATTTTCTCCTTCCTGGACTCTGGGGAAGACAAAACTCAGGCTCAAGGATTTTGCCCCTGCTCTACTGTCATGAGGGAATCCAGCCCATGTAAAACTTCTCTTAGATGTTTATTGCTATTAGAGACAGTAGGACCATTCTAGCAATAAACTCCTTCCTCTGCTTGCCCTTTGGCGCTTTTGTTTTCGGGAGTCGTTGTGAGAAACCGCCATCCACGGACTGGTGGGGAGCCGAGCTTAATTAAGATTTCAGGAGACCCAAAAATTTGCCTGGAATTATATATAGAATTTTCCAGGTCAGTAGTGTTCAACAGAATGTTAGAGAGAGTCCTAATCTAGTCAGGACCTGACTGAGATTCTGAGCTCCTCGAGAGCAAAAACCCAGGTTAAATGGACAAGGTCAGCGTAACCATGGTAATGTGAAGTCTTTAGATGACAGATAGGACTGAAACTGATAGACATTTCAGGTCCCCAGCTCACTGCAGTGTGCACTGCATTACACGGATGGGGAAGCCAGTAGGGTTTTTCTGCTCCTTGTGTGTCCCGGGTGATGGGTGGGTCTGACTCATCCTTCACTAGTGCTGGCCACCTGCTAGGTACTGTGGAGGTGTTGGTGGAAAGACAGGAAGAGGATTTGAAGGACACCCAGGATTGGAGTGGAAATGGAGCTGAGGTTAGGGAAGCGCTCCGCCTGCTTGATGGTGAATCGGCAGTTGGGGAGTAGAGATTGCTGCTCCAGAGGTTGGCGTTCCCCGGCTTTGACCTTCTGCCTGCACTTGGGCTGACAGCCCGGAATAGAGTTCAGTACCAGAACTGAACCTGGAGGGTGGTCCAGCCCTGGGGCAGAGTCCGTGGCTGGCTGGTGGATTGAGAAAAGTTGGTCCTAGGTGTTGGCCCTTACTCGCCCCCTCCGTAATAGAGAACATCTTTATTTCCTGGTTTAAAATGTATTTCCTTTTTTGTTTCTTCTGTTGTTGGTTTGGTTTAGTTTTGATTATAGAAATATGTCAGAAACTGTTAATGATTAATTAGCCTTTTACCCCTGAGCAAGGTAACCCCCCTTCCACTCCTGACTCATCAGTAAACCTTGGGGGAGGGTAAAAAGTTTAAAAGCTTAGTCCTGACTGTAGCTAAGTTGGCTAGCATTAGAAAAATCACTATCTAAATAAAGTTGTATACATACTACAATAATAATAGTATATTTTAAAGGATACGGCGTGGGTTGAAGGGAAAGCCTGGGGAGGTAACAGTCCACAGGCAACCTAAAAGCTGTTGCCTTTTCCTGAAGGGCAGTTTATACCTTGAGGTCATATATAAGACGGCTGTATCTATACATTTTGTTTAGTGACCTATTTTTTTTAGTTTTTTTTTTTTTTTTTTTTTTTTTTTTTTTTAAGACTTTATCTGAGAGAGCGCAAAAACAGGAGAGATCACAGAGGGAGAAGGAGAATCAGACTCACCGCTGAGCAGGGAGCCCAATATGGGACTCAATCCCAAAACCCTGAGATCATGACCTGAGCCAAAGGCAGACACTTAAACCAACTGAGCCACCCGGGCACCCCCTTATTTATTTTAGAGAGAGAAAGAGAGAGCGAGCAGGAGCAGGAGGCGGGGGGGGGGGGGGGGGGAGAGAATCCCAAGCAGACTCCCTCCTACACATGAAGTCCAATGAAGGGCTCCGTCTCACCACCGTGAGATCATGACCTAAGCCGAAACCAAGAGTTGTCCGTTCAACCAACTGAGCCCCCCAGGCGCCCTGTAGTGTCCCTTGAAGTAGATGCTCGTTCTCTTTCTAGACACACTTAATTCATGTAGTGAATACATGTGTAACTGTCTAAACATATTATTTAGATGGACATGTTTTACATCAATTGATGATTCTTTCTTTATCACAGAAGTGCTTAACATTCAATCCAGCCAAAAGAATATCAGCCTACAGTGCCCTGTCTCACCCATACTTCCATGACCTGGAGAGACGCAAGGAGAACCTGGACGCCCGTCTGCCACCCAACCAGAACAGCTCAGACATGAACACAGCCTAAGGCCCCCGCCGCTGCCTTGTGCTGATCACCCGGAGAACACCCTTGGTGGCTGATGCCACCCCTCCCTCACCCTGAGTAAGCCCCAGCAGAGCTGCTGAGGATCACTGGCTGGGGACCTTCTAGTTGCCGTCTTCTGGACCGTCTCTGCTTCTCCATGGAAACCGCTTAGTTTACTGTTTTGAAATCATCAATGCAAGAGTGATTGCAGCTTTATGTTCATTCGTTTGTTTGTCTGTCTGTTTGTTTTGAGAACCTGGAAAAATTCCAGAAGAAGAGAAGCTGCTGACCAATTGTGCTGCCATTTCATTTTTCTAACCTTGAATGCTGCCAGTGTGAAGTGAGCAATCCAGGCACAGCTGAGTTATGATGTAATCTCTCTGCAGCTGCCCCAGCCTGATTCGGTACTTTTGAGTGAGAGTGTGTGTGTGCGCGTGCATGTGTGTGTGTGTGTGTGTGTGATTCTTGTTCTCTTAAAGTGTTACTTTCTGTAAACAACAAGAAGAATTGAATTTGAAAGACTCAAAGCGACCTATAAATAACAGGTTTCTGTTGACTACAGGTGATTTATCAGAATGGGCTTCTTGAATTAGAAAGTTGAGCCCATGTCCTCAGAATTTCATGGTCAAAAGCAGTAAGTTTGCTAGCATTAAAAGGTTCACTATCTAGATGAGGTTTTATACACACAACAAAAGGAAAAAAAAAATACTGGTATCTTTTAAGAGACCTGTTTTTTTAAAGCATACATTCTAGTTACTCTTCCAAAAAAGCTGAATTTACTCAGTATAAGTCCATTTTAACTTGTTTTATATGCTTTTATTGTTTATTTTGAAAAATACCCTTATAAGCTTTTTCTTACTTGCTATAGATTTAGGGAGTATACCTCAAATAGGTAAAATTTGTCAAAAAAAAAAATTAGAGAAAGCCTTTATTTCCTGATTTGAAATCTATTTCCTTCTTTGGTTTTGTTGTTACTTTATTTTGCTTTTGATTTTAGGAATTTGTCAGAAACTGTTTGCTGTCTTGGTGTGGAGAATAGTTCTCTCTGACCAGAGACAGGAATACCATTTAAGTTTTCCCTATTACACTGTACATTTTCTACCATGCACTGCCTTGTTTGCAAAGTGTCCATCATATCTATCCCCCAAGACCTCCAATATATAGTACTACCATTACATAACTGATAACAGATTGCCCACACTTTTCACAAACACCTCCTGCTTGCTTGCTTTCAGTGGCCCTTTTGTGAATACTTAGATTCAGATTGTGTTTTGTGGCTCCGATTTCGCGATCCTAACAGGGCCCCCCCAGTAGGTCCTCGTTCTCATGCAATCTTCCTACCTGGCATTCATTGTTGTTATCTAGGCAGTGAGTAGAGGACTGGTTCTTCTCTTATCACCAGCACATAGATTGCTTTAAACAGTTACTTAGTGTTTTACAATTTTTGTAGAATATATTGTCAGAATCAGAGGGAATGTTTTTAACTGTTGTTTAACTGTTGTTTAGAAATCTATATTTACTCTCTAAAATGATCTTTTCTCCATCCCCCAGGCTGTGCTCGTTCCTAGTGCCTTGTGCCTACTCCTCCTCTCTGCAGAGCCAGCCTGACCTGGGCATTGTGAACAGCTTTATTTTTTTCTCTTGCCGTTTTCTCTACTGTTCTTGATGTCCCAGTGTCATCTCTGCCTTATATGTGATTAGTGCTCAAAGACACAGAGATTAAGCATCTTTCTGGAAGTTTAGCTGTCTTTGCTTTCTGACTCGTGATTTGAGTGCGTGCAACAGTTAGACTATGTTTAGAGTTAGGGTTTTCAAAAAATGAACATTGCTTCCCTCAGTAGAAAATGTTCCAGATGATGTTTATATGTTGTCAAGCCTTCCTGAATTCTTCACAGCTCAGTATTTCTATACTACCATCTTGAGCAAGAAAAAAATTAGGAGACTTTTCTCCTGGAAAGCTTTTTTGGGGTGGGAATTACTCTTTTTTAATATATACGTTGTTTAACATTTTTCTAACTCAGTAACTTGAAGGGCAGGAAGATTTGTCTAAAACCGGATACAAAATGAGAAGATGGGCCATATGACTGTTTTACGCTTTCTTCGTTGTTCACAATATTGATTATGCTTTGTTATCCCTTATAAATGCTTGAGATATAACGAATCCAGAGCATGGGGGTTAGGAGGCGATGTCTCTCTTGGAACAGTGAGCTTTGCTTTTCCTTTGACGGCAGGTCAGAATACCAAGACATTTTTGCTGGGGCCTAGACATTTGAGTTTTAAAACTCACTGCACTGATTCGTCATGTGCTTTTTGTTTCACATTCATGATCAGAGTGTATATAATTTGACTCTGCTTTTTTAAGTTTTTCCTAAGTTCTCTCGAGAAAAATGCAGCTGTTCTAAACTGGAATTTTTCAGCATTCTTGAGAATTTTAAACAAGTAGAGAGCCCCACTTTATTTCTAGCATATACTTTTGGTTCATTTCTTGGTAGTGTTTATTTAAAAAAAAAAAAAAAGGCACAAACAGTTTCAGCATTGGATACTTGCAGATTATCCTCGGAGAGGCAGGAGGAGGCACCTCAGCCTCTCTGAACTTTCAAGAGTCTGACCCCAGCTCTTCCATGCGTACTGCTTGGGAGTTGAGTGATTACCCTCTGCTTTATGTCTTGTATATCTGGCCTACCCGTTCTCGAATGCAGATCCCACAGAAGCACCCTTAGCATTAGGTCACCTGGACACGTATAGCACCATAGGACGTGACTGAATACAGCTTATTCTTCTGTGGACATATGGTTTCAAAGGTCTTTGCCAAAAGTGAAGGCATGGTTAGCTGCAAAGGCCACACTGCCCCAGGGGTATACTGAAGCCTCTTATAACAGGAAAAATCTGGGGTCAGATTGAAAATCACGTTCACATTTCATAAGAGAACTGGTGCTGGCCTGTGGCTGCTGGTTTCTACGTGACAGTTGTTCTGGTGGTCCAGGCACTGTGGGAACTGTGGTGTGGGCTGGAATTCTAACAGTCCCACTGAAGAATAAAAGAGGCACCTGTCCGTTTCAGCATCATAAGCTATCATGTGGCAAAGGAAATAAGGCCTTAATCTTCTAACCTTAAAAACATAGCTTCCAAGAGCTTTTAAGAACCCAGTACCTTGGCGCCTCCCACTTTTGTCTTTCCTTTAAAGTGGACAGGAACCTAAGAAGCAAAGAACCTGTTTTGGACAAGAGCTCCGAGCCATTTTATCCCTCTGTATTCTTATGATTTTGTCTCAGGAAATCGCACACTAGGAATGGCACACTTTTCATTTAGCCCATTGTGTCTTATGGAAAAATTGTTCAAAGTATTTACCTCAGAGTAGAATCTCTACCTTTTTGTTTTAAGTAAAAATGAAAATTTCAGAATGCACGGGATATCATAAAGAGAATCTGTACCCCTTACTAAAGATTTTATCTTTATTTTTTGATGACTCCAGAATGCGGTACTGTCCATCTTGGAAAAAAAAACTAAATAGTACCAAACATTGTGAACCTTCAATTATGTATTAAAATTGAGCTTTTAACTACAGCTGCTTCTCTTAAAAGTGGTGCCTATTAAAGTCAGTAATGTAATCCTCATTCCTTTATGGAAATTAAAATCATGTAAGCTTCTAATACAAACATTAAAATTCTGCTCTTCAAATAATTGCTTCTTATAAGTGACAACTGGACTATTTGTATGATAAGCACACAAGAGAGTGTCTAACATTTTCCAAAAGCAGGCTTTTGTTGCATCATCAGGTCTAAGAAAGAGTAATAGTAAAAGTTAACAAGCCACTGTAATTACTTAATTGTGTTAGTACAGAAACTATAGAATATTTACCTTGGAAAGAAAATGTTGAAACATTATAAATTCTGAGGTATTGATAGAATTCAGAAGAATGCATGTTTTACATTGTGACATGTTAAAACAGTGTCTTTATTTTATAAAAATAAAGATGTGACATGATTTCAAAATCTTAAAAGTCCTAAAACAGTGGACAATGGATAGAGGAAATTCAGAAAAAAGTGAAGGTTTTCAAAAAAGGGTAGTTTCAAAGTTAGATATATTTTGAAGGATAGATATTAACAAATATATTGTAAGAATTTATATTACAGTCCCCTGGCAACTATGAAATCGATATGTTCTAAAACATGTCTTACAGAAAAGCTGTTCCAAAGCAGTTGCCATTTCAATTATCAGCCTGAAGAAACTAAACTACCTGTACTCCTTTCTTAGTTTGTGGGAGGAAGCAGCTATGAGAAGCTACACTTGTTATACAAGCCTAAGAGTGTTTGTTGTAAGAAATACATATACATACTGAATTTTTAAAAGGCACGTTTCCTGTGCCACCAGGATTTTTTTGAAAAACTGAAGCCCAAATCATGTGCATCCAGTACAATTCAGATGTATAACTAGAAACATAGCTATGTGCTCCTTCCCCACCATGGAGAAACTTCTCGAGGCTACCCAAAAGCCTGTCCAGCAATGTGAGCCCCCAGACAATTAACAGTGGTGTTTTCCTCCACAAGCACAAGAAAACAGCATTTTCATTTCTTATCCATGCAGTTTTCAACCTCTTTGTGTTACATACCTATATCTCAAGCATTTCTAACTTGTACTTTTTCAGAAAATAAACCACAAGCTTCCTCTGGCCTTTTCTATCTTCTGATGTTTGTATACAGCAGATATGTGAAAGAGTAGGGGTCTGATTTTAAGTGGTTTTTTTTTTTTCCTCAGTTGTTTGTTTGTCTTAATGAAGTATGAATCAGCTTTTTCAATATGTTTTCTATTTCTTAGCATTCCCAGGGAGTTTAGATAAATGCATGAACTTCCATCAACATATTTATGTTTCCTTTGATACTGGTGCTCGGGCCTTCAGGAAGAAAACAAGAGCCTCTTGAAAACTTATACAGGCTTTTTTTTTTTTTTCCCCAAGCATCTACTTAAAGACTATTACAGCAATTTGAAGGTTGTAAGGTAGGAAAGGGAAACGATTTTTCTTGCAAATATCTGTTTTAAATTTCACACTGACCTAAGACATGGGCTTTCTTGTTTCATTCCAATATATTCCACAAGGTGGCACTTTCGGGGGGAGGGTGGAATCTGAGTAAGGCTAAAGAGGTACTTCGCAAGACTTCATTCTAACTTTATTTTTCTGCACATATTTTACTCTTGCTTAGCACTTGTTTTTTGGGGATGATTGACCTTGATATTTTAGTTATTCGCTAGGTTCTGAACAATTGTCTGAAGGGGAGTTGTACTTGAGAGTGAATAATACACCCATTTTGATCATTTAAGTGCATAAAGAGAGCCAAGACCTATTTTCCAAGAAGCATTTTTTTTGAGGTACCTAATTACCTCACTCTTCTAGGTGCAGAAGTTACAAAGATAGATAGACTTAATAGTTAAAAGGCAACACTCACCTGTGACCTGGATAGTTTCCTTAGGAGTGGAAAACTCCTGTGGCCTCAGCCAAAGTACCTGTACCCCCGTCTGGTGTTTTCCCATTTCGTACCATGATGTCTTTATACATTGATTAAAATTTTAAATCCTCATTTAGAAATCAGGTGAGTAAAATAAGTAACATTGGTATTTAAATAGACAAAATGATTTTTTTCTGAAGAATTGGCCATGCTGAAACAGAGCCCTTATACACTAAAAGGCATGGTAATTTCATCACAAGTGTAAATTCACAAGAAGTGCAATTTTGTAAAAATCCTGTCCAAGCATGTGAGCATAATAACCTAGGAGTATATTTACATAAATCTTTCATTTCTCCACTTGGGAATTTCTTTGACAACTTTCTCTCTGTGTCTATATAGAGATATACCCATACACTGCTATGTTTTAATTCACAGATCTACTCAGAGACTGATCATCCCCCAGATGATTTTAGGTAATTTTAGAAATCCTTTTCCTCAGTAAGTGTTAATTTAGGAGGAAGACAGTTATAGTACTTTTCAGAGTTGCCTTAGCACGGTAAAACAAAGGCAGTTTATTCCTCCTGCGGGGCGGAAACTCCATAGTGCTTGCTTAACTTGCCTGCAGAGTAGCCGGCAGGCAAGTCTCACTAATGCATTCTAAATCGAAACACCGCACACACTAGGGGCTGGCCAGAGCTCTGTGGGGACTCCTCGGCCTTATCTGTCTGCTCAAAACCCCACCAAAGTAGAGTCCAATTTAAGCCTCTAAATGGAAAGCCAAATTCAGACCTCGAATTTGTTACCAGTTGGGCCAGTCTGAACTCAACTTGCTCGTGGTCAGCACTAGACGCCCACCTGAACCCCCCCCCCCCCCCCCAGGGTACGCCGGGCGGTCACCCCGCCCCTTTGGCAGTGGAGTGGTAGTGGGCGGAGCTGGCTGGGACCTGAAACCTAGTACACACCGGGTGGGGTACGGTCGGCGGTCCATGTGCCCTGCTGCTGTCTCAGAGGCATCTGTTCTGCAGTCCTAGGAAGTAGAATGTCCCTAGAAGCAAACGGGTGTCTTCTGTGCATAAATAAAGTACAACACAATTCTTTGAAAGTTCGGGTATAGTAATAATAGTATAATAAAGAGATGCCGCTCTGTATGAAGCATGTACCGGGCATCTCTCAGGCGCTAAGCTCAGCTTTTTTTTTTTTTTTTTTTTTTTTTTAAGAGAAGATGTATAATTACAAGAAAGATTTTTTATTTTTTTATTTTCTATCATTCTACATATATGGTGGCAAAAGATATGCGTGGAAAGGTTTTGTTTTGAAAATTTGTTTATTTTCTGTCTTGGCGAAAGCTCCTCACTCTCTAGTTTCTACTTTCTACTTTCCCTTTTTTTGGAGGGGGGGTGTCAAATAGCTAAGGGTAAATAGACCAATTATATCACATAGTAGGAGATTTTCCTGTTTAGAGGACCTTGTGTATGAATTGTTTCATCAAGCAAGTAACTCCTCTACCTTAGGACTTTGGATTGTCAAATACAGGTTTCCTTGATAAAGGGGGCATATAACTACATATTGCAGTTAAGGACCTATTACTGTAGCACTAAGGAGTGAGCATAGAGCCACACACAGTTACTTAATTTCTAACGCTCTGTGGTTTCTGGCCAAATTCTGCTGACATGCTTAGGTTATAGTCCTGAAGATACCCATCGTACTTGAAAGTTTCTAATCTTAAGTTTTTTTGAAATGCAATAATATGTATTAGTTAGCAATACTTCTGTGATCACCAGCAACTTCTAATTTAACCTTGAAGTCTGAATAATGAAAATAGTTCCCAGCAGTAATACAGTTCTTGAACTGCCCTCCCCCATTACCAAGTACATTATACAGCTTCTCAGTTTGGTCCTGTGTTTGCAACAACATTCACGTGAATATTACAGTTTCTCACTTATTTTGTATTCATGTGTTTTACTATGACCAATAGTAAATATATTAGTTAGTACTCGGGATGAATAGCAGCAACTACCCCTAAAATCAGCACTTATCAAGGTGGAGAATTTCTATTTCAAGTTGTTCTACACTTGCATAAATTATTTCTATTATTATTCATGTATGTTATTTATTTCTGAATCACACTAGTCCTGTGAGAATACAGCTGAAAGGAAATGGCATTAGGTTTCACATCTAATGTTCATTATCAGGTCTTGATGGAGCTAAGTAAATTAAAATTAGCCGAAGCCCCGAAAGCACTGCATGCATTTTAACATGATGAGTAGAATTCAAGTCTGTAGGGGTAGTATTTTTGTGTCTAGGTGTTTTACCATTATGTAAAGGAATAAAGCAAATGACTTTGTAGTTCTTTTGTCAGAGACGTATAGTATAGTGTGAAAATACAGCAAAAAAATTAAAACCAGATAGAAAAGCATCCAATACTGCCTTAATCTGGGAACTAGGCCAGACGGCCATCAGAGTAAGATGCCAGGCAGAGACAGGTGCCTGGCTGGTGCCTTCTCATATCTGGCCTTGAGAAGCTTCCTCCCTGCGAGCTTGTGCCCTCAATGGTTGTCCTGTGCAGTAGTGGGAACAGGTAGTAGCTGTTACAGGGAGAACAGTGTGAGAGTTTCCTGTAGAAGCAAACTGTCAACTTGTGCCTTGGGGCTTCCAGAATGTGTCAGATGGAGAAATTCAAGTTTCTGCGCTGCAAGCAACTTGGTTTTGTACAGAAGCAGTTCAGTCTGGTAACAAACCCAAGGACTGCACGGACAGTCGTCAGCAGTGGGTGTTAACAACCAACAGTCCCCAACACCTCAGAAGCTTGTGGCATTTCTGGTTATTTTAGGTTTTGATCTGAAGGTTCATTGGCAAGTGTTTGGCATAGAAGAGCAGTATGTGTTAAGAAAAGCACAATATTGGTTCCCGTAGAGTGCAGATTAGATCTAGAGGGTTTTATAGGATTACCATGTCAGAGATGTGTCAGTGCATGTTTTCACTGTAAAGTGTATTCGTGTAGTGTTTCTGCATTCCCATAGGGCTTAGTTAAAGCTTTAGTCTAGGTTTTCAGCAAGGCTGTCCTACCCAGTAAGCTTTTTTTTTAAAACTTTTATAATAGAAAATGTGTTAAATGTAGAAAAAAAAAATCTTAATTTGGACATTTGACCTGTTGGTTTCTGTGTTTGAAATCACGATTCTGGAGATGTAGAGATTGTGCATGCGCATGTCAGATACTAATCTAGGCTGTGTGAACCAGCCCAGGATAACCAGTGCCCTCCCGTCCCCTGCATCCTCCCTCCCTCCCACTGAGGTGCTCCCTGCCCCCATCTGGCCTGTCTGTGTGGTGCTCTTTATCCTCTTCTGCCGCTCTTTGGGCGGCCGGGACATGATGAGAGGGAGGCTTCAGGCATCACAGGTGTGCCTGCTCGGGCGTGGCCACCACTATTACTTGACCTTTGGCTGGGCACGAAGTGTGCTCACAGCACCAATCCCAAATGCCCTCTGGCATGTTTGTGTGCATCTTAACTTCAAAACCAAGTCATCCTACAGAGCATTCAACTTTGGCTGTGGTACAAAGAAACGAAACAAGACTATAAACCACATTCCAGGCTGCTGTTTTCTGTCCATCTATAGGCCGTAGTTTTACCGTATTTCTTCGTACTTGAAACTCATTCTGCTATTTTAATATCAGGGTACAAACTTACAAGGGTGCATGTTCCTTAAAGGTGCAAAATGACTCTCATTCCATTTGCTCAGATCGCTACAGAATGCTGTTTTGGTGCTTTGTATTGAGCAGGTCAAAGGAGCAGTATAGAAATCACTGGAACACAGTCTTACAAGAATGTTGGCCGATGGCTTGGTATAGATAGTGCTTCTGCTCTTCTCTCCGTAGGTAAGGTTGAGAGTTACCACACTGGCCTGTTGGGTTCACGTGGGTATCCTTTCTCACAGGGTACAGAAACCCTGTGCTCTCCCCATATGGGGGTGTGCGCAGCTCTTTGAAAGCAGAGACCTTCCTATGTACCAGATCATTTAGCCCCCAAAGAGAAGTGGCCATGGGTGTAGATAGGAGCAGAATGGGAGGGGCTCTCTTGCTCTGGCAAGCGACCCTCCATACAAAAAGCTTTCCTGGGACAAAAAAAAAAAAAAAAAAAGCTTATATGTAAAGTTACCCCCTTCATAGCACCCTGAGCTAAATGATCTTGCTTTTTTCCCTTTAGGTAGATAAAAATACAGGTCAGTTTATCTAGACTCTTCCCACCTGAAGAGGAAAATAGAAAAGTAGATTGTTTGTATCATGTAAGATATATAATCCAAGGACTACCCAAACTTACATTAAATCCCCCATCACTAGCAATCTGTTCTAAAAAGTAGCTCAAGTCAAAGATGCTTAAATGACCTGGACTGCCCGAGGTCAGGGGCAGTCATTCTAGCATACGCCTTACTCTAGGACTCACTTGGAGAGGGACAGCTGCCAATGTTGACTCTGTTGCAATAGCAAAGGTAACATGTCAGAAAATCTAGAGGGTTGCAGATCACAAATCCTTTGGAAACTGGATGTCTTACTGGGTGCTAGAATGCAAATTTAGGTATTTATTGTTGGGTAATCGAATTCATTGTTTTTTAAGAATTAGTGTTGAAACATCACTGTCCAGTTCATTGTTTTCACATATGCACAAGCTAAATTGAAGCAAAAAGAGAATGGTTTGTATATTTGTCATACCTTTTGTATTTCTTACAATAAAAATATTGGTAGCAAATAAAAATCATAAAAACAGCCATCTTAGACTGCTTTCTTGGGAATGAATTATTGTCACTGCTCTTTTTACTTAATGTAAAATGAATATAATTACAGTAAGTAAAGTAACTTATAATTAAATAGCAAGTTTTAGCAGAATGTGTTTAAAACTTTCATTGTAAGAGACTCGATTTCAGGTTTCAGATGTTTTTAAAAACTAAATAGCGGCTCATTGAGCTTAAAGCCGCAGTAACAAAGTTGATCATGCTGAACGCTGACAGCATAAAACCGTGTAAAGCATGGCAGGCCTTTCCAAAGCTTCCAGATGAGGACCATGAAAAGGTTTGTGTAACCAGCTGCTGATAACCTGGAGATGAGCAAAGGGTTCACACTGGAAGTGGTACTTGAGTGCACTCAGCCGAAAATCAATGTCTCCCAAGCATACAAGCGGAAATACTGTGCGTGTGCAATGCATGCAATGATGTAAGCACAAGCAGTAAGATTGGTGAGGCCACCCCTGGGGCCGTGGTTGTTAACATCCAGGTCATAACCTACAGAGAGAAATCCAATCTCACCACAGGATCTGGTAGCCACATGCACGAGCTGATGCACACATGTATATACTGGGAACTTAGATCTCACGAAATGATGCTGAGTGCCTCACTTCTCTTTTCTCTTTTATTATCCTCCACTCTGAAAACACTGGTGGCAACCCACTAAACTGATTTCACAACCCCACTAATAGGCAGTGACTTAATGTTTGAGAACAATTAGTAAGGGGAGGTAGGTATGTGTAGGGATCTTGAGGTGATGTTGGAAAGGTTGAATATATAAAGGGATTTTGGAATCCATATAAAGGGATTTGGAACCAGTGAAAGGTGTTAAAGAGGAATACCGTTTCTATTAATGTGTGTTCCTCTTCGTTCAACTGCTTATATATTGACACAGGGTGATAAGCTGATATAGTATACAATGAATCAGAAGTGTTGCCGTCTGATATGGCCCTGTCTTCGTGTATATCAGGTACCCTTTTAAGATTTGTTTTAGAGAGCACATGCAAGTGTGGTGGGGGAGGGGGTGGTGGGACAGTGGGAGAGAGAGAGTCTTGGGCAGACTCCCCTCTGAGCACGGAGCCTAATGCAGGCCTCCATCCCAGGACCCTGAGCTGAAATCAGAAGTCAGCCGTTTCATTGATGGAGCTACCCAGGTGCCCTGATACCAGGTATTTTTTAATTAGTCCTCCAGAATTCCCTGGAGGAGCTCTCATTAGGACTTACCTTAATTATGTTTAACAGGCCCTAAATTACATTTTAAAATTTGCGTGAAATATTCAGGGGGGGATAATACAGAAAATCAAGATGATGATGGCTGGCTCAGTTGGAAGAGCAGGTGACTCTTGATCCTGGGGTCATGAGTTCAAGCCCAACATGGGAATGTAGAGATTTCTTCAATAAATAAAACCTAAAAACGTTTTTTAAAAAAACGTTAGATTAAGGCATAACTACACGTATTTCCACAAACCGTGGGCATCTGCAGTCAGATTTGACTAGACCATTTACATCAAAGCAGCGTACAGAACGATCCTTCACTTGATCCCTAGCTATCTCTGCTATTCTAACTTAGAACATTCTATTAAAAGGCCAAAGGCCTTTGCCACTGATTTGCCCTTGTATCGACCCAGTTTACCTGCTCTCTAGGGAAGAACTCATGTCAGGGATGGGCCCCAAGAGGTCCTATCTGCTCTACAAATGCCCCCTTTTTTTGGATGTAGCAAATGGAACAACCATCATATCCCATCATATCCCATGGAATGTGGGACCAAGAGATAGTGCGTCCATCTCTTAGATGTCTGCAAGTGCTACCTGTAAACTCAGAGCCGCAGATAGCTGTTTTTCTTGCTGTGTGCACAGGGGACCCTGAGGTGCTGGCCTAGGGAGGGGGCTGGTAATGTGCAGAGGCTGAAGCCAGACAGCTTTCTGACTCATCTTCCCCAGGCTTGGGAACTCTTCATATCCTTATAATGAAGTCTGTCTCTAGCTTCTTTTTTTTTTTCCTCCATTGAACTTAGGTAGCTTGGGGAAATTTCTGTCAATTGCTGCGGAAGTCCTAGTACAGCTCCCTCTCCCCTCTACCAGTACTATAGCTTGAGGCCGCTGCTCTGCACTGTAATTTCAAGCTATTGGAAAGCTAAGTATAGGGGCGCCTGGGTGGCTCAGTAGTTGGGTGTCTGCCTTTGGCTCAGGTTGTGTTCCTGGGGTCCTGGGATTGAGGCTCGCATGGGCTCCCTGCTCATCGGGAAGCCTGCTTCTCCCTCTCCTACTCCCCCTGCTTGTGTTCCTTCTCTCATTGTCCCTCTGTCAGATAAATAAATAAAATCTTAAGAAGAAAAAAGAGAGAAAGGAAAGCAAATCTAAACTAAGTGCAAGAGTAGTGTCCTTATTTAAGTGTGGGTAAAAGTAATGCTAGGGGAGCCTGCGCTTTTCAAATGGGAATTCCCAGAAACCTGGAGTATACAGTGGGGAGAGAATACAAAGCCACAGATAAAAAGATCTACTTTCTTCAAGCATCAATTTTGCTTAAAAGAGAAAAATGGTTTTCATTGAAGAAAGATTCTTTTTTAAGTATATAAATGGTGGAATAAATGCAAAATTCAAATTTTTTAAGTAATATAGAGGACTTCAAAGACATTCTGTGACTTCAATAACTGCACAGAACCACCACATCACCAAACACCACCCCCGTTACAATTCACTCCTGCAGAACATCTTCGAGAAGTACTGCATCAGCATAGAGGAGACATGAGCACTGGGAATGGGGTCTGGTGTTCTAAATCCTGTACTTCTGTGATCTCCAGGATTCCTCCTTGTAAAATGATATTTATTATGACAGTGTATTCAGAAAGCTGATAAAGTCAAGTTTACTTATATTCACTCAACACCTACTGGCCTCAGCTTTCAAACAGCACCTGATGCAAAGAGGCAAAAGTATCCAGAGTGACAGTTTGTGACAATAGACCTCCCCTCCTGCCTGTAGGATGCCTCTGTGATACAGTGTTATTTAGCTGTGGGGCAGCAAAAGTGGTTCTCTGAAGAGGAGATGGGAGGCAATTAATATTCAAAGAGCCATCCCCCAAGTGCTAGATACTCGGACATGCCCTTCAAATACAAACTATCTTATTTCTTCAAGTCGTTCTCTCCGAGTCAGAAGTAGATGGTGGTGTCAACTTCAAACAGTCCTAAAATAAGGTTGCACACAACAGATAAGAAAGAAATGGGATTGGGGCACCTGGGTGGCTCAGTCGGTTAAGCAGCCCACTCTTGGTTTCAGCTCAGGTCATGATCTCAAGGTCATGAGATTGAGCCCTGCCTGGGACTCTGTGCTCACAGGGGAGTCTGCTTGAGATTCTCTCCCTTCCTCTCTCTCTTCCCCTCCTCCTGCTCATGGTTGATCTCTCTTAAACAAGTCTTTTTAAAAAATGTGATTGGATGTTCTAGGGTCTAGGGAGTCTAAAACTGAGTGGAGGTTCAATAGTGTTGAATGAATGAGTGACTGAGACAATTTATGTGTAACTTACATGTTGACTATAAAATATCTAAAAATACAAAAACCAAAGAAAACGTGTTATTTGAAATCCTACCACCTAGATAAAACTATGGTTAATATATTGATAAATAATTCCTACATATCTAGCTTTAGAAAAACACGTTAGATACATGAATATAATTTTATACCACAGAAATGAACTGTGCCCACCCTTCAATAAGTTATGCTTTGGGGGTCATTTATTTGCTTTACATAATATCCTGGATGATTTGTCATTTCAGTAAATACAAATTTATATCACTACGTAGTATGGCTGCATAGTATGTATGTCATTGTGTAAATGAACTATAATTTACTTAGCAGATCCCCTGCTGATAGACATTTCTCCCCAGCCCACCCTGTTTGTTCAGTATATGAAATACTGTTTCCAGGAGCAGTAGTCTGTGAATGCATCTATTTGAGCATGTCAGTTAGATGTATGTCCTCTATCGGTCATTGGAAACTCACTCACTCACTCAGCATTTACTGAACCTTTACTCTGTTCTAGGCAATGAGAGAGAAGCTGCTAAAACATCTCTAAGGATTTTGATTTGAGCAATTGGAAAGATCAAATTATCATTGACTGAGAGGAGAAGAATCAGAACCAGGCCCTGATGTTTATAGAGAAGGAGATAAAGAAAAATAAGCAGCAAAGACTAAATGGCCTTTACTTTTTTTTAAGATTTTATTTGTTTATTTACTTATTTGAGAGGGAAAGAGAGCAGGGGGAAGACTGGAAGGAGGGGGACAAGCAGACTCCGCACTCAGCACAGTGCCTGTTGTGGAGCTTGATCTCAAGACCCTAAGATCATGACCTGAGCTGAAATCAAGAGTCAGACGCTTGACTGAGCCACCACCGTAGCCTGCCCTAAATGGCCTTAAGAATGAACATGTGATGTCAGATGAACATGATGTCTGGAGAATGATGAAAATTTTTTGAGGAAAATACAGTGATCATTGTGACAAATGCCACTGGTAGGTCCAAAAAAAAAAAAATGAGGGCTGAGAAATGACCATTGATTAAGCAATATGGAAAATATGAGTGACCTTGAACAGAAGTCCTGATGAAATGGTGCAGGGGTAAAAATTCCCTTCAGAGTGGATTCAGGAAGAATTGGTTGGTACATGGATGAGGAAAGTGTTAGATGTAAAATGAGAGGTACTCTCATTTTGTGTATTGTAAAAGGTGTGAGGTACAAAGTAGACCTGGTACAGTGTTGAACCTAAATAGAATTTAAATTCAACTTACTTTCCTCTTAGGTTCAAGAATAAGCCAAGATGTCAGTTTTCAGCACTTCTATTCAATATTGTGTTAGGGATCCTAGTAGTACAATAGTCAAAAAGACAGAAGGCATAAGATTGGAAAGAAAGCAAAGTTGTCCTTATTCACAGACAATATGAGAGTCTGTGGAGAAACTCCTAAAAACCCTACAAAACAAAAAGCTACCAGAACAGGAGCACTGGGGTGGCTCAGTTGATTAAGCATCAGTCTTATGGTTTCAGCTCAGGTCATGATTTCAGTTTCCTGGGATGGAGCCCTGCATCAGGCTCCATGCTCAGTGGGAAGTCTGCTTGGGATTCTCTGGCCTCTCTCCCTCTCCATCTTCCCCTTCTCCCAACCCCCTGCTCATGTTCTCTTTCTCTCTCAAATAAATAAATAAAACTTTTTTAAAAAATTTAAACTTTGTTCTTGGAAAGAAATCATTAAGAAAATGAAAAGACAGACCACAGATTGGGGTGGGGGCATATTGCAAAACATTCTGGCAAAGGATTGGTGTTCAGACAAATAATCCAATTTTTTAAATAAGCAAAAGGTTTGAAATAAAACTTCACCAAAGAAGATAAATAAAATAAGTGCCTGAAAAGATGGACAACTACATTAGTCATTCAGGAAACACAAATATAAACCACAATGAGATATCACTACATACCTCCTGGAATGGCTAAATTTTTTTAATTTGACAACACCAAGTGTTGGTGAGGACATGGGACAACTGAAACTCTCACCATTGATCTCAGTAATTAATGCAAAACAATACAGGATGCCATTTTGGAAAGAGTTGGGAGTTAAACATACAATTCAATCCAGCAACCCCACTGGTAGGTATTTACTCAGAGAAAATGAAAACATATGTGCACACAAACATTTTAATATGAATGTTCATAGCAGCTTTATTCATAATAGGCAAAAACTATAAGCAATCCAAATGGCCATCACTGTGTCCATGAAGATGGGAACTGTGATTTATAAATGAGTGGAATATTACATAGCAATAAAAAGGAACAACTGTTGCTATGCACAGAACAGGAGAATCTCAAAAAGTATCATGATAAGTGGAAGAAATCAGACATGAAAGGATACTTCTTATTTGATTGCATTTCTATGAAATTCTAAAAAACACAAAGCTAAGTGTAAGGGAACTTTTTTTAGAGAAATGAAAATGTTCTATATTTTGACTGTAGTGGTACTTACATGACTATGCATTTATCAAAACTCAACAAACTATACATTTTAAACTGGTGAATTCTATTGCATGTAAGCTATACCTCAAGCAAGTTATTTTTTTTAATTAAAGGTGTTCTCTTTCATTGCTAACAAAAGCCAACCTGAAATAATTGGAGAAGAACTTTTATAGCTTGTGAGTCACCTCGATAGAGATGGAACAAGAGGAGAGTTACAGTAAAATTATCATGCATTGATTTAGTTGAAGGTCTAATGAACATCAGGAATTTTCCTTTCTGACTCACTGTACTTGGTAACTTCCACTGCCTCTGCCCTAATAATAGCACTGAGCAACAGGTTTATAAAAGGAAATGTAATTTAAGTGAATGGCTCCCTTTCGCCCGGAACCGTCATCTTCCAGTAATTTGCCAAAATGACCAACACAAAGGGAAAGAGGAAAGGCACCCACTTTATGTTCTCTAGGCCTTTTAAGAAGACACAGAGTGGTTCCTTGGGCCACATACATGCCAATCTATTAGAAAGGTGATATTGTAGACATCAGGAGAATGGCACTGTTCAAAAAGGAATGCCCCACAAATGTTATCAATGGCAAGACTTGAAGAGTCTGCAGTGTTACCCAGCATGGCTATTAACATGGTTGTAAACAAACAAGGGCAAGACTCTTGCCTTGAGAATTAATGTACATATTGAGCATATTAAGTACTCCAAGAACCAAAATGGCTTCCTGAAGTGTGTGATCTGGAAAAGAAGGAACCCCAAGAGAAAAGTCCTTGGGTTTGTCTAGAGTGCTAAGCCTGCTCCACACTTTGTGAGAACCAGGGGAGAGGATACTGAGCTGCTGGAGCCCATTCCCAATGAATTCATGGCTGATAAGTGTAAAAAAATAAAAGAACTCAAGACTATTAAGTAAGTAGGTAAGTAAATAAAGTGAATGGCTACTTGGTTTTCATGATTCAAAATCTTTAAAAATATATATATCCTCTTTATATTTTTTACAGTGAGACATATACCTGTTTGGAGCACAAGATAATCATGGTCACTCTTTTCTCTCTGTGTAGGTAAAATTATATCCAGAACTGAATGGCGAGTGTGGAATCAGAGAAAGGGGAGTTGATTAGTTGAGCAGTTTTATAATCAAATAAATCAGAAAACAAGGCTATCTGGTGAAAAATAATTCTTATGCCCCCCGCTTCAATTCACTAATACTATTATAAAGTAACCACCAGGAAGAGTTTAGTGTGTAAACTTTTCAGAAATTTCCCTAGACATATTCAAGCATATATATGAAGTAAGTTAAATCACTTGAAATTGCCATTCTTATAGGTTAGAAATTGCTGAATATCAACAATTTCATGTGGTTCAGCCAATATATCTTCTTGTTAATGCTCATGCTCTCACATTCTATATATTCTTCTAAAACTCTCTTAATATTGTATAGTGGCCATTTTTCTAGATCAGTACATACAGCTGTATATCACTTTCTAAATATCTGGATAGTTGGCCATTGCCTGGATGTGCCATACTTTATTTAACCAGCTCCCTTATAATGGATATTTACCCTGTTCCCTATCTTTTACTGTTTTGCTTACTATAGTTGGATAATCACAATGACTATGTCTTCAAACATGAAAGCTCTATGCTTCCATTTCCAGTCTAGGGTTATGCCCACTCCAACAACAAACACTTGAGTTTGTGGATTGGGTTTCTGTTGTCTCTTTTGCTGATGTTCTCACATACAATGTGAAATTCTTGGTTTTTCTCACAACAACAATGAAAAGTATAGAACATTTATACTACTAAATTTGGATACAGATCAAGTCGGTCCAAGTGTACCTAAAGATGACCTTTTTTTGAAGATTTTATTGATTCATTTGAGAGGGAGAGAGCGAGAGAAAGAGCAGGTGGGTGAGGGAGAATCAAGGAGCCCAACATGGGGTTCAATCCTCGGATTTCGGGATCATGACCTGAGCCAAAGGCAGATGCTTAAGCAATGTAGTCACCCAGGTGCACCAAAGATGCCTTTCGAATTAAAGTCTTTGAATGCTATTCAAGTTAAAAATCCTTCCTCCAGTGAATCATTATTAGTAGTATTAATATTAAATACTGTTACTGTTATTATTAGACCATCATTATTTAAAGCTTTGTCTTTTATCATGCTCATGTTATTCCTTTGTTCAAAAACTTTGCCTGTAGGGGTGCCTGAGTGTCTCAGTTGGTTGAGTGTCTGACTTTTGGTTTCAGCTCAAGTCATGATCTCATGGATCCTGAGATCGAACCCCATTCGGCTCCATGCTCAGCCAGGAAGTCTATTTGAAGATTCTGTCCCTCTCCCACTCTCTCTCTCTCTCTCTCTCAACAAATTCATCTTAAAAAAAGAAGAAAGAGGGAGGAAGGGAGAAAGAGAGGAAGGAATGGAGGAGGGAGGGAGAGAAGAAAAAAGAAAAAACTTTGCCTGCAGAATAATATAAAACTTCTTTCCTTGGCATTCAAGGCCCTTTGCCTCCAGCTCCAGTGTACGTTTCTAGCCTTGTTTTCCCTCTGTCACAGGTGGTCTATGCTGCCATATCTGATCACCTTTCCTTTTACTCAGGCTGTTCCCTCTGTCTGGAATGTTCTTCCTCTTCAGCTCCTCTGTGGGGGTCTGTCCACCTTCCAAATCCAACTGTAATGCCACTTCTCAATTATCCCTCATTCCCCCAAAAGCTGTGTGATATTTTAAGTAAAGCAAAGGCTCTCAAGTTTGTAACACCTGTGTTTGAAGCCCCAGCTTCTCCTTTTTCTAACTATGGGACCTGAGGCAAATTTCCTGGCTTATCTTAACCTCAGTTTTTTCTCATCTGGAAAATGGGATGTAATTGCTTAGTCATGTCTAAGCAATTTGGCAGAAGGTATAGGTCCCTAGCTAGAAAGCAAATGTATTTATTAGCAGATCACACTTGTATAGAGGATGGATAAAGCATTTCGTTATTCTTCCGATTGAGTTACTCTAAGTTATATTCTGAGAAGGCCAGGACCGATCCAGTCTTTCTGGAATCCATTCAGATGAGCTCCCAATAGCTCTGGCCTTCTTCATTAGTTTTACAGGTCATTTTCCTGTTTCTCTGTCCTCCCACGGGATCCCATGTGCCATCTGGAAAGTGCCTTGTACATTGCCAGTGGGGGAGATATCTACAGGACGCAAGAAATTTCCTGTTGAATTATAGCAGTATTATATTTTTAAAATCTCTGTACTCTGTATAACATGCCAAAGGAACTCAAAGGTAAGAAGGAGCTAAAAAAAACCACTATATTCTTTCACTGATCGCTATCATGTTTATGGTGGAGCATTGGAAATAATATATATTAAATTCCTGGAATATTAAAAACACTATAAATGAGCCATTAAAAAAACCACCTTACTGTTCACAGACTCTCATCTTCCTCTTGTCCATACAAAGAAGCCTTTCTTTGGTCAGAGAGTCCCCAGCTTCAATTAGGAGTAATGGAGGAGGAAGAGAAACGAGACTAGAGGACAGATTCAAAGTAAAAAGCAGAGTGGGTTACTCAAGAGAATGAGGAGTAGAACCATAAATGGGCTACATTTGAGAGAGTTCATGGAAATTTTTTGAGAGAAAATGGGAGCCAGCAGCAACTGTTGTGCAATGCAGTGCGAGCAAGGGAAAGAGAGAGAAATTGGGAAAGATAATGTTAAGGAGTTTTTATGTATGTAATGAGTGTAAGTCTGTTTTGCTTTTTTCCAAGAATCCAAAAAAGATTCAGGTTGATTTTCAATTACTTTCTTTTTTTTTTTTAAGATTTTATTTATTTACTTGAGAGAGAGACAGTGAGAGAGAGCATGAACGAGGAGAAGGTCAGAGAGAGAAGCAGACTCCCCATGGAGCTGGGAGTCCGATGCGGGACTCGATCCCGGGACTCCAGGATCATGACCTGAGCCGAAGGCAGTCGTCCAACCAACTGAGCCACCCAGGCGTCCCTTCAATTACTTTCTAATAGCATCATGCTTAGATGGGCCCACAGTGGCCCAACATTAGCCATGTCTATAAACAGTAAATATAATGACTCCCTCTTTGGAGCCCAGATCACCTCCCTTGAAGTTTAGTACTTACTTCCATTATTATGAAAAATCATGTACTAAAATTGGCCCTCTGTCTGTATAACTCCCCTACCAGGTTGTAGACACGCCCTTTGAAGGAAGGGCTGGTATCTTCATGGTCTTTGGGTCCTGCATCGTATCCAGCTTCCCAGTCACCTCCTCAGCGAATTGCACAAAATAGAAGTTCAACAATTAGTGTGAAATAAATGCATGTTTATGCATGTTATGTTCAATAATTGAACATAAAGTCCCATTTCTCTAGCGACATCTGTGACAGTACTGTCTTCTCCCCCACCACTTGATGATGGACTCTGTTGAGGGACCCAGTCTGTCCTGGCGGTCACTTTACTGCCAGCACTTGCGCTATGTTAAGCCCATAGTAAGTACTGGAATCATCTTCGTATCCCCTAGAATGAGGATTTCGGCGCATCAGAAATGGAAGAGAGTAAAACAGTCCAATGCCGAACGGGTGTGCGTCGCCTTGGTGAGCCCGCTGTAGGAGAAGAGCAGTACCCGCCTGTCCTGGGCTGGGATCCGCCGGGAGAAGCCTGGGAACCGCGGGTGATGGCAGTCGCCCGCCTCTCCTCCGCAGCGGTAGGTGGCGCTGTGGCCGGGTGCGGCCGCTAGGGCCGCGAGGCGCCTCTCTCTGGGCAGGGTAGGGAGTCGGCAGAAGGACCTCCGGCGGGCCCTTTTCGGCCGCTCTCTGGCCTCTTCTCCCTCGGCGTTTGTGGGCTCAGTCCTGCACCATGGGGAAGCGGGACAATCGGGTGGTGAGTACCCGGTGGGAAAAACAGTGGGGCGACGCGGGAGCCGGCGGCAGGAGAGCGGAGCCCCTTGCTTTTCCCGACGGGGCCTGAGGGTCAGCGGCGGCGCTTGGACCTCGAGCCGGGCGACCCAGCTCCCTCCATCCCCGCCGGCCCCAGACGCGCGTGCGCCGCGCACGCAGTTGGCGCTTTGGGGCCCCCCCACTCTCTCCTCTCTTCTCCTCTCTCGTGTCACCCTTTTTTCTCAACCCCGCCGCTCCTTGGGTCGGTGCTTCCTGGCTCCTTTCCCTCGTCCCGCACTCGGGCTGGCAGTGCCCAGTTTTTGGAGCTACAGCGGCTCAAGGAATTCGTCTCCTCTTGGGTGTACGTCCGGAGTCGGAGGCCCCTGGCGGCGCGGGGACTCGCCCTCTTGTGGGGATCGCCCACCCTGGCTCCAGGCCCCTGCGGGGCGCACGCAGGTGGGATGGAGGCGTGGAGGCCTCGGGCGCGGCTCCTTTCCGTGGGCCTGCTGCGCGCCCAGTTCTGGCCGGAGACAGCCTCCCGTTTGAGGACCAGCATGGAAGCATTGGGCTTCGTGTTCTCAGCACTTACCACGACCTGGCACCTAGGAGGCCCTGTGTAAGAATGAAGGGTGCAGACGGTTGTCTTTGGAATCAGGCGTGGACTGGCGTGTCAGTTTTGGACCCTCGGGAGTTGAGTGACCAAGACGAGTTGCTTTTCTTCTCCGAGCTTCAGTTTCTTCGTCTCTAAAGGGGTATCAGTGTTCTCCACAACTTTGCAAAATAGTTAAAACCGCAGAAGGCAGATAGCCAGGGAATGCTTGGCATGAAAGTTGTTGTAGTAAATGAGATAAAGGAGACACAGGAATAAGTAATAGCAGAAAGAGTAAGAAATACTTGATGATGGAGATTCGTGGTTCTGAAGGCATTCAGAAGAGAAGGTGCTTTTGACAAGAGGGGGAAGGAGGCGTTCTTCATGGCTGCTAGTTTGGTCTGGAAAGTCCAGATTATAAATCAGACTGGATGGATGGTAAACATAATAGGTTGCAGCCTTACAGTTCCTGGAATTTATCTGTGACAGAGTTTTAGCCACTGAGCAGCAAAACATAAATAAATGCATTACATACATACATGCAGTTATTAAAGTTAATATACTAAATTTAATGAACTTTTGTGTTCAGTGATTATTGCATTTTCAGGCGGGGGGGAGCTGCTAAAAGAGCATTACTTTTATGAAATGAGAGCATTTCTTATGTTCAAAACGTGTGTTTTAATTTTATATAGCCTTCATAATCAAAGATGTCTAGGAACCACAGTGGTGAGCCTTACAAGGTTCAAGGAATGACTGTAGGTCAGACCTTTTTCTGATATCCTGATTCTCGTAGAGTTGAAATGGTGTTCTGCTGGAGCATCCTTAGGTTTGAGGCGTTAAGAGTGTTTTGATTCTTTAATGACTGAGGGTTTGAATGTTTAGAAATCACCAGACCTTGGATACCATTTCATACAGAGACCTAAGATGTTTTTGTTTTCTTTTACTGGGGAAAAGTGTTGGTTTACATATCCTTTTGAAGCATTTGAAACTTTTCAAATTAGCTTCATTTACTAGAACGTTTTGATAATAACTCTGGGCTCTGCTTATTATTTGGTATGCTGTCATGGCACAGAGTGTTCTGGTAAGATTTTTTATTTGCACTTGAAAGGCTGTGGGAATGAAAACATGAAATCAAGAGTTAGAAGACAGATTGTCTAGTTTAGTCTCCTCGTTGCATGGAGGAGATGGAACTGTATAAACTCGGACCAAAACTTGGGTCATCTGATACTAAGTTCAGTACGTCGTAACTCTTGGTTTTAAATAAAAGGATTGTTTGCCTCTGAAAATAATGGTATTTTTAATTCTTACATTGATAGTAAAATCATAGTCCTAAAGATGATAGAATTGCTTTCTAAAAAAACTCATAGGGGTGCCTGGGTGGCTCAGTGGGTTAAGCCTCTACCTTCAGCTCAGGTTATGATCTCGGGGTCCTGGGATCGAGCACCACATCGGGCTCTCTTCTCAGGGAGCCTGCTTCCCCCTCTCTGCCTGCCTCTCTGCCTACTTGTGATCTCCTTCTCTGTCAAATAAATAAATAAAACCTTTAAAAAAATAAAAATAAATTTAAAAAACTCATGAAGTCTACGTCGAAGGTTTTGTTTTGTTTTCAAAAAAGACTGCTTTGGGGCGCCTGGCTGGCTTAGTCGGCAGAACATGCTACTCTTGAGCTCAGGGTTTTAAGTTCAAGCCTCACGTTGCCTGTAGAGATTACTTAAGATCTTTTTTTTTTTTTTTTTTCTTTAAAGTAGACTTTAGGGCGCCTGGGTGGCTCATTGGGTTAAAGCCTCTGCCTTTGGCTTGGGTCATGATCTCAGGGCCCTGAGATCAAGTCCCGCATAGGGCTCTCTGCTCAGTGGGGAGCCTGCTTCCTCCTCTCTCTGCCTGCCTCTCTGCCTACTTGTGATCTGTCAAATAAATAAATAAATAAAAATCTTCTTAAAAAAAAAAATAAAGTAGACTTTACTTTTTAGAGCAGTTTTGGATTCATAGGAAAATTGAGCCTTGCGTACTGAGAGCTCCCATGTATTCCAGGACCAGTCATGCACAGCCTCACCTACTTTGAAAGCTATTGGAGAGTCGTGCATTGTTAAAATTGATGAACCTGTCTTGACACATTATTTTCACCTGTAGTCCATGCTTGACATCAGGGTTCACGATAGGTGTTGTACATTCTTGAACAGTTTTTTTTTTTAACTGAACATTTTAGTTCTCAAGATTTGTAAAGTGTTCATAAATTCATGATGGCCACCGGTTGTCCCCATTATTTTCAGAAGTTTCCCTCATATTCTTGATACTTTTTGCCCTCTAAAACAGATGTATCCTCTAGATAAAAATAGGTAATCAAAGTAACAAATGAAGGTCTGCACATTTTGTTCTTGCGTCCTTTTTAGTACCTGCCCACTTATGTATTCCCTTGAGCCCAGTTTGCCATCCTGGGTTTCTTTTTTAAGATTTTATTTTTAAGGGGTGCCTAGGTGGCTCAGTGTATTTGGGCCTCTGTCTTCAGCTGAGGTCCTGGGATCAAGCCCTGCATCGGGCTTTCTACTCAGCAGGGAGCGTGCTCCCTCCCCACCCCTTCTACCTGCCTCTCTGCCTACTTGTGATCTCTGTCAAATAAATAAATAAAATCTTTAAGAAAAAAAAAGATTTTATTTTATTTTTTAAAGTTTTTTTATTTATTTGACAGATCACAAGTAGGCAGAGAGGCGGGCAGAGAGAGAGAGGAGGAGGCAGGCTCCCTGCTGAGCAGAGAGCCCGATGTGACAGGACCTGAGCCAAAGGCAGAGGCTTTAACCACTGAGCCACCCAGGCGCTCCTAAAAAGATTTTATTTTTAAGTACTCTCTGCATCTTCGTGGGGCTCGATCTGGCAGCCCCTGAGATCAAGAGTTGTGTGCTCCACCGACTGAGCCTGCTGGGTGCCCCAATATCCTGAGTTTCAAAAAGAGATTGTTTTCTGTTACCCAAACTCATGCAGCAATTTGGAGCCACAGACATTTCTAATTACATATGAATACAAGTGTTTGATTTATAAGATCACAGTATTTAAAGTGATTAAGTCATAGACAGTTTAGGAAATTGCATACTTTCTATATTTTAACCGATGCCTAACCATTCACCCCCTTAGTGTTAAGAATATTGTTTTTTGGGGCCCTGGGTGGCTCAGTGGGTTACAGCCTCTGCCTTCAGCTCAGGTCATGATCCCAGAGTCCTTGGATAGAGCCCTGCATCAGGCTCTCTGCTCAACAGGGAGCCTGCTTCCCCCTCTCTCTCTGCCTGCCTCTATGCCTACTTGTGATCTCTGTCTGTCAAATAAATAAATAAATAATCTTAATTTTTTAAAAAAAGCATTGTTGCTTAATGTTTATGAGCATAGACCATCAAGTGTTTTTGCAAAGGAGCCTAACACGTAAGATGTACTTAATAAATACTGCTGTTACAATTAAAGTAAATAATTGAGATATATGGAATGTACTTATGCAGACTAAGGGTAGTGTTTATGGTCAAAAGCTTGAAAGTTAAACCTTATTGCATAGACAGATAGCTCATGTGATAGTACCATAAGTTGTCTATAATTAAGAGTCTTAGCATGTGAATATATTACTTTACTATTTAATTTTCCCCTGAAAAGTAAACCCTAAGACAAACTGGTATGTACTTTGGGGAAGCAGTTTCACAATAGACATTAAGGCACATAGAAATGTTAATTAATGTGATTTTAAGATACATGCTAGAATATTTGAAGACTGTCAAATGTGGTAAATGTGTTACGATTCTTTTTTTTTTCTTTTTTTTAAGTAGGCTCTATGCCCCAAATTAGGCTAACACACTGAACCACCCAGGCACCCCTGAAAGCAGATGCTTAACCAACTAAGCCACCCAGCCACCCCTGGTTTTCGAAATTTAACCCAATCCAATAAGCATTTACAAAAACTCTTATTTATTCACTTATTTTTAAGATTTCATTTATTTATTTGAGAGAGAGTGTGTGAGCTGGGGAGGAGCAGAGGTAGAGGGACAAGCAGACTCTGCACTGCGCACGAAGCTCCACACAGGGCTGGATCCCACAATGCCAAGATATGACCTCAGCTTAAATGAAAAGTTGGATGCTTAACTCACTGAGCCACCCAGGTGCCCCAAAACTCTTCCAGTTTTTAAAAAATTTTATTCTTTTCTTCCATTTTTTAAATAAAAAGAATAGTGGTAGAAAATGACTACTACCAAAGTTGATTTTAAGGCTTTAAACAAAACCATTACTTAATGTTCACAAGGAAGTGAAAGGATGTTAATGTATTTGTTGCATTTTATTTAGCAAAACCTGTGAAAATAACCAATATTTGCCAAATAACAAATATGGGTTATAGGGGCACCTGGGTGGCTCAGTGGGTTAAGCCACTGCCTTCGGCTCAGGTCATGATCTCAGGGTCCTGGGATCAAGCCCCGCATCGGGCTCTCTGCTCAGCGGGGAGCCTGCTTCCTCCTCTCTCTCTGCCTGTCTCTGCCTACTTGTGATCTCTGTCAAATAAATAAATAAAATATTAAAAAAAAAAACTGTAAACATTTTTTAAAAAATGGGTTATATATTTCCAGATTTCTCTGGCAGAGCAAACAATATAAAACCATTATAAACAACACATACTGAAAACTACTTCCATTCAGCTGGATACTGCCTAACTAATTACTTGGGATGAAAAATCCATTAACATAATTTTCTTATAGGCAGGAACTAATTCTAGAGCTCTTAATGTCAGGGATGTTTACAGGACCAGGGCTAGATGTGACTATCAAATTCAACTCTCTTTACAGAGAGGCATGTAGTGACATGTTTTACATCAACTGTTATGTTCTCAAATATTTCATTCAACTGCCTCTGCTAAGAATTTCACTCAGTTCATGTGGAAATACAACAACCAATGGAGGCTGCAACAGAAGAGTTGCTAGCCCTACTAATGACCCTGACAATCCTAACCAGAAGCAGGTACAATGTGCAAAGCCAAGCTCATCATTTTTACAATAGGAGATTATCTATCTGTCCATCTAACATCGTCTCATTCCTTTGGTACCATGACATAATTTTAGTAGCAGTTAAGAAAAATGTATCTTAAGCTTAAAATTGTAAAAACTGTTCATTTCCAAAGAATGCAAACATATACAAGGATGTTCAAAACTAAATTACAAAAATAGGGAAAATGGAAAGTACACAAAGAGCTATCAAACTGAGATGCATTATAAAGTATACCCTCAAAATCAATACTATGCAGCCACTAAAGAGTAGATCTATAGTTATTGATATGGAAAGGTGTCCAAGATTTCTCAAAAGCAAAAGCAAGTTACCAAAAACCAAGATACCATCTTAATAAACAGCTATAAAATGTTTTAAAATTTAAAAAAAAAAAATTTTTTTTTTTAAGTGGGGGACAGAGGGAAAGAAAGAATCTTAAAAAGGCTCCAGGTCCAGTACAAAGCCAGATGCAGGGCTCAATCTCATGACCCTGAGTTCGGGACCTGAGCTGAAATCAACAGTCACATGCTTAACTGACTGAGCCACTCAGGCTCACAAATGTCATTTCTTTCTGAGGCTGAGTAATACTCCATTTTCTGTATGTGCCACATTTTGTTTATCCATTTATCAGTAGATGGATATTTGGATTGTTCTCACTTTCGGCTGTCTTGTATAATGCTGCTGTGAACAGGAGTGTACAAGTATCTGTTTGAGTCCCTGCTTTCAGTTATTGTTTAGTTCCACTTAAGAGTTGGAATCATCGGATCGTCTGGTCATTCTCTATTGAACTTTTTGAGGAAACCCAACTTTTCCATGACAGCTGCACCCTTTTATATTCTCACCAGCAATGTGTAAAGATTGCAGTTTCTCCCTCTTTTTGACAGCATGTGTTATTTTCTGGTTTTGGTAGTAGTCATCCTAATGGGTACAGGGTGGCATCTCATTGTAGTTTGATTTGCATTTCCCCAGTGACTGGTGAGTTGAACATATCTTCATGTGCTCTTGGACATTTGAATATCTTCTTCGGAGAAATGTTGATTCAGGTCCTTTGCACATTTAATGGGATCGTTTGGGTTTTTTGCTGTTGAGTTGTAGGATTTCTTTATGCATTCTGGATATTAATTGCCTATTAAATGTATGAGTTGCAAATATTTTCTTTCATTCTGTGGATTGTCTTTTCACTCTTTTGGTAGTGTTCTTTGATACACAAATGTTTTAATTTTTATAAAGTCCTCTCTATCTGGTTTTTTTTTTCTTTTGTTGTCTATGCATAATTTAATTTTTTGGTGTCAAAAGTTGGCAAGACAAATTGCCATCAGTATGGCATATACTTTCTGAGATAAAAGATACAGTAGAGGGGCGCCTGGGGGGCTCAGAGGTTTAAAGCCTCTGCTTTTGGCTCAGGTCCTGATCCCAGGGTCCTGGGATGGAGCCTCACATCGGGCTCTGCTCAGCAGGGAGCCTGCTTCCTCCTCTCTCTCTGCCTGCCTCTCTCTCTGCCTACTTGTGATCTCTGTCTGTCAAATAAATAAATAAAATCTTTGAAAAAAAAAGTTACATCTTCAACTTCTTCACATCTAAGTTTCTTCATTTGCCAGTGAGCATAGTGTTACAGTCTTACAGGGTTATCGGGCTTTAGGAGAAGACATTATAAAGTAATCTTACAGTAAGAAAGAGGTATCACTATTATTTTCATTAAATCTCTGGTGAAAAACATTTTTTTTTCCTGTGAAATAGCGATATTACTCACCTCTCAAACTTGTGAGACTTAGTAGACCATTAAATTTATTTTTTATAACAAAAATTTGGTTAGTCAGATTATTCATGCTTAGTTAGACATAGTATGCATTTATAATAAAGCATGCTTGGTGAGTAAGTGAGCATTTGCATTTTTATTTTTTTAATTGAGTTAATTTTTATTCTTTCCTCAAGGCCTATATGAACCCAATAGCAATGGCCAGATCAAGGGGTCCAATCCAGTCTTCGGGGCCAACGATCCAAGATTATCTGAATCGACCAAGGCCTACCTGGTATTTGTAAAACAATTTAGACATTTATAAGGTTTTTGTAAATTTTTTAAAGGTTACTGTTACAACTCTTACTGCTTGCAAATCAGTTGTCACACATAATTTTTGAAGTGATACTCATAGGTGCTTTCTTGTCAGTGTATGAAACACATGCATCATGCATAACTGTAAAGCAAGTATTTGAGAACCCACCATCCTGTATAGCTACCAGATAACCTTTCATACCGTTCTCTTCTCTACCTCTAAAGAGGTAGAAGGACTCCCAGATAGATGTACTTTTGGATAAGATTTATTACAGAGTGTACCAGCCACAGTAAGGGAAAAGGATCATGGGGTGAAGTCTCGGGGAGACTAGGCTCAGATTTGTACGGCTTCTTCTCTTGTGGAATCACATAGGATGAATTTATAACCTCAGCAATGAGTTGTCTTAACACATCTGAGGTGTTGCCAACCAGGGGAGTCTGTGAGAGACTCCATGTGCCCAGGGCTTTTATTGGGGACTGGTCAGCCTCTGCCTATCAGGTGTCAAAATCCCAGACTCCCAGAAGAAATGCAGGTGATCACCCTCAACAGTAGTATTCGTAGTATTCGTACAGTGAGCTACTCTTATGAGGGAATGGTAAGCACCTTTCCAGAATCCAAATTCCCAGATGCCAGCCAGGGCTAAACTCATAAATGGGCCTTTCTAGGAATAAGCTGTCAGGCATGCTGTATCAACTCTTCTGTCCCATATGTGAGGTGCATTATAAAATTAATGTTTAGTATAAAAATAGTAGTTTAAATAGACTTTAGCGCACCCTAACACTGAAACTACTAGCTTTGGGACTTGAGGAAGAATTTATACCGTCCTCAAGCTTCCCTTCTTTTTCTGTAAAATAGGAGTAATAATACTGTATTTTCTCACAGGATTATTAGGATTAAAGTAGCATGTATTAAAAACAGTGCCACTTGTATATAAGTGCTCAGATGTTTGGTGTATTAGCTCTTATAATCCATACTTAGAAAAAGGAATGATCAGTGGTATCTGACAGAGTGTATTCATAATATTTGATTAAGGAGGATGTGAGCAAAATAATTTAAACATATCAACACTGAAATGGAGGTTTATTAGGATATTAAGAAATTTTTATTTATGAAAATTTTGTTCTGTTTGTAAGCATCCACCTCTAATAGGAATTGCTTGAAAACTTACTTGTTTCCTATTTTTTAAGGGAAGAAGTGAAAGAACAATTAGAAAAGAAAAAGAAAGGCTCCAAGGCATTGGCTGAATTTGAAGAAAAAATGAATGAGGTTTGTAAATAGTACTTGTTTGAAAAAATAGGCACCCTAAATGTATGATTTCTTTAAAATAAAAAGAGGAATACCATATTACAGTAATTTATGTCATCTTGGGTTTTCTAAAATTGACTTCTCTTTAGCTTCCCATGCCCCTGTGTACTTGTGTGCTTATATTACCCTGAGATTTCCATGATATTTGCCTGTTTTGGTTACAAACGTGTGTAGTATTTCAGCTACAATGTAGATTAATTCAGGGTTGCCTAGCTAGCTCATTCAGTAGAGTGAGCAACTCTTGAACTCAGGATTGTGAGTTTGAACCCCCATGTTGGGTAGAGAGATTACTTAAAATCTTTTAAAAATATACATGGATGGATGGATAGATAAATTCAGCTTTGGAAATAGAATCTAACCATCTTCGTTAAAAAGAAAAGGTTCTCAGCCTCACTGATAATACTGACTATTCCTCTCAATATACAGTGTAGAACTCCCACTCTTTAATACCCTCTTTGAAAAGGGCTAGTGGGGCCGGGTGCCTGGGTGGCTCAGTCAGTTAGGTGGCCAACTCTTGATTTCAGCTCAGGTCATGATCTCAGGGTCTAGGGATTGAGCCCCATATCAGGCTTCAGGCTCAGCTGGGAGTCTGCTTATCCATCTCCCTTCCCCTCTCTTCCTCTCCCTGCTTGCATGCACAAGCACTCTCTCTGTCTCTCTCTCTTTCTCTCTCTCTCTCTCTCTCTCTAATAAATAAAATCTTTTTTTTTTTTTTTTTTTTAAAGAAAAGAACTAGTGTGGCTGGTGCCTGCTTGGCTCAGTGGCTTAAGCGGCTGACTTGATTTTGGCTCAGGTCACGATCTCAGGGTTGTAAGATTGAGCCCCACCTCAGACTCTATGCAGAGTCTGCTTAAGGGTCTCTCTCCCTCTCCTTCCCACTCCCCACCCCACCCCCACTCACGCTGTCGAAGGAAGGAAGGAAGGAGCTAGTAAAGGGTCTTTTGGTGACAGGGTTCTGGCACCTGTATTTTTCCCTGTACTTAGAGGCCAAGATGGTGAGAGGTAGTAGAGGACAGAGGAAAGGAAGTAGTGGCTGTCTATATCAGGTGTATTTCAAGGGGATATATAGCCTCTGATGGTGTTCATAACCTTTTTGCAGAACTGGAAGAAAGAACTAGAAAAACACAGGGAGAAATTACTAAGTGGAAGTGAGAGCTCATCCAAAAAAAGACAGGTAATGCCATTTTGAGCTTAATGCTGTTTTTAATGTCCTATTTGGGTTTTCATAATCTGTGTCCTACTGCCAATAGATAATTTTAAAAACTCACATCAACATATTTAGATTTGTACTTTTATTTGTTTGCTTTTAGAGAAAGAAAAAAGAAAAGAAGAAATCTGGTAGGGTGAGCAAAAGTTTTCCATTTTTCTAAATGTTACAATTAAGAGTCTACAAGAAAAGTAAGAATAATTTTTATGATCTGTATGTTAACTGTAAATGAGTCAAGGAGTCTTGAAGTCCTTTAGTAGTTATGGGTGGGTTTTATTGTATTAGCAGTATAAAGAAAAGCACTTACCTCCTTATATCCTGGTAACTCTGTTGTTGTCAGGGAGAGAAAGAGAGAACATTGATTACCATTGGCATATCTGTTGTTACTTTGTTGAGCCTTTTTCGTGTATGTGAGGGAGTGTGGGGAGTGTGATATTTGACATTTTAATATTTAAGGCATCTGTGTAGATCTCTCAGACCACTAGATTGATTTTGTTAAGTATTTGAGAGACTTAGTGATAAGAAAGAAAAATAATTCCTGCATCTCACAAGCTTTAATTATTTTGTGTTTGGTCAAGTATTCATCTTCTTCTTCATCAAGCTCTGATTCTTCCAGCAGTTCCTCAGATTCTGAAGATGAGGTAAGACTTGCCTGTAATGGTTTATGAAATAATAATCTCTAGTTTGTTTTTTTGTTTTTGTTTTTTTAATGACAAGAGGATATCCATTATGAAATACCTGTTAGAAACTTTGGCTTCCAGGTTTTGGTTAATTATCCATAACTGAGAGCACTGATATGAATAAATAACTAGGTATTTAAGTATATATTTAGATATAAATATATATATTAATTCCTAAATTTGTCTTATTCTCTTTAAAAACATCAGTAAAAGAAATGGAGTCTAAAAATCTAAAATGCTATTTGACTAGATGCTAGAGGTTACATGTGATTTAAATTACTTGACTTTTTTTTATAAAGCAGGAAGATTAATATAAGTTACATTTTAAGCATTACTTATGAATGGGGCACCTGGCTGGCTCAGTCAGTAGAGCACATGACTCTTGATCTTGGGTTTGTGAGCTCAAGCCCCACATGGGCATAGAGTTTGCTTAAAAAATTATTATGTAAAACATGCACTTGCAAACTGGTTCTTTCATTTAAGTTTGTTCATTGATAAAGTTTTGGTATTAATAAAATGCATCGATTATATTTTTGAAAGAGAAAGCAAATATTTCTAAAAATGTTTTATATAGGACAAAAAACAAGGAAAAAGGAAAAAGAAAAAGAAGAATCGTTCACATAAATCTTCTGAAAGCTCCATGTCAGAAACTGAATCGGACAGTAAGGTAAAATCAGCAACATTTTGGATAACAAACACATTTTTTTTTCCTTTTAGGTCATCCTATCTTAAATTGCTGTCAGTTTACAGATGAGATGCTATTTTTTGTACTTTGATGGACTGTGCCACTCAATTGATAAACTTAATATCTTTCTTACATATGGGATTTTATTGTTCTCTAAATACTTCCACATATGCCTTCATGTCTCAGCATTTCCATGACAGCTTTTATAATAAACATGGCAGACATTGTTTTTCCCATTTTCATACAGAAGTGAGGGTTCAGAAGAAAAATCATACTCCACTATCTAGTCCAGTGTCCTTTCCATTATACCTAAATCTGTTCTGTATGTCCAGAACTGTGAAACATAATTGGCTCTCAAACATATGTGGTAATAAGAAATACATGCAGGTTGCAATAGCAATGTAGATTCCTAGGCCTCATGTCGAGAGAGTCTGATTTAGTAAGTCTGCCTTAGGCTCAGAAGTCTACATTTTTAACATTTGTCCCCTGTGATTCTGATACAGGCCTATCTTTGGGCCACAGTTTTACAAACACTGTTCTAGAACCCCAGGAGAACAAAACAGCTCATTTGGGGGCAGATCTCTACTTGTCCTAGTATGATTTCTTCTGACAAAATGCCTGGCATCTAGAAAATTGTTAGTAAATGTTGGTTTTCGTTTTGTCTTTTAAGACAGAAGAGTCAGTCTAATATGGATAGTTAATCTTTTTCAGATGCCTAGTATGTGTTAGGCACAGTTCTGAGCAATGGACATGTTAGCCTAATTCTCTCAACAAGCCTCATCCATATGGATGAGGAAGGCTCAGGGATGTTAATGGCTAAAACTAAAAGAATCAGAAGCAGAAATTCTCACCTTTCTTCCTTATAGGGAGAGTAGAAAAATCAGTTTGGGGATTTCTGAGGACAGTGTGAATGAGAACCTCAGTGCGGGGGCGCCTAGGTAGCTCAGTAGGTTAAAGCCTCTGCCTTCAGCTCAGGTCGTGATCCCAGGGTCCTGGGATCGAGCCCCACATCGGGCTCTCTGCTCCGCAGGGAGCGTGCTTCCTCCTCTCTCTCTACCTGCCTCTCTACCTACCTGTGATCTCTGTCTGTCAAATAAATAAATAAAATCTTTAAAAAAAAAAAAAAAAAAAGAGAACCTCAGTGCGTATGACCACCACAGGCAAAAATAAGCAAATGGCATTAAGTCTTATTTTAAAAGAAACCCTGTGGTTATTACAATGTCTATCATTTTTGGTATGCATAGATTTGATATACAGCCAGATAAAGAAAGAAGCCTTGGGACACCTGGGTGGCTCAGTGGGTTAAGCCTCTGCCTTTGGCTGGGGTCATGACCTCAGGGTCCTGGGATTGTGCCCCACATCCGGCCTGCTCAGTGGGGAGCTTGCTTCCTCCTCTCTCTCTGCCTGCCTCTCTGTCTACTTGTGATCTCTCTCTCTCTCTGTTAAATAAACAAAATCTTAAAAAAAAAAAAAAAAAAAAAAGCCTTATTGCCATACAAGCACATACATATATATGTGACATACATTTCCCTTATTTTCAGAATGAAGTTCTGGTATTGAAATAAACTTTTTTTAGTCCTAGAGCAAATCACCTTTTTGCTGTTTTTGTCCTTACGCGCTCTCTTACATTTCAAATTGATATGTATATATATGTTTGTTTGTTTAGGACAGTTTAAAAAAGAAGAAAAGGTCAAAGGATGCAACTGAGAAAGAAAAGGTAATTATAATTTTATTTTAATCTATCATAAAATACTTCATTCTTCATTTATGTCTAGAAATTAACAGTAATGTATTCTTCCTTTTAATTTAAGAAATTTATTTCTTTTGCTTTTATAGCATTTTGTTTTGACTTAAGGAAATTATTTGTTGAATTCATTATCAAAGGTTAAAAAATCAGAAAAGTGGGGCACCTGGGTAGCTCATTTGGTTAAGCCTTTGCCTTCGGCTCGGGTTATGATCCCAGGATCCTGGGATCAGGCTCCCTGCTCAGTCGGGCTCAATACCCTCTCCCTCTGCCATTCCCCCTTCTCTCTCTCTCTCAAATAAATAAAATAAGCAATCTTAGAGAAAAATCTTTTTCTGGTTCTTAAAAACCTAAAGAAAGCAATTATTGATTAAAAAAACTGTAGACCAGAGTCACTATATTTTACTCAGTATTTTTATATGTTTTTTTTAAATTGAGGTATAATTTACATAATATGCTATTAACCATTTTAAAATTACAATTTGGAGGAAGGAATATTGTGTATGTACAGTGTTGTGCAGTGACCAGCTCTCTAGTTTAAAAACTTCGTCACCCCCTTAAAAACAACCCATACTCTAATTCCCATTATTCCTTCCCCTGCATCCTCTGGTAACTTCTAATCTGCTTTCCAGCTCTGTGAATTTACATTTTCTGGATGTATTGTTTATTTTGTTTTGTTTTATTGTTGTGAATCAAAAGTAGGAACTTCAGGGGCACCTGCGGTCTCAGTCATTGTACCATGGGACTCTTGATCTTGGGTGGGGTTGTAGATTCGAGCCCCTTGTTGGGTGTAGAGATTACTTAAAAATGCACTTATTTATATTAAAACAAATGGAATTTATTGGAATTAAAACAATCCTGCTTGCTATTTATGAATCGGGTATAGGAGGCAAATTATCCTTTGTGTTTTTTACAAATAGAATTGTATTAATAGTATCACTTTGGAAAGCCGGTTGCTTTTTGTTAACTGTAAGACAAATGAAAGGTAGCATTAACATTGCATATTCAGCAGATTTAAGGACTAGATAAATAAAAGCTTACCACGAAACTCTCACACTACTTCTTCCCCCACCTCTTTTTTAAATTTTAACTTTACTTTAGCCACAAATACTTAGTATTTATCTTTAAAATATAAGACCATGTTTAAAAATTAAACAGTACTATTGCATATTAACATTTTCACAATAATTTCAAATATAATAATAGTGTTTCAAAATGTCCTCCTTTTTCATAAAAATTTTTATAGTTGATTTATGTCATGATCCAGGCAAATTCTAAGATGGCATTTGATTATTAAATCTCATAAGTCCCCTTTAATTTATAACTCTCCCCCTTTTTTTAAATTTTCCTCTTGAAATGTATTTTTTAAGAAAACAGTAGAAGTTTCCTATATTCTAGATTTTGCTGATTGCTTCCCTTCCCTCACCTTTTTAGACTAGAACACTGACGTCCTTTTATAGACTGTTCAGCTTAGGTCTGATTTTTTTAGTAAGAACCACCCAACAAGTAGGTGGTTTTGGTTCTACATGGAAGAGCTTCAGTAGAAGCTTTCACATAGCGCCAAGAGCTGGCCAGGCTAATCCCTTTGTAGCTGTGTTGGGCAATGGGTATGCAGCTGGGGTGAGGCTTGCCTTATGGGGGGCAAGTTGAAGAATGATTCTTTCCTGGGTAGTCTTGACCAGGACACTGTGGACCACAGAGAGAGATGGAGATTTGGGATAGGTCTGGGTTCCCCCTCCCAGTATCATTTAAAGGCAGTCATATAATATGTCACTTGGACATAGTAGACTTGGGGGAGGTAAGGGAGAGAATCTTAAGCAGACTCCATGCCAAACATGGACCCAGAGCCAGGCTTGATCTCATGACCCTAAGATCACGACCTGAGCCAAAACCAAGAATGGGACATTTAAACGACTATGATACTAGGCGACCCAGGAGTTTCATATTTTGGATACTACTCATCTTTTATACACATAATGAACATTTTTTTGGCCCATGGCTTCTCTTAATCTTGTTTAGAATGTCTGTTACGATTTTAAAAGGGTGTAATTGTTCTTCCTGGGTAATATATATATATTTTTAAGTTTTTTATTTTAATTCTGGTATAGTTAATGTAGAGTGTTACCAAAATGGTGTAATTTTAAGGGGATCAGGGTGGCTCAGTCCTAAGCATCTGACTCTCAGCTCTGGTTCAGGTCATACCTCAGGATCCTGGGATTGAGCCCCGCCCTGGGCTCTGCACTCGGCAGGGAGTCCGCTTGAGGATTTTTCTCTCTTCTTCTCCCACTGCCCCTCCTCCAGCCCATGCTCGTGTGCTTTCTCTGTCTCTAAAATAAATCTTTTTTTAAGAGGGTGTAATTGTAAGTCGTATATCAGTCATTGTTTTCGACTCATTTTTAAATTGTGAAAATTTAGTGTAATAACTAACAGTGGATGAAACTATCCCATTTCTTTTTTTTTTTTTTTTAAGATTTTATTTATTTATTTGACAGAGAGAGAGATCACAAGTAGGCAGAGAGGCAGGCAGAGAGAGAGAGGAGGAAGCAGGCTCCCCGCTGAGCAGAGAGCCGGATGAGGGGCTGGATCCCAGGCCCCTGGGATCATGACCTGAGCTGAAGGCAGAGGCTTAACCACCAGGGCGCCACCCAGGTGCCCCAAAATATCCCATTCTAATAGTAACAAAGAATATATAGGAAAAATTTGAAGAACTGATCAGGAGACAGAGAAGCACATGAAGATTTAATAAATGTTCCTGGGTATGACTTACCCTAACTAGACATTAAGTATTTTTTAAGCATCAGACAGTGTGGTATGGGACAGGAATGGGACGGGAAGGAAGCAGTGGAGCAGTGTAGAGCCCAAGTAAAAACTTGTAAGTATTTGTGGGTTTAATGTATGATAAAAGTGGCTTTTCTTGGGATGCCTGAGTGGCTCAGTCGTTAGGCATCTGCCTTCAGCTCAGGTTACGATACTGGGGTCCTGGAATTGAGCCCTGTGTCCAGCTCCCTGCTCAGTGGGAAGCCTGCTTCTCCCTTTCCCACTCCCCCGCTTATGTTCCCTCTCTCGCTGTGTCTCTCTCTGTCAAATAAATAAAATCTTTAAAAAAAAAGAAAAAGAAAAAGACTTTTCTTAGGACAAAATGACTAGCCAGCTGGAAAGTATAAAACTGGTCCCTCCTTAAGGCCAAATAAATCACTGATAAGTCAGTTTTAAATGTATGAAAGTATAACTAGAGAAAGACAGGGGTGACTGTAATATTGGGATAGGGAAGGCCTATGCCTCAAAACGCAAAACACTTCTGACCACATAATTTTAATACTTAATGACAAAAAGAGATCACAAAAAAAATAAATAAATCATGAACAAAATTTAAATATAATGAACAGATTTAGGAAAAACTATTAGAAATACATAATTAAAAACTAATCTTTATTAATTTGAAAATTGATACTTCACGTACACAGAAAAAGTGGTAAAATCCATGTTTAGGCAGTTCTAAAAGAAAATATGGACTGTATTCCAGTAATCTTGAAATTTATAGGATTGATAAAAGCCTGAAACAGAGGTTTCTTGGTAAAGTGTGATTCCTAAAGGAGTGACATAAACCATTAGGGGTGGGGGGTGGGAGACATTTGGGTGAAAGCTACTTTGGTCTTTGATTTAGACATTATTAGGTAAAGATTTTTGCATTCATGTATCCTTCATTCCACTTCAACTTTTTTTTAATAGCAAATAGCCCATATATATAGCTGCCATCCAGAAAAACATGGGTTAAGTAAATTGTGGCATATGCTTTCAGTGAATGTCAGAGGCAGCTGTAAATGATGATGTAGTTGGCATGGAAGGATTGGATGACAAGAGCAGGTTCCAAATAGCAAGTATCTATATAAAGTTATAAATGTACACATAGCGAGATGTTTCTAAAAATCTTCATGTTTTTTAATCTCTGGTAGCAGGATTCGGATGAATTTGCTTACAGTTAGCATTTATCATTTCTAACAAAATTATAAATGTATTTGTAGAAATAAAATTAAATCACCTGTAATACAGATCACTGTTAGTTTATTTTCTATGTGATTTTTTTGTTTAATCTTTAAAATTGGCTTCCTGGTATATAAAGTTTATATATTTTTTCTGTACAATTGGGTAGTGAGCATTTTTTTTCTCATTGTGTGGGGTTTTTTTTTTTTTGGTCTTGTTGTATAAACTGTTCAGACATACAGAAAAAGTATATGGAAAATAACAAAATGACAACCAGCACATCCACTGTGAAGTTTTAATACATCTTAACATTGGGGTGCCTGGGCTCAGTTGAGCGTCCGACTCTTGGTTTTATTTCGGCTGAGGTCATGATCTCAGATCTGGGATCAAGCCCCACCTCTGGCTCCAGTCTAATTGGGGAGTTTGCTGCCCCCTTTCTCTCTCTCCCTCTTCCCCTCCCCACCGCTTGTTCTCTGTCACTCTCTCTCTTTCTCTCTCAAGCAAATAAATCTTTTTTAAAAAAAACCTTAACGTTTTGCCATACTTCCCTCAGGTGTTTTGAAATGTTTATTCCTCAGTACATATGTATGTATATATATATATATTTTTTAATATTTTATTTATTTATCCAACAGACAGAGATCACAAGTAGGCAGAGAGGCAGGCAGTGAGAGAGAGGAAGGGAAGCAGGCTCCCTGCTGAGCAGAGAGCCCGATGCGGGGCTCGATCCCAGGACCCTGAGATCATGACCTGAGCCGAAGGCAGCGGCTTAACCCACTGAGCCACCCAGGCGCCCCTCCTCAGTATATATATTTAAGTCCCTAAGTACTCCTCTAGGCTCTCTTCCCCAGAATTATATATTTTCTCATCATTAAAAATATTTAGAAATGAACATTATTTTAATGTGAATTTAACACTCATAATGCATGAAAGGAATTATTACTGTGTAGAGATCTTTTTAGATCACAAATAATTACCCATTGTTTTTCTTTTTTGCAGCACTAGGCTTGTCTGATCCAACACTGGGTAGAAACCAAACAGAACACAGGGGACTCAAATCTTAAACCATCTGCAGGGTCTCTTAAGACATGTTAGATTTTAATTAAAATGAGAGGGCACTTGGCTGGCTCAGTTGGAAGAGCATGCGACTCTTGATCTCATGGTCATGAGTTCACATCCCACATTGTGTATATGCATTACTTAAATAAATAAACTTTGTTGTTTTTTTTTTTTAAAGAAAATAAGGATATTACATCTCAATTTACATGTAATTATCTCTTCAGGCTATTTAATAAAAATTACTTTGTTGGAATTAAAGACTGAAAATTGGTAAATGTCATCAATTTAAGACATTTCTAAAATGCTGTAATAAGAGATGAGGAAGGACCCTATATCACACTGTCCAACAAGAAGATCTAACAATTTTAAATAACTATGCCCCTAATATGGGAGCAGCCAACTATAAGACATTTCTAAAATGCAAATGGTTTTTGTGATAAGTGGAAAATTATTAATTAGAAACAAAACTTGCGTGGCATAGCCTTAAATCTTTTTGAGTCAAGGTACATGTATTTATTTTCCTTAGGACATTAAAGGACAGAGCAAAAAGAGAAAGATATATTCTGAAGATAAGCCTTTATCATCTGAGTCCTTATCAGAATCAGATCATATTGAGGAGGTAAGTATAAGATCAAATTCACTTTCTTCACTTTAAAATGTTTGTTTTTAATAAATACAAATGAATAAAAAAGAAATACTTCATGAATATTCCATTTACTCACTTCTCTAGTATGTGCAGTGTGAAAAAGAAATGGAAGTTCCATTTCAGAATGATTTTTGCATTTTCTAGAAGTTGATTATATAGCTAATATGGTAATTAACCATATTTACAAATCTCTATTCTGAGCTATTTTATTTTTCTTCTAATAGTTACTTTTTCCTATACTAGTATTTTGATTACATGACAGATGTTGTTTGATATGTACTGTATTGAAACCCAGCATTCCCTTGTTTTTATTTGGAACTATTACTAGTGAGGGAATAGAAGAGTGCTGAGGTAGAACAGAAATGTTGGCATGATCTTTTTCCCTATCTATAAAGTGAGGAAGTAGAATTAGTTTCCGTAGTCTCTATAGTCCTTTTCAGCTCTGATATGCCTATCTTAGATTTTATTTGTACTCTATTCTTAGTTAATTTTAGTTCTGCAAGTTATCATCTTTAAAGTATTTCTCTCTTTGACTTAGTTTCCTCATTTGGAAAATAGGGGCTATTGCCCACCTTTTGTAGCAATATTTTGTAATGCCCCCTGAAATGAAATTGAAATGAATTGAAACTTGTAGTGTGTGTGTATGTGTGTGTATATCTCTTCACATTTTATATTAATATCCCCTAACGAATTTTAAAAAGAAATATAAAAAAATACTAGTGTATAGATTTACTAAACTATTTCAGTACATAAATGTTTGAGTGATAACTAGAAGACTTCAAATCTTAAGACAAAATTCAGGCTGTTGCCCTTCAAAAACTGTTCAGTGGCATTGTCATCAATGACATTTTCCAAAATGGTAAACAATTCTCAATAAAGCTCTGAATGAATGAAACAAACTATAGTCTTTTCTATATTACAAGTAGGTTTATTATATGACTGGCAAGCTGTCTAAAAGTCATGTTAGAGCGTCCGGCTGTCTTGGACATCACATGACAGCATCCCTGGTCTTGGTCTTGCTAAACGTGGATTCAGCACAGCTACCACCATCTCCAGTCATTGTTATGACAAGAATAACAGTAAATAATAATTTCCCAAGTGTTTTCTAGAGCACTTAATATATCGTACACTTAGACTTTAAATATACATGAGCTTTAGCAACTTTCAATTTAGTCTTAAATTCACACTTCTAAAGGTTAAAATTCTAATGGTGTAATGAGTGTTACTTAAAAGGGTTTTAATCATTTGGTTTATACTGAGTACACTATGTGTATAGCTACCATTTACGGAACACCATACAGTAAGAGAAATACATAACTTTATTCCAGGCACTTACACTAGAGGGTGGATATTACCTCGATTTTACAGATGGTGAAACTGAGAGTAGTACATAGCAGAGGTAGGATTCAGAGCGTGGTCTCTTTTATTTCAAAACTCATGCTTTTTATCCACTGTACCTCGTTGGGGTTTTTTAGGTGCTGGAAGGGAATATAAGCAAGCCCTCTAGATATTAAAAAGTCTGAATTTTCTTTCCTTTGAATCTTTCTCATTGACTTGTCATATGAAATAAGAGGTTTGCAGTATCATCAAAATGTTTTTTACACATAAATTCTAAAGCTGTAAGGTACATTAGGGGATGAAAAAATGCCTTGAGTACAAGTTACATATTTGTCTTCTCAACAAAAATTCGAACTTTTTAGGTACGAGCAAAAAAGAAGAAAAGCAGTGAAGAACGAGAAAAAGTAATAGCAAGTATCACTTATTTTTTTACATGACAATAGTGGTAGCTCTTTTTGTTTAATATAAAATGAATCATGGTAAAACAGGACTTCATTTACTGGGGCCAAATAAATATTTATTTGGGAAAAGTGTGGTGTTCAGCTTTACTTAGTGCATTGGAGCAAGTTAAATTGACTCCGGAAAAAAGAATATCCTGGTAGCAAACATCTCTGTTTCTATTTCAGTATTTTATTCAGTATTTCATTTTATTTTGTTCCATATTTGGTTCTGTTAGAAATGGAAAATTGAACTTTAATTTGACCTTTTTAAGCTGTAGTATGAAATACTAGGTATGGTGATTGCCTCCATCCTTAATAGTAGTGACTTCCAGGTGGGCCAAACCTGGTAACATTTAGCAGAAAAAGCCTCTCTAAGCCCAGGTTGCAATGAAAAAGCAGGAATGTGACAACATAAATATTTCAATAATAAAGATGATTGTTTCACCATTTCTAAAGCCAGCTCTGCTGTTATGCAGACGAAGAAGTAGAAAAGGAGAAAGAAGGAAGAGGAGAATAAGAAAAATGGCAGTAATAACCAAATGAGAAGTAGACCAACCTAGGGAAAGTGAGATAATAGGTTATCAAAGAGTAATTTCAGACTGTATCATTAGTCATTTAGGAGCACTCAGTGTAAGCATGGGTGATGGCCTTTGAAGGTATTTTCTTAGGGATAGGTAAAAGAAAAATAAGAACAGGGGTGCCTGGGTGGCTCAGTGGGTTGGGCCTCTGCCTTCAGCTCAGGTCATGATCTCAGGGTCCTGGAATCAAGCCCCGCATCGGGCTCTTTCTCTGCCTACTTGTGATCTCTCTCTCTGTGTCAAATAAATAAATAATTTCTTTAAAAAAGAAAGAAAAATAAGAACAGCATCTTTTGTAAGTTTGAGGGTAACTTCCCCTTCCCAGAATTTCCCCTCACTCTTAAAATGAGGGTCCTTCTCTGGTAACGTATGACTCAGAAGTAGCATTTTATATACTTCAAGACCAAGGTGACATTTAAGAGACTTTTTTTCTGAATGGAAAGATAATTTGAGTGAAGACTGCTTTGGTCTTTGGTTCAGATTAATTAAGGCATAATATTAATTAATTTTGGACCATTCTGATTTGTACTTGCGTACTCCACTGCTTCATGCATTCAGCTCATGTGTTTATTAAGGATCTCTCTGCAGGCGCCATTGATGTTGGTAGTGCTGTTCTAATGGAATACAAGATAAATGAGAGGGTGACTTGTGAGAGTGGCTTTGGGGAGGGAAGGATTTATCAGAAAGAGCTAACCATGTGAATTTCCAAAAAACTATATCCTGGGGCGCCTGGGTGGCTCAGTGGGTTGAGCCGCTGCCTTCGGCTCAGGTCATGATCTCAGGGTCCTGGGATCGAGTCCCGCATCGGGCTCTCTGCTCGGCAGGGAGCCTGCTTCCTCCTCTCTCTCTCTGCCTGCCTCTCTGCCTACTTGTGATCTCTCTGTCAAATAAATAAATAAAATCTTAAAAAAAAAAAAAAAAAAACTATCCTAAACAGAAGAGCTAAGGACCTATGGTAGGGATGAGCTTGATTTGTTTGAGGAACTGAAGGGTAAGCGTGGCTTATATCTAGTAAATAAAGAGGAGTACCATACAGTGAGGTGGGGAAGTAAGCAGAGGCCATTTCACAAGCAAGGTGTTTGGGTTTTAATCAGAATGCTTTGGGAAGCTGTTTTGAGTGTTTTAAACAAAGAAGTGACCTGAACCAACTTTTTTAGAATGCTTTGACAGAGGAGGTGGAGTGGACAGAGGCGAGGAATGGTGGTGTTTGTATCACGGTGGTCATGATGGAGATGGACTAACCTGATGGATTTGAGATGCATTGTGGACTTAGATGGGCTTGCTTGCTGCTTTGGATGTAGAGAGTGGAGTTAAGGCAGAAAGTGGAGTCAAACGTAGCTTGGATTCTTCGCCTTAAGTAAGAGGACCAATTAGAGATGCTGTTTACTAAGATGGTTAAGAGGGTTTGGAGAAAAAAATTAAGCATTGTTTGTTTATTTGTTTTTAAACAGAATTTTTGTTTGATTTTTTTTTTTTTTAAGATTTTATTTATTTATTTGACAGACAGAGATCACAAGTAGGCAGAGAGGCAGGCAGAGAGAGAGGAGGAAGCAGGCTCCCCACTGAGCAGAGAACCCGATGCGGGGCTCGATCCCAGGACCCTGGGATCATGACCTGAGCCGAAGGCAGAGGCTTTAACCCACTGAGCCACCCAGGCACCCTAAAATTAAGCATTGTTTATGGTAATTTTAGATATACTTGTTAGATATCCAGGTGGAACTCACAGTCTTGACTTCAGAGCATAGGACTAGATACAAAGATTTGGTATGTAAGTGGTTTTTATAGCATGGGAGATAGAGAGCCATGTGGAAAAGAAAGGAAACCCTGAAAGGTCAAGCAGAGGAAGATGAACAGCACAGGAGTTGAAGGGCTCTTTGTGATAGAAGAAAGCAGGAGGTGGAGGTGTCGTGGAAGCCAAGAAAAAAAGTTTTTTTTTTGTTTTTTTTTTTTTTTAAAGATTATTTATTTGACAGACGGATCACAAGTAGGCAGAGAGGCAGGCAGAGAGAGAGGAGGAAGTAGGCTCCCTGCCGCACAGAGAGCCGGATGCAGGGCTCGATCCCAGGACCCTGGGCTCATGACCTAAGCCGAAAGCAGAGGCTTTAACCCACTGAGCCACCCAGGTACCCCAAGAATAGTAATTTAAAAAGAGGGTAGTCAACTGTCCTTTTATGAAAAAGTAACCTATACCCGAAACTTAGTTTTAAAAGACCCAAATACAAGATTTGGGACTCTTGGTAAGATTCCCTGTGTACTTGAGCTTCTCGTGACAAGAATGATGAAAGTTCGCTTAGAGCCACTAAGTGATAGAGACGTTTGAGAGGGATGGAGGAATGTTGAAAGTTGTAATTGATAAGGAAATGGATAGGAAACTCTGCTATCTTTACATGTCTCTTTTCTTGGTGATATCAACAAATCAGTCATTTGATACCACCTTTCTAAATATCTGTTTCTAAAAGTTTTGCCTTCTCTTCTACATTGGTTATAGTCACAAGAGTCAGAGTTCAGCAAAATTTTAGCTCTCTATCCAGTCACAATTTGATTGCTTTTCCTAGGCTTCTAAAAATTAAGCATCTGAGTGCCAGGCTGGCTCAGTTGGTATAGCATACAACTTTTGGTGTTGGGGTTGTGAGTTTAAGCCCCACAATGGGCATAGAGCTTACATAAAAGTTAAAAAAAAAAAAAAAAACATCTGTTTTACTTAAAAGCTAAGTAGACTTTTCAACTGTACATCCATATTTTTTTTACCACTTTTTTAGTTAGTTTCATAATTAATATAGTGCTACCAGGACATAATAATTTGTTTCTGTTTACTTTAAAAAATATCAGATTTAATATATCCGTCCCCCAAAACTGTCATTTTACAAAAACAGTTGTGTTTTGCTGTGATATGAGGATTTTTTCTAGTAACTACCAATTTCTTTGCCTTTAGAAACGATACAATATGAAATACAGCAGTTGATATCACTATTCTTAGAATTTATTCTCTGTAGGAAATTTTGTTTAAAAGCTACATTTGCATGCTAATGACTTAGAGTTTTTCCATATCTTTTTGAAAATCAACAAACACTTAAGTCCTCATATGATATCGATTATTGAGACTTTTCAGGAAATGTTCTGAGTAGTTTCCTTGGTTGTTGGATTGTTTGAAATAATTATATAGTAACTTAGGAGGACCATGGTAACATTGTTGTCTTAATTTTAATATTTTCCTGTAGAAATGTCTAACAGGGAACTCTTTTTACAGGAAAAAACAAAAAAGAAAAAGAAGCATAAGAAACACAGTAAGAAGAAGAAAAAGAAGGCTGCTAGTTCAAGTCCTGACTTGCCATAACATTAAGAAAAATCAGGATTCCCTTATAAAGAAAGTGCAATGTCTAAGGAAATTTCAACTGTGAAAATTATGACATAATTACTAAAATGCATGAATTTTCTTGTTTTTAGAATTATTCCTGGACTATTCAGTAGCCACTCGGATGCCGCTGTGTGAAAGGGCCATAATTGTTGCCTGCTGCTTGAACATCTGTTTTTTTTTCTTCCAGTGCTTAACAACTCTGGGAGATAATACACTGCAGTTGTACTAGTGGTTAAGATATTTGGGGATAAAGTTAATATTTTGACTAGAAGTATCTAATGATAAATCAACAGAAATCAAATCTGGATACATCATTAAGATGTAATTAGCAATTACCAGATGATTCTAGTTAACATTTTTGGAATAGGCATTACATTGATATTTCAAAGTCCTTACTCTGTAGATAAGTGTATTTTAATTTTTTCCCCTGATATACTTTTATTTACCTGGGGAAGGAGCTTTTCGGTTTGGGGTGGGTGGTTTGCTATCTCTTTAGCTAGCAGAATAGCGTGCCTTTTATCCTCACACATCCTATTTTTGTGGACATAGTAGCCATGCTTCATGGGGAGGTCAGAGCTGGGTATAGCAGTCTTGCCCCTAGATATCCTTGGACTCTGTTGTTTGCTGCTTTAAGTGAACCAGAGAAATAGCCCTTTGCAGCATGACAGCCCCAGAAGCTCTGGGATTCACCTCCACTTCAATAATACTGAATGTTTTTTAGCATTAGAATGTGTTATAACATTTGAATTAATTTTGACTATACTTTAGCTTTGGAGAAGAATCATTTCAAATAGACACTGGTACTTTTTGAACTTGATAGCTAAAGATTTAAAATGCATGTTTTATACTGTTAAGTTTTAACCGGTCAGGAAAATTTTATGTAACCAGTAATAGTTATTTTATTTTTGTATGAATTTTGTTTAGGCTGCAATGTTTAGCTTTTATTAACTCCTTATTCTTGCTATATTAAATTCCTTATTGTGTTTAATGGCATACTTGCCAAGATACTTAGCATGTAAACAAAGCAGGCTTTTGATTTTTTTTTTTTTTTTTTTTTAAACAGCTTCATATTGAAGCTTGAGACTTACTATAAACAAGTTGAGTGGCAGGCCTGGTATGCTGTGTCTTGTTACATAAAGCTATTGCCAGAATCTTAGTAAATATAACATTTTAGAAATTTGTCTTTGTATATTCATAACAAATTATGACAAGTTAAGTGAAAATTACATTATTGCTCTTCCTGTGTCATATTTTACTAAGATTTTGTGCCTCATATCTACTGCTGAATTGTTTACTAGTAATGTTAAAAAGAATTGATAAATCATTTTCACTTTACATTTTTATATAATCAGGTAACATGAAAAATAATTTGATGTACAATTTTGCCTGTTACAGAGGGTGTGCTAATTATAGTGGTATATGCACAAAACATTTTGGCATGAAAAGAGGCTGAATAAATAGCTATTTTACTTAAAAATAGCTGCGTTCGTACCAACTCCCTTTGAGTCCCAACTAAAGTTCCAAAGATCAAGAAGCACTACTGGGATCAAGAAGTGGATAAGACATGTCCCCAAGTTTTTAGCTGTAAAAATAATATATTTCTTGCTAAGCTTCCTTAAATTTTATGCTTAAAACTTCATACTCTTTTTCCTAATAAAATATATCTATATGTTCTTGAGTATGCAGCAAGTTTGAGGGACATTTTTTTTTTTTAATCTGAAAGGAAGTTTCTTAGGATTGTTGTTCACGAAAATGCTAAAAGTTAAGTTTATCAGGTTATTTGGTGATTGTTTTTGGTATGAACATAACAGTGTTCCTTTGTACACTGGTCCAGTACATGATGACTATGTCCCACAAGAAGCAACTGTTAGTAGATTGAGGAAGAAGATGACTTGGCAAAAAAATTGTATTTGTTTCCAAACTCTGTTGACGGTCTAGGAAACACTTTTCTCATTGTTCCTCTACTGGTAGCCTTTTTTTTTTAATTTACATAACTAACATACAGTATATTATTAATTTCAGAGGTGAAGTTCAGTGATTCATCAGTTGCATATAACACCCAGTGCTCATCACATCATGTACACTCCTTAATGCCCATCACCCAGTTACTCCATTCCCCCAGCAACCCTTAGTTTGTTTCCTATGGTTAAGAGTTATGGTTTGTCTCCCTCTCTGATATCATCTTGTTTTATTTTTCCCTTAAATTCCACATGTGAGTGAGATCATATGATACTGTCTTTCTCTGATTTATTTCCCTTAGCATAATACCCTCTAGTTCCATTCACGTCTTTGGAAATGGCAAGATTTCGTTCTTTGATGGCTGAGTACTATCCTATTGTGTGTGTGTGTGTGTGTGTGTTACACACACATACCACATCTTCATCCATTTGTCTGTCGATGGACATCTGGGCTTTTTACATAGTTTGGTTATTGTGGATATTGCTGCTATAAACATTGGGGTGCAGTTGCCCCTTTGGATCACTCCATTAGTATCTTTGGGGTAAATACCTAGCAACATAATTGATGAGTTGTCGGGTAGCTCTATTTTTAACTTTTGTAGGAGCCACCATACTGTTTTCCAGAGTGGCTGCACCAGCTTGCATTCCCACCAACAGTGTTAGGGAGTTCCCCTTTCTTCCTCTGCTGGTAGCCTTAACAGTCTTCTTTCTAATAAGGTACGGGAAGATTTGACCAGGTAATGTTATATGTAAATTACTAACATCTCTTAACTTTCTCCCTCCAGCAGACCATGCTTTTTCTTGAATAATTTTCCTCCAGTTTTATAAACACAGGACATGTTATTTGGATAATGATGCCAAGGTAGCTGGAACAAAGTTGATGAGTATCTGAATCAAAAAACTGAATTTATACCAGTACTTTATCTGGTTGTTTTGGATTTATTTGGTTGCCCTTAGTATATTTAGCTGCTTTAAATATCATAAGAGTATGGGGACCTGGGTGGCTTAGTCGTTAAGTGTCTACCTTCGGCTCAGGTCATGATCCTAAGGTCCTGGGATTGAGCCCCGCATCAGGTTCCCTGCTCAGCCGGAGGCCTACTCCTCCCCCTGGTTGTGTTCTCTCTCACTCTGTCTGTCTCTCTCAAATAAATTAAATTTAAAAAACAAATAAATACCATAAGAATATCCTGAACTTTTTTTATCCTGGGTATAGGTCCATAGTCCTTCAGTCCTGATGTTGTTAAATCCTGTTGCCTAACACTCTCATGAAGAACAGTAGACTAACCTCCAAGAAGTTGAGCACACTCTTTAGACTTAAGTGACAGATTTCACACTTTTAAAACATTGCCAGTTTTCAACCTAAAATCAGTGAACCCTCGTCTGGTTATTTCCTAAAGAAAAGTTCTGGGAAAGCTTTTTTTTTTTTTTTTTTTAAGATTTTATTTACTTATTTGATAGAGAGATCACAAGCAGGCAGAGAGGAAGGCAGGTTGGGGGGGAAGCAGGCTCTCCGCTGAGCAGAGAGCCCAAAGTGGGGCTGGATCTCAGGACCCTGAAATCATGACAGGAGCCAAAGGCAGAGGCTTGGGAAAGCTTTTTTGTTCCAGATGTATTTGTCTTTATTTTAAAATTCCTTGTTAAATTTTATTTAAAATGTATAAGAATGTAGTGTACTAAATTCTAAAAAATCATTTTAGTACATTTTCTTCCTTGCCATAGTGAAAGCCAGCAAACATAGACCAGGAGTTGTTTGTTCTCTGTTAGGATTTGACAGTAGGCAGGAGTTAGCACAGTTGTCATTTTGGCCGGCATTGGCATGATCACAGCATGCTTTTTTACAGTCAGATACAAGTTAGAGGGGTCAAGTGGGATTTTACATTTCTCTAGGAACTCCCAGATTACAGTCTCTCTTTGGAGATCATGAGAGGGTGCTTAGAGTTTTTGTTCTCTAATTTTTTTTTTAATTTATTTATTCATTTTAGAGCACACACAAGCAGGGGGAGGGATATCAGAAGAATCTCAAGCAGACTCCCTGATGAAAGAGGATCACATTTTAGGGCTCCCTCCTATATCCCCAAGATCATGACCTGAGCTGAAACCAAGAGCCAGATGCCCAACTGACTGAGCCACCCAGGCACCCCTTAGAGTTTTTAAAGGAGCTTATACTCTTTGGAGGAGCAATTATTTGTAGCCTAGAAAAATATTTTATTTCAGTGTAAAAATAAAGTTTTTATTATCTTATTTCTCAGTTATGTGTTGAGATATGAAGGAAACGTTTTCAACTGTACAGTTTGTGCTGAGGAAAAATAAATGACAGTAATATCAAGTACTGATCTAAGTGGTATTTAGCCCTAAAAAAAATAAATGTTTGAATTGCTATATATTTCAGATCACAATAACATTAATAACATCCCTGCATTTGTATTGAGTGGTAACAACCATTGCTGCATATTTTCCAATCACTTGAGAACCTTCTGTGTTTGGTTCTGGAATGTTGCCGTGGTCACATTCTGTTGGGCAGAGAGTAGTGAACTGTGGAACCAGTGGCAATCCAGGACACATAGGCCTGGAACTAGGGTATCTGAGAATTGTGCAGTGTGTTGAAGCCACACTTGGCATGGACCAGAAGACTCTGAAGAAGCTGGTAGAGTCCATCAGTAATACTGTCAAGAACTGTAAGTACTGACCAGACACCCAACACTGTCTGAACATCTTTATTCCATCAAATAGAAACATTGATTGACCTATTTGACAACAAGTTCTTGGTAACCTTCAAAATAGAGTTTCTCTAATTTCAATATTTTGGCCATTAAAAAAAATAGATCATAAATGAACTTACAAGATCCCTGCACTTACACTGAAAATATTTAATATTTTAATCCTAAAATGTATATGTGGAAAAGTTTAAGAACTTAAATGATAGCGTACGTGTGAAAGGACTATCTGCCAACCATGTACTGATTCTGTTTCAGTCTGAAATTTGATAAGAGATTTCAGACTCTAAAGGTTTACTCTAAAGGTTTTCCCTAAGTTTTCTGGCACAAAACCTGTAGAGGTATTGGATTGACAGAGCTACAGAAGATATTTTAGATGCTGAAGAAATATAGTACATGGCAAGTGCTTATTAAAATTAATGTAACAGATTTGGGGGGATTCCTTGCCCTGATTGCCCTGATAGACCTTAGAAAGTAATCGTCTGTATTTTGTCTCTCGGGCAATGCAACAAACAGTCCTGACTCAGAATTCTGAGAATGGCCTCAGTGGGACAGTCACCACCTTAAGATCTCCTTGTAGACTTAATTGAGTTTTCTTTTACACCAGGTGTGTTTTATTTTTTTTTTTTTTTAAGATTTTGTTTATTTATTTATTTGACAGATAGAGATCACAAGTAGGCAGAGAGGCAGGCAGAGAGAGAGGAGGAAGCAGGCTCCCCACCGAGCAGAGAGCCCGATGCGGGGCTCGATCCCAC